>NC_143213.1:3797076-4113499 GCF_030267445.1 Bombyx mandarina
AAAACCAATTGTCGCGGTATTTTGATCAGAAGCCCCAAAATTTCTATAGCAATGGGATCATGTCCCTACCTACAAGATGGCAAAAAGTTATCGAATAAAATGGTATCTACATACTTTAGTTAAATGTAAATAAACTACATAATATATATTAAAAATGTTGCGAATTTTTTTAAGAAATGCGATAAACTTTTTCCCCTACCTATTATCTCCACCAACTCTTGCCCAGCTCGGTTATTGGCAATTTTATTTGAATAATTCTCACACTGAAGATCCCATACTGTATGTCTTTTCTCCACTTCTTCAATAAAAAATTCGGTGTCGAAGCAATCCATAGCGAGCTCACTTGCTGTGACGTACGAACCGCGCGGTGCCCGCAACGCAACTTACCTAACGCTGAAGAAAGACTCCCAGTAAAACAGAGACAGGAACGATATAGCAGATGCGGGGAATCCCCACATAGAATTAAAGTATGCGCGTTTTAGGTTATCTAGACTTTTCTGTTAAAATTTCATTTCGTGTCGTTCTTAGGCGTGTCTATTTTTTTTATTGAGATATGATAATTTAGGGCTAAATTTTGGGTAGAGGCTAAATCATTATTATGGAAACTAATCAGACAGAAAAAGGGCTAGATCTAGCTTCGAAAAGATTAAGTTGGCAGCACTGAAGACTCCATAGTATATCTTCTAAGGGCTTGAATAATCGCGCGGTTGAATGTCTGAAATAGTCTGAATGACTGAGAAATACTCACACAAATAAGATCCACCCGCGCGATTCTGAAACCTCGCGTTTCGTCATGCCTGAACTAGCGCTTATTTTGAAAGTTGCGAATACTTTAGGTTTAGTGATCAGACTATTAAGATATTATAATATTGTGCTAAGTAAAGCACTTTTGTCTCATTATAAAACAGAAGACAATCTACCATTATTTGACAACATTTAAGAGTTATGACGGTATTTGAAACCAATTTTGCTCAACACACAGGTAGTTTTTGCGGTTGCAAATTATCTTATCCATAAGGTTCATTTTCTTACACTTGCGTTGACTAGGCGACGAATAAAAAATCAAATTTGTCAAAGTTTAAAAAAAACCATTTTGATTTTCTTCAGAAACATAACTACTCAACAGGAAATTGGACGCCGCCTTATGATCTAGAAGATTACACTAGTTCGTAGTTAATAATCAGAAATCTCTAATTATGCACCGATATTACTCAATATTACGTTTTGGACGCCAGAATTAACCTACATTGCTATTTAGAGATGGTGCATTATTTAATTCACTAGACAATGATAAGACAAAAGGTGTGAAGAGTAGATTCAGATTCGCATAAAATACTCCGGTAGTTAGTAGGAAAGTACCTACACTGTGCCGTTTGAGTCAACCTAGTTCGGCCCACAGCATAGCCATACCTTTTAGCCGGTCTGGATACTTTGTATTAGAATTAAAAGAATGATCACAGTAGGAGGCACAAATTCAATAAATTTGAGAAAATAAAATGTTTATTAGCGTAAAAATCATTACGTTACCATCAATCTGGGTAACTTTGTGCCGCCATGCGAACGATTTTGTACGTAGTGTTTTAGTTTTACTGGGTATTAATAAAAAATATGGATTTTCCGTAGGTTTTAAACGTTTACAATTGAAATTTAAATGATTTTGCATATATTGATCCATGAGTGATGTGATATCATTAGTAGGTAGGTAGTAGAGTACGAAAGACGGTAGTTTCAATATTAAATGAGGATTCAGCTGTGGGTGATGGAAGATGATTGGTAGGTAGACGCAGTATGTCGATTTTTTGTTTGAAGGACCAGAAATAGGTGATAAAGAACAAGTAACACGAAAGTTAGTCACCGTGGAAGCTTCTAAAAGTTCTGGAAGGGCATGTTTGTGCATGTTCTTGACACATTCTTCGGCTTATTTTCAACTTTTACCCGGGTTAAAGTTACCTGTATTAGCACAAATATTCACCAAACGAATTAAAATCAAGACAAACACGTAAACAACTATTTAAATCATATAGATTTTTTTTAAACTACATCTGCAACCTTGACTTATTATAAAAGTACAAACCTTTGAAACTATTGAGTATGAATATAAAAACCTTTGCAGCGATGTTTCATTTATTACCTCCCTACCACTTCACAATCAACCTAAACAAAGAAAAGTTTTGTTGATTGATATCAAATTTTCGCGCGCTTTCTTCGTTCAATAATAAACCTCTTAATTAAAAATCATTATCTGAGCAATTAGATTTGGATACTGGATCATGGAACGGGGTGATTAACAACTGTAACTATTTTAATTCTACCGAAGAATAATAGCTTTGGCTCTTTTTTATAATTTTAACATGCCACGTTTTGCTAATTATAATGAATAGACCGATTTGTAATAATAAATAGAGGATAAATAAGTTCTTATAAAGGTCCTTTCAAACACACTTCGTGAATTTTACCGACAACCCTACTTAAAGCTTATTTTTTGGTAAACAGCTGTCATAAGATGGCGACCTAATTTATTTATATAAAAAATAAATCAAATGTTATCATAGGGCTTTAAATGTAAAAATACATCAAAATTGTGTTGCCAGTTCTTATTCTGGCAAAGCTACCCCGTTCTCAATATAACATTGGCCCACCATTTTTTGTCAATTTTGTGAGATTTTCACTCTTTCATGAAAAATCATTTAAATTTCAATTGTTAACGTTTAAAACCCACGGAAAATCCATATTTTTTTATTTATATCCAGTAAAACTGAGACAATACGTACAAAATTGTTCACATGGCGGGACAAAGTTACCCAGATGGACGGTATCCAGTTTGGAAATTATAGATCAGTAAAAAGTGAGTAAGTGGGCTAACGTTAAACGGAAAGCTAAGTTGTTACCCTGATTGACGGTACCCTAGTCTGCAAGATTTAAAATAAAATGCAGATGCACAGTTAAGACTGTGGTTACCGTAAAACGGGGTGAATTGACACTATATTGAAATTTACTTCATTTGTATATATGTTTTCAATAGTCAAAAGAACATTATATTGGTCTTATATCATGTCTCTTAGCTGTTTTAATAGTTTTCAGTCATCTAAATTAGCATTGGTTTCTATTGACTCGCAAATGGGTTCAATAGACACGAGGTATGGGGTGAAAAGAAAAAATGCTATGGTTGCCAATTTCCAAAGATTAAGTAGAGACCTGCTTAAGTAGCTAACGTAAGTGTGAAAAATAGGTAGGAATTTGCCATTCGCATATGCGGCAACAGCTTCATTTATAATATTTTCATCGTACTTTCTATATATTTTCCCTCTAGGATCAGGTTTATAAGCACGCGGCATAATGATTTGTACCTATAGCAGAAGATAATATTTATATAGGCGATGACAGTATTTATCTACCTACATAATTAGTAACATTGTACATAAGACTACGATTTAAATCCTAATTTGGAAGTTTGTAATTTAATAATACCTTGGAGCTCCCTCGGGCAGTGACCTATATATACATATAACAGTTCATCAATATCGTCCCCGAATCATATAATTCCCAAGAATTCTTAATTTTATAACAAAAGAAAATAATATTCTAATATAGCAGCCCTAACACATATTTTTCTAATCACCGCTTACTAGTTTCTATTGAACCCATATTACGTATCTTCCCCCCATATAGACCCTTCCCCGTATTTATTAACCTCAATCACAAGTAAAAAATGGCTTTGTTTACAATTCTACAAATATTTCGAAATTCACAACAAACGCCTATACCTTTGTATTAATTTGGATGACAAGGAACCAACGAATACATTAACAAATTGTGATGCCACAAAACAGTTCCTTTCACTATGAAAATAGTAAACTTTATAGGACCTCGTTTAACCTGCATCCAAAGGACTCACTGCGAGTTTTTTTAAAGTTGACAAACCTCACGTCAATCCAGTGTTGCTATTTCAAGAAAAATAATGCTGCAGTCTTAAAACAAATTTCGGAACGTTTTTCTTTCAAAATAGTTGGCTATAGAATGCAGAAACTTTTTTAGTTTTGTATCTATTGACCCTTGAGTTTTTATTCATCCCGTTTTACGGTACCTATTTACGAAGTTTGCCAACAGCTATCATAACTTACCTACACAGACCAAATCTCCCCTAATAAAATTTCCCGGCTTAGCACAGGATACATAGGTACTATACTTACCTTAAGCATACCCAACAGTCCAGTCCGCTATCGATTGATGAACCCTTAAACATTAGGTTAAACCCTTAAAACCTACGCTCCGGAGGGACAAACTTCGGGAGATTGAGACAACAGCGCAGTATGAAGCGCTTGCGAATGTTCATAAATTTTATAACCAGTAATCACCTGTGTATTCTGGGTTTATAGTAGGGTAAGCAACCACTTCTGGAATACTAGCATAAGCACTATCAAGCTTTGAAAGTTAGGATTCATATTTTTAACCTTCTCAATTTTGTTTTAGCTTTAGGGACAATTGCCGCGAACAAATTAATTTTCTCAGATTGATCAACCCAACCAACAATTTACCATTACTCTTCTAAATTACCTTTCGAAATTGGTATATACCTACATCGTGACAATGTAGTCGCTCGCATAAAAGCCACAATACGCCAGACATATTTCCTGCAATTTCCACTCAGAGCTTCGGCCACCGATAAGAGCCCATATAAAATAGCTATGGAGACAAGGAAATACATCTGCAGCAGTTGTAGCGGATGGCCAGTGTGCGGCGATACTTATCCTTAATCATGCAGATATTTAGTCCAGCGAACATACCCGGGCATCTAAAAACTTTTGCAGTCATCGAAGTTTTACCATAGCGTTAAGTTTGAAATAGAGATTGATTTCACATCACTCGCGGCAACATTCGGCGCCATGAGAGCTACCTCGTAAAAGTTCAGTCATGCTGAAATCTGGTTTGGCGCCAGAGCGCAGGCTTACCATTTACTGACCACCATTCTATTCACTGTACATAAACCTAAATACCATAATATCTTAACCAGACCGGCAACGCGTTACCTTAAAATCCATACCAACACACCTGTTAGAATTACGAATACCTTTTAACCTTTTTAAAAACCTTTTACCAAAGTTTTACCACCAGCTTTTAGAATGCTAGACAGTGTTTCATTGAATGTGATCATATGAAGCATTGCCTACTAAAATACATACCTGAAACATTAAATTAATTTAGTCTACTACAAACTACTTAGGTCTAACTTACAAATTTCATCACTAAAACTAATGACCTTCATGATCCTTGAGCTTAACATAGGTCCACTGATTAAAGAAGGATCATTCTGGCGCTTTTGAAGCGAACATCTCTCCGACGTATCGCAGAGTTGTTCTGTATAAGAAATTGCGAACCTACCTTGTGCATCGCCGACTGCTCCACCTTCACCTCCAGAAATATTAACATCTCCAGTTGCAGAACCATCAAAACCTGGAAAACACTTATTTTTGTAGAATTACAGCAGTTTATAATTATAGTTTGTATTCAAGAAACATTTAACATACCAGTCATTTCCATATTAGAATCGTCCTCTCCGTAATTAGTTTCGTCATTGTTAGTGCCATCTTCATCGTCATCCCACATACTCTCGTTAACAAACTCTGGTTCCATTTTGGGAGCGACAGCATTGTTCTCATCTTCGTCTGGTATCGTCACAAATTCGTCTTTTGCAGAACCAGAGGGACCTGCTTCCAGTGGATCTACGCATTTTCGTTTCGCTGGTCCACTTTGTGAGGAAGAAGAGTTATTTGATGCTATTGATGGCCTATTTGGCCTCTTAACGGCTACTGGAGTTGAGGAGGGCTTAGAATCTAGATCAGTCTCTAACTTAGTCATAACAGATTGTCTTTGTTGTGACGACCTGGGGCCTGGCCTCGAAGTCGGCTTTGGTTTGGATGGCGTGGAACTTTCTTCATTTTGATTACCGGTTAAACCTTTAACTTGAAGTTGTTCCGCTGTACTAATAAATGATGCTAATTCTTCTTGCTTAACATTAACTTCACCTTGATACATAAACTGTAATAAGTCTCTTAGTGCAGAATGACTAACATCTTTTAAAAATACTGAAACAAGGAAAAAATATTACGGAGAACTGTAAGCATATAAAGAAATAATGTTAGTGGTTCAAATACTCTCTGATCTTACCTATCGGATGTTGTGTTGGATTCATTTTGAACATTTCTTGAAAATAGGGAGAACATACTGATAGAACTAATTTATGTGCTTGCAATAACCTGCCTTCGGCAGCCAACGTTACGTCTACGAGATCTCCACGCGACAGCAGGCCATGAAAGCCTGCTGACATATTTGCGTGGAAATTGTTCCAGCATAGTGAAAATTGTTCGTCCGACGCCATGATAGCGACGACTCGACGTGGAACCTGAAACAGTTAAAAAGATACTGAGTGAACAGTAACTAAACACCATTACACAGAATAACTACACAAATGAACACTCCATACCTATCCTAAGCTTTGTACTTATAATTCCGGTAGGAGAAACATTTGAAAAAAATATAACTCAATGTTCCCAACAGAGCACTTTACACATTTCTGAAGTACGTCCTCCCCGTTTGAATGATGTTCTTGATCTGATGACGCAAAATCGACGTAGACTGTGTCGTCACAGCGACCATGCAGAAAAGTCATATTGGACGAAATTATTTTTTTCATTTACTTAGAAAATAGAGCAAGTCATCGATTTTTTTTGTAAAATAAGATACTTTTTGTATTTATTTTTATATTTCACACAGTTTTTTATAAATTTTATATCTAGTTTTCTTAAATTGAAATATTATCTTGACATTGGACCAACTAGTATGAGAACATGAGGTAACCGTACAACCCAATGTATGATATTTTAATATTTAATTTTCTAGAAAAAAAACTGTAATTGCAAAAATCAAACCTTTGTTCTTAAATTATAGAAGGAAAATTGTGTAACGTAACTTTTAAAAATTGTATGCTAATAGTACATACAAAAAAAAAAATTGCTTTAGTAAGTATGGGTCGGAACGGTGTGCAAAGGCTTTGATCATCTGGACACATATACGTGATGTTACATAAACAAATCTTTTTACAAAGCTTTTAAATTTGAAGTTTGAAAAACTAAGAACCTACGAATTTTTTAGAACTTTAGCTTCTAAACAATATTCTTAGGCTTTTTATAAAATTAAATAAGATGCTTAAATAAAGCATAATAAGCACAATAAAGATTTTATCTAATTAATTGCCTTAAGAGTTACAAAACGAGGTTGTTGCGTGTTTTTATAATGTGGGTTTACTAAAAATACATTATTAATTTGAACTAATGACATTTTAATTTCTCAATTATTCTAGAAAAAAGTGGAAAAAGAATATAAATATGGTAATTTTAAACTTTCTCATTTGGTATCCATATTTACATCCAACCAATTTTTATGCTACTTCCTCTTTTCTGTATCTTTAAAAGGATTTTAGTTTTCGATTAAGTCGATTATAAAAATGCCCAAGCAATAAAAATGTCAACTTGACAACCGCCGTGTTAAGATAGAGAAAAGGATGCTAAAAAGAGACAGAATCACTGCAATTATAGATTTAAAATACTGTGTAAGGAAAATAAACGCTAATTGGTTAGATTAAGGCTTAAAATCAATTAACAAGATATTGCACAGTGTGGCCAGGTACAAGAAAAAAACTGAGATTGTGCGTTTCCAATTTCAATCAAAAAAAAATTTTTTTTGTTGCTTAGATGGTTGCACGAACTCACAGCCCACCTGATGTTAAGTGGTTACTGGAGCCCATAAACATCTAGAACATAAATGCGCCACCCACCTTGAGATATAAGTTCTAAGGTCTCAGTATAGTTACAACGGCTGCCCCACCCTTCAAACCGAACGCATTACTGCTTCACAGCAGAAATAGGCAGGGCAGTGGTACCTAGTTACCTACCCGTGCGGACTCACAAGAGGTCCTACCACCAGTAATTACGCAAATTATCATTTTGCGGGTTTGTTTTTATTACACGATGTTACTTTTTTTTTTTTTTTTTTTTTTTTTTTTTTTCTTATTGATGCACAAAACAAATTACAACCAAAGAAATTATAAGTTTAAATGTTTAACATAACAATCTGGATTGCAATTCAAAACAGGTGCATACAGAAATTTTTTTACAACTGAACATATGCCTAAATACGATGTATACATACTCACATACGCTCCCACTCACACACACACACACACTCACACACATATGTAAGTTACTATCTGATTAAATTAGATCTAATGTATTATTAACTGGACAATATTAATTATTTGAGAATATGTTTAACTAATTTACAATATTTATAAAAATTACTCTCAAATATATCAAGATCAGTGTTGTCACGTGCCAACTCATTATAATGTCGTGCCATTCTAACAATGGGATTAAAGTATGAGATGTTATTTTTGTGAACTTCAAGTGCAAAAAGATTAGTGCAATGTGATCTACGCGCAGTATATCTGGTATTAAAAGATATTTGCGAAATTAAATCACTTGAATTTATTATATAATGTATGATTTTGTACAAATAGACTAAGTCAAAGTATTTACGACGAAGAGATAAAGATTCAATTTTGAATTGGGTTAGTCTATATTCATAATTAAGATTATTTCGACCTGGTTTCAAACGGTAAGCTAATATCCTAAGACATTTTTTCTGCACTCTTTCAATATCATCTATATGAACTTTATAATACGGAGACCATATTGGTGTAGCATATTCCAAGAGACTTCTCACAAGTGAAAAAAATAAGTATAATACCGAATGAGGATTCTTGAAGTCTTTGCTTGATCTGAGAACGAAACCTAAAAGTTGATTAGCTTTAGAAGTTATATATTGATAATGTGAATGGAATGAAAGTTTCTCATCAAAGATAATACCTAAATCTTTAGCGACAACGGACCTATTTAAGACACTATTGTTCAAAAAATAATTATTAATGATTCTATTTCGTTTATTTGTAAATGAAATAACAAAACATTTGCTACTATTTAAAAACATATGATTAGAATTACACCATTTAACTAATGTATCTAAGTCTTGCTGCAAAAGGGAGCAGTCAGCTGGACTTGAAATATTGTGAAATATTTTTAAGTCATCCGCATATAATAAATGATTACAAACTAAATATTCAGTTAAGTCTTTTACAAATATATTAAAAAGCAAGGGTCCAAGATTGGAGCCCTGCGGTACGCCCGATGTTACTGTGACAGGGGACGAGAGAAAGCCCTTCAAGGCCACCAACTGACTTCTCTTGTTGAGGTAAGAAGAGATCCAACGAAATAAGTTACCGTGTATGCCGTGCGAGACTAGTTTATGAAGTAGAATACGATGATTGACTTTATCGAAAGCCTTGGAAAAGTCTGTATAGACAGAATCAGTCTGGCCTCCGTCTGGCCTCCGTCAGTCTGGCTTCCTTCACCGTGGAAGTCAATCGTGAATATTTGTTGAGTACGTCGTGTATTTCATTAGAAAAATTGATACCCGCCTGCGGGATTCGAACACCGTTGCATTGCTACCTACATTATGCACCGGTCACTCACATTCGCACGAATACGCAAACCCGCAAGTGTAGGACGACATTTGCAAATGATTATGCAAAGTTTTCGCTGCATTCGTGGTTTTCCAAGATGTGTCGGTTTTTTAACAGACATCAAAGCGCGCGAACCGCGATCCTTCGCGTAGTCTCCCACACATTCGTGTGACCAGTTGCGCCCAGGATTGCGAAGGCAACGGACGTTTCGCTATTTTCATAAATCGTGACGTCTACTGTGTAGCGTATCCTCATCAAAAGAAATCCCATAAAAACAGCATGGCTATTAATGATGAAAGAATTCAAAACTCTCTTTCTCTTCAATGTCTTATTGACGTATTAAAAAGGAGGAGAAATTCGTGAGACATTCGTAAACAAGTGTAGGAGGAAGCGCAAACGGGTTCGCAAATTGAGTACCGAACCCATTTGCACAGCCGCTAAGTTTTCGAATGAATGTTTGGCGGCCCTTCACATGCGCGCAAACATTCGTACAATGTACGAATATTTGCGCGCATGTGAGCAATAAGTAGTTTAATAAAAGTACCGTCAAATACGCCAACTTTGCCACGAGGGAAAACTTTGCCCAAAACACACTTTCTAAGAAAATCAACTAATATCATAAAAGTACCAAACTTACTACAGCGATTATAACATTAGTAGAGAATCAAATATACCGGTGACATCACAGGATAGCGCGTGCGTTCCTAACTTGACACTGTTACCTGTCGGCACTTGTCAAAAAAGGGAAGAGTTTTTGCGAGCCAATTACTGTGAATTTTTTAAAGTAAATTGTGCATTATAACGAAAACACCGGTAAGTTTAATAAATTATTTGTTATGTTAAACAATATGCTTAGTATTTTGCTGATAGATTCGTTGCTGTAGCTCAAGTATAACAAAAGTTATGATGACGGGCAAAGTTACACAGAAATGTGCAGCCGCATCATTGTCAACATTGCCCAAAACATCTAGGGTTGACGCTTTGGTTTTCTTTTACGCAACTGTTAAAAAAAGAGTGTTATATTTTCAGGGTTCATGTAAGTATGTCTATAATGTTTATTGAGAATTGAGAATATTACTACTACTGTTGAGAATTTATGTATCCCTATGGATCTTTCAGCCCACAGACGTCCACTGCTGGACATAGGCTTCCTCCAAGTCTCACCAAAACGATCGATCCTGCGCTGCTTGCATCCAGTAGATCCCCGAGATCTTATTGGATCGGCAGTGCATCTTGTGAGAGGTCTACCCATGTTACGTCTCCCGGTACGCAGTCGAACTTGAGAACTTTGCAGTCCCAACTACACTTAAAGTCGCAATCCTTTTGGCTATGTACCCCAACTTGGATAGAATAAAAATATCTACAGAAGAAAAAAATATATATTTTATTATTTATTACCTATAATAATTCGCAATTTTGTATTTCAGAAGAAACAAACATAGATCGCGTATTCGATAAATAATGTCGAGACGTGAATTTAGGTCCAGGCAGTACAAAACTAATTTAGTTATCAGATTTTAAGTCTTCTGTTATAAAAATGAGTCTTTGATTTTATTTGATTGAAGTCTATAATAAACAACTGCACTTTAAAAATTGTTTATGTTACTCACCTATTGCGACACTCTGTGAAGATTACTCAAATGTGACAACCCAAGCACTTTTAAATAGCTACGTAGGTACCGTTTGTATGGGAAAGAGAAAAAATGTCAGGATAACATTGCCCTTTCATTTTAGTAAGAAAATATTTATGATATTGAGTAAACATTTTGGGCGATCGCTTATATTGCCAAAATGTTTTTATTGGTTCTTATGGCATTCATCTAAGTGTTATTGTTGTGTTAAAATTCAAGTTGGGTAATATTGGCCAAAAGTCTAGATAGCATTACCCGCCTTGAAAATTGTTTATATTATCGAGAAAACCATGACTAATGTTAAATTTAAGTAAACACATGCATGCATATGAACTTATTGTTGCCATAGATAAGCAAATATGTATTGGGCTACATACAAAAATCTTGAAATATCTAGTGTTATTTAAAAAATGTGGGCAATGTTGGTTAGTTTGACGGTAACTCTTGAAAAAACAAGGATTTTAATTTTTGCGGGAAAAATATTTCCAGCTTCAAAACCTTTTACGTATTAAGTAAACATTTTAAGTATATAAATAAAACATTTTAAGTATTCTCAAATACTGAAAATGTTTTATTTATATGTTTTATAAAATATTATTATATTAATGAGTTAATAAATCGATTTTAATTGATTGTAACTTGAGACATTAGAACTTATATCTCAAGGTGGGTGGCGCATTTATGTTGTAGATCTCATGGGTTCCAGTAACAATTTAACACCAGGTTGGCTGTGAGCTCGCCCACCCATCTAAGGAAAAAAAAAACTTTACTAGTATTGTTATTTAAATATGTACAACTAAAACAAAAACATAAAAAATAATATGTACCAGTAAAAAAAAATTTTGAAAAAATAAATCAACTATCGGTTATTTAAAAAACTAATCCATATATGAATTTAATGTAATTATTTTTCGTTATACTGATAGAACTAAATTTAATCTGACTGACTGACACTTTGCACTACTTTGCAGTTCGCTTGCTGCTTACGTTCAAAATGGATGTGTTTTGATTTTTCTTCGATTTATTTTACTGGCATTTTTTAATGGATTTTATCCTCCCTTCAACGACGACTTTGGCTCAGGAGTTAAGGATCAGAGAGAGCTACATTCGATTATGGATACCGATCAATAACATTTCATACTACGATTGAAAAACATTGTGTGAATTGTGGTTTTAACCTGACCGAGATTCAAAACCAAACATTGGATAAAAATACCTTAGGAACATCTCTCTTATCATAATTAATAAATTAAACATTAAGAAAAGACAAGTTCTTTAACTATCTCACAATCCGACACTTATTTATATAGAAAATGAACCTCAAAACTATTTTTTATTTTTATTTAATTTTTATAATAGTGGCATCAATTTCAATATATTTTTTAGATATCAGATACATTTAAGAATTTGAAACAGTCCATTTTTATAGTAATATTTGATGTCCATCTTGGGCCCAGCACACTATGGAGAGTGGGCATTCCCCTTTAGTTGTAAGTTTTCCTATCAAACATATAGACCAGTGTCGATAATTTTTAAAACCAAAAAAAATAATAGTATGATGAAACCCATTACAAAAGGAGGGGAATATTATAAAAATGAAAGGAAAAATAATATACGGGCGATCTGAGGTCGGGAAGGGGTTGGGGGGGTAGGTTTAGGGTAAAAAACGGTTTTTCTCGATTTCCGGCAAAACTAAAAGTCCAATGGAAAAAAGTCAAACGGCAAAGTTGTAGGTAATACTTAGATATATATAGATCTAACACTTTTGTATTTACACTTTTTTCACATAACCTCAAAATTTAAATGAAAAATTAAAAAAACCAAGTTTTTGGTTTTTTATTTTTATCTTTTTCAAAAAAAAATCTTTTTGCACGAAATTTGCTGAAAACTTACCTTTTTATGTCCCAAATACGCAGTAATTTATTTGATTAGAAATATTTATTTTTTCACCTTATTTTGAATTAATATCGAAAAAGGACCCTAATTTTTATAAGAAAATTCACCCGTCAAAATATCAGCTTTTTTCAAAAAATTGGTATGTTTTCTGTTCGTTGAAATCTCTTTTTTCCGATGGTGAAAAAAAATATATATGTTACTATAGTAAATCTTCTCAGAAAATGCAAAAAATCGAAAAAAAACTCGAATTCGAATATATTTTTTTAATTATTATATACAAATTTTTATTTTAAAATTTACACTTTAATTACTCGAAAAACATAAGATTACATGTTACATTGATAGAAAAAAATTGCAAATCAAAATATAATACTATAATTAACAAACAAATAAGTTAATAAAATTCATATTTAATAAGACATCTACAATATTTGGAGAAAGTTGTCGAATCTTCTTTAAATTATATGCGTAGATGCCTATTTATAACTATTTTTAGATAACTTATATACCTGAGTGACCTACGAAAAATTTTAGCACATCAAAAGGTATTTGAAATATATGAAATATACATGAAAGTCAGCCAAAAGTTAGTTATTAAAAAATAATAATCTCCTTAATTTTGCACAAACAAATTTAGTTACTCCCAGGAAAAAAAATATTTCTAAATACATAAAAAATATATTAAAAATCTATAAAAAATATATAAATATATATAAAATATATATCGTAAATATGTTTTAAATAACTAACTTTTGGCTGATTTTCATGTATATTTCATATATTTCAAATACCTTTTGATGTGCTAAAATTTTTCGTAAGTCACTCAGGTATATAAGTTATCTAAAAATAGTTATAAATAGGCATCTACGCATATAATTTAAAGAAGATTCGACAACTTTCTCCAAATATTGTAGATGTCTTATTAAATATGAATTTTATTAACTTATTGGTTTGTTAATTATAGTAGTATATTTTGATTTGCAATTTTTTTATCAATGTAACTTGTAATCTTATGTTTTACGAGTAATGAAATGGTAAATTTTAAAATAAAAAATTGTATATAATAATTAAAAAAATATATTTGAATTCGAGTTTTTTTCGACTTTTTGCATTTTCTGAGAAGATTTACTATAGTAACATATATTTTTTTTTTCACCATCGGAAAGTAGAGATTTCAACGAGCAGAAAACATACCAATTTTTTGAAAAAAGCTGATATTTAGACGGGTGAATTTTCGATTGAAAATTAGGGTCCTTTTTCGATAATAATTCAAAATAAGGTGAAAAAATAAATATTTCTAATCAAATAAATTACAGCGTATTTGGGACATAAAAAGGTAAGTTTTCAGCAAATTTCGTGTAAAAAGATTTTTTTTTGAAAAAGATAAAAATAAAAAACCAAAAACTTGGTTTTTTTAATTTTTCACTTAAATTTTGAGGTTATGTGAAAAAAGTGTAAATACAAAAGTTTTAGATCTTTCTATTACCTACAACTTTGCCATTTCACTTTTTTCCATAGGACTTTTAGTTTTGCCGGAAATCGAGAAAAACCATTTTTTACCTTTAACCCCCCCCCCCCCCCCATCCCCTTCCCGACCTCAGATCGCCCGTAAATTATTTTTCCTTCCATTTTTATAATATTGTCCTCCTTTTCTAATGTGTTTCATCCTACTATTATTTTCTTTCACTTTTCCTTCGATCAATAATACTACTAGATTCGCGATTAGCGCTTCAAAAACGGCCCGAAAAATAAGACCACAAATAAATTTGTGGTCTTATTTCAAATTAGTATGGTCCAATCATAGCCAACACTAAGACGTCAAAACGCTGCAATGCGCGTTCAAAAACTGAGTAAAAAACCACCGTAACACCAAGGTTTTGGAAGGAATATCTTTTTTTGGTAAATTTATATTATTAAGTGTTTTTCATAAAATAAGAAACACAATTATATTGTAAATAAAACACAATTTACGAATATTGTAATTGTTTGGCCAATGTTTGCAACAAGGCACCAACTATTGTAACAAACATCACCTATTCTTGGACAGGGAATGCATAGAGTAGTTTTGTTATTTTATAATGTTATTTTTGTTTGTAGATTTCCTAGTAGTCCCTTGTCGCTGTGCACAATGGATATATATTGTCGCGAAAGAAAGAGAAGAAATATAGAACCCTTATAAAAATTCTAGAATTGTTCAATGGTGGTGGCAAATCAATGCAAAAAAGTATTAAAAAAACTTTATATGTATGTGTAAATATTTTAAGCGTATATGCTGAAAAGGATTTGTTTTCTGGGGGAAACGAACACAGCCATAAAATAATCCTAAATTAAACTGATTATAGAAAAATTCATTGATATAAGATTACATTATATTTGTAAAAAAGAAACCGCTCATATAAAAATGACTTCTAAAAGACAGCTTTATAACAAACTGAATCTGTTTATAGGTAATTAAACCTACATTATTGTTTTAATTACTTCTGTATAAAGAATACGTGGAAAACATGTTTCGTGTTTCCTTTCATATTTTTTTTACTTTATTCAATTTTATTTTTTATCACCTATTTGTTGTAATAGCGGCAATGTAAAATATTATCTACTACTTTTTTCAATCGGTCAAAAATAGTTGCGACCATACAAAACAAACCTAAAACAAATATGTATATTCTGCAACTCTATGTCTTTCAATACTTACTGTGTTCTGAGCATTGAAATGTAATACCAAGAACTACATCTAGTTCCACAATACAATAAGCACGAAATTTTAAACAAATATTTTTAACCTTATAAATTAGGCTTTAAGTATCATTTTAGAATAAATATTTTTGTACTGATGACTTTTTATGTTCAAGTGACATTTTAAATTTATTCCATAATATTCTTTTTCTGACGAAAGGACCTAAATGCATATATTTTGCAATGGTAATTAAACTTTATGTTTTAGTATTAAGGTTTATAAGAAACTGAAGTCGTTAACATTATTAAACTTTTTTCTAAGAAATGAAGATGTTTTCGTGTCGGCAAACGTGGCCACTGGAGCGTCTTATTTTTGTTCCTGATCCTTAACCTAGTACTATTATTGATCGAAGCACTTTTCATTATTTTTAAAGGCTTCTACCCTGGTCTAATATAGCATAAAATTTATTTAACTTGTTTTTGGTCATTACAAAATTAACCGTTTCTTTTATTTATCGTTCTAGTGTGTTTGGTGAATTAGACCTCACTTCGATAAAGCGGCACGACACGAGAACCCTCTCATCGTGGCCGCCGGTAACTACATTCCCGATCCTGCGGACAGAATGGAAAGCAGTCGACGTCGCCCAAAACACGTCATCTCGGATCCACCCGATCCACTAACGGTGCTTTTAGGTAATTCAAGCACCGGTCACCGTTCTCGTCGAACCCGTCGCTTGCGACGAAGGGCTCGACGAGTAAATTAACTCTCAGACACAGCCCACTGAGTTTCTCGCCGGATCTTCTCAGTGGGTCGCGTTTCCGATCCGGTGGTAGATTCTGCGAAGCACGACTCTTGCTAGGGTTCGTGTTAGCAACATCGTCAGGTTTGAGCCCCGTGAGCTCACCTACTAAAGTTAGGGTTACGCTGATATAGCCTCTCAAGGCTCTCAGCTTAGGTAGGAAAAAAAAAAAAAAAAAAAAAAAAAAGGTGAATTAGAACTGTACAAGTAGACAGTACCCGGTTTTGATTTTCAGTATCCTTATTTGATTTTTATTTTACCGTTTTTTTAATTAAAGAATTTTCCATAATATCGCCATCTTAAAGTATGTAATCCGTCTTTTCAGAAAATATTGTTTGTTTATTTTGGCTAAAACCGAAACACACATAAGTAGGTACTTTTATTTTTATTTTTTATTGCTTCGATGTGTGGACGTGCTCACAGCCCACCTGGTGTTAAGTGGTTACTGGAGCCCATAGACATCTACAACGTAAACGCGCCACCCACCTCGAGATATAAGTTCTAAGGTCTTAGTATAGTTACAACGACTGCCCCACCCTTCGAACCGAAACGCATTACTGCTTAACGGCGGAAATAGGCGGGGGGTGCTACCTACTCGTGCGGACTCACAAGAGGTCCTACCACCAGTAATTACGCAAATTATAATTTTGCGGTATTTTTTATATATTTTTTAACTGTAATTTATTTTCTTATTTTAGACCCAAACAACGTCAAGAATAGTTATAATCAAGGTACTCGATTTTTTAGTACATCGTATGTTTGTCGATAGCTCAAAAATGATTTCATTCAAGTTCTCGTAGGTACCTAATCTTTCCATTTCAGATAATGCATGGTGTCCATGGCGGGGACTCTCACTTTCCACGCTTTTCATTATGAATTTACTTTTCTACTTTTTGCCGGCTGCAGCAGTGAGACGAATTGCTACTAAAGCGAGTTTTGAAACTATAATAATATAATATTACTAGTTGGCCTGGCAAACGTTGTTTTGCCATATAATTTTTTTCTAGGAAAGATATAGGTAATAACCTAGATACCGACTGCAGCGCCATCTGCCGGGCTGATTTGTAAATCTAAACCATTCTCGAATTTACCCGAAGGTACACAGAAAATTTCATTAAAACCTGTCCAGCCGTTTAGGCGGAGTTCAGTGATAAACACACGCATATGAGAAATATATATATATATATAAAGATATCCTAATTCTGATGATCCTGGTCCGGATATTAGGAGGTGAAATTAATAAACATATTATATCGTTTTATATTATAAATATTATAGATATGATACAGGTCAAGGTTAAGTAGTTTATAATAAAACGTGTTAAAAGCAGTCCTGACAGAAGATTGGAGGCAATACCATTTTTAAAAACAATGACAAACGATTTGATGATCCCTAATCTCAATTAAAGGAGAATTTAAGTAGGTACCACAAAGCTATGTCGAATTTGTTATATATATTTAAACTGCAATAAAAGGGAATCTCTGAGACACTGATGATAAGTAGATGATTCCAAGTTTTTATCCTTGGCTGTACACCGACCTAACATACCAACGACCTAACATATGAAATTCTCAATCAACACGTAATCGGCAGTAGCAACAGTTTTGCTTACCTTATTTTTCTACATAACATTTCCTTAGTCCTATTGAGTACTGATGAAATTGAAATTCGTATGGGTTTGTAAGACCTCGACCAATTTCTTTTTGGTGCGAATTGGTAATGCATACCGGTACCAAAAAATATCGAAAGGCTTTTAAATAAATATCGAATATCTAGCGTCGTGAAGCGACTTCGTTGAAGAAGATCTGAAGAATATATGCAATCTGTCAAGTCATCACGCTTGTCGAGGTAAAATAAAATCGGAAAAGAAATTAGGACCAAAAAAAGGTTAGGGAAAGACAACCTTTATTAAAAAGTTAAAGTGAGTAAAAAAATATTGGTTTAAGTAAGTTAGTATACATAAGTAATAAGTAAAGTATAAACATGTATAAGTAATAAGTGCTTATAGTGATAATAAAAAAAAAGAGGAATTATTTCAGTATTTTTAGTAAAATAGAGATTAAAATTATCGTAGGATGTGGGTTCCGGTTCTGCAACTATCGTTGCTTTAGTGATGATTTGGCACTGGTCCTGTGTTGTTGTTCTGCTGACTTGGTCAGCTCCCGCTACAGCTGTTGTCGGAGGTGCGCCGGCGTCACCTCCGGAACCCGATGCAGCTGTAGTTTTCATCCAGCGACATGGCAGAAGCGCGAGGCTAGAGGGTCTCAAAGACGACAAACTCGGTTACTACACTTTCTTTGGGATAAGGTAGGTTTAATAATAACTTTTCAATCAGCTCCCCATCTCAATTGAAAACCTTATGATATTAAAGAAAACATAGTGGCTGAATACATCCAGGCGTGCTCTAGTGGCTGAATACATCCAGGCGTGCTCGTGTTGAGTGATGCGACACTACCGGGCTTTAAAACGTGAAAGTAAGGAAGGGAACATTTAATTTTACATAGGAAGGCTCGACGAATTTCAGCCCTCAAAACAGGCCAGGTTTCGTAGCGGCTATGGCTATTTTTGCCTACCTATTCCCTGGTAGCCTAAGAGGCTATTTCAGTTTTGCGTGGACCGGTAGGTCAGCTTTCACGGACTCAACCTGAGAGCCTGAGAGCACTAGCAAAAGAAGTGCTTCGCAGTATCAACCACCGGATCGGAATCACGACCCACTGAGAAGGTCCAGCGAGAAACTTAGTGAACTATGTTTATGAGTTAGTTCGCCCGTCGAACTCTTCTCCGTAACTGACGAGTTCGAAGAGGACGGTGACCGCTGCTTGAACAGCGTACAGGAGTAGATCCAGGGGATCCGATAAGACGTGTTTCGGGTGATTGGGTTTTCCGTTGATGATGATGGTGTTGATTACATAGGTACCTGCGTAGCACGGTTCCGGAACAATTACCAAAGTGAAAGAATACCATCGTGTAATTAAAATGATACTCTAAAAGTTCGTAAATTTTCATATTACGGTTGGCAAGATATTTTAGAAATCCAGACGAGCAGTTAGAAACAACCAACCTATCTATAGTTAGCGTGAAACAGTTATGCTGTCCGGCTTATAATCGCTATAGAATACAACTGAGACTTCGAAATCATGTCGAAAAAATGTGAGCTTCGAATGCGAAGAGCACACGAAAAAAGGTCCTCTGATTGTGTATTTTAATTCTTACAGTACTTAGTTTTACTATCTCATATACAGATAGTTGATGACTAAGTACAGCAACTTAAAGAAATTTAGAACGATAACATAATTACAAAATACACTTCGTAGATAATGGCCATAGTGCTTCTTTGAGTGGACTGTATTTAGTTCTGATTAAACTTACAAACGTTGATTACTGAGCTTACGAGGTTTATGGTGTCATAATCGAGTATACACACATTTATATGATAAAGGGGCTTATACCATATTGCAGTTAAGTAAATAAAATGTAGCTTAAAACTAAAGCTACATGCTTTGTGAATAGTACTGGATAAGACAAACCAATGCACAGTGGGTCGATACTATGATTTTAGTGACTTAGGCACCAACTTTGTTTTTTTACATTTTTCTTTATGTAGATAGATAGAGCTCGTTAATCTAAATAATAATTGTTTTAGGCAAAAATGACAAAAACTTTATAGTTTGGTCAGAAAAATGTGTTTTGTGATTTTTTTGTATGGAGCGGGTCACATTAAATTAAATTCCTGCTAAGTACTGCGAGGTCCCGCTTTGAAACTTTATTTTCCTTACACCTTGTCTAGTCTACTATCATTTGATGCTATGAACATGTGCATAAAGTTGCAACTCTGCCAAATAAATGGATCGAAAAAAATTAATAAATACATAGAATAAAAACCTTTATATTTTTTTTCGTAATTGCTTTTAAGTTAAATTTGATATGGATTAGTAAGTAAAAGCACGTAATGATACCCATAATTACACAATACCTAACAACAATACGTTTAGTAGGTCTCTAATTAAGCAATCTCTCTAATTATTAGGATAGTTAACATTATTTAATGAGGATAACTAGTTAAGCAACCATTACTGGGTAGTAGAAAATATAGTAAATATTTGTTTGTCTCTGGAAGTATAAAGTGACCATGTTTATTATATACTAACTAGTGTTCGTTTATTCGTACTACTACTAACATCTCGTGATTGTCGTTGTGATCTTCCTTTTTCCGTTATAATGAATAATTTTGTTAACAATTTAGAATTATTTATGATTTTAAGAGAGCAACTACAGTCGCTGTCTGATAATAAAAAACTCTTTCAATTCCTACAAAATCAAATAAACGTGACCGAAGTATTGAGCTCCAAAAATTCTATACGCACTTTTGTTCAAATATAAGTGCAATATAAAAACGAAGTAGTCGCATGTTAGCACAGTTTATAAGAAAAAATGTGATTGGTTAGAAGGTGCAATAAACTGGCCCGTAGGAATGATACCTGAAGCTATTAACACTGTACAGGAAAGACTCGAGATTTCTACTACTGAAGATGTTGAAAATGTACCACCCTCAAATGTACCACAGAAGCCTCGACATCTACTTTTACACCTCGAAACCTTTTGAAGAATTGGGATCCAGGCAAAAACGAAGACGCATTGAACAAATTTACCAATCGCTTTCGTTATCCCCGGATGAAATGAAAGCTACTACAATTGCTAGTTTGAGAAACACTGGAAATGAAGATGTAGGAGAAATAATAAACCACTTGTCAAATCACCCCGAAGATCTAGAAAAAGTTAAGGAGTGTTTAAGTACAAGTAAAGTGAAAAGTAGTACATATTCTCCCGATAAGGCACTATTAGTTTCACTTAAATTAAGTAAGTGGCAGTATATAAACCTAAGAGAAGCAGCAAGTGAAAATGGGTCTGATTTATACCCTTCTTAATATAAAATTAAGCAAGGAAAAACCAAATGTTATCCAGGGAAAGACGAGGTAATTATTACTGAAGAAGGAGCTGCTATTAAAATGCAAGCATTACTAAACTTGGCGCTATATAGGCTCTTAGATGTGATTACTTCGGATTTGGACTCAGCAAGAGAGCTACTGCTTATAAGCAAATAGGCTTTGATAGAGCCCCAGGTCAAAGTAATTATAAACAGAAAACTGAAACAGAGTTTGATGATTCATCTATTTTCATGGTCAGTCTAGTTCTTATAAGGCTTCAGACATTTGATGGAACAGTTGCTTGGGAAAACGATCTACCCTAATCAACTTTTTATTGCCGTCCAATAATGTTTAAATTTACAAAAGAAACGCAGTCAACAGTGGCAATTATAAAAGCTAGCATAACAGAAGAAATAGAATGACTTCAGCCATCAAAAATCAAACAAGTTGAAGTGAAGCATCAATTGCACATGACGATGATAGACGGCAAAATAACCTCATATTTGTTAGAAACATTTTCTGCTATCTGTGATATTTGCGAAGCAAAACCGTCAGTTTTTTGGAGTCACTTGCTTGTCAAAGAGAAAATAATGAAGAAATATTCCAGTATGGAATACCATCTTTACATGCCTGGATAAGATGCATGGAGTGCTTACTTCATATCGGTAAATATAATTTTATTACTTCACAATTTTTTCATCGTACGTGGTTTCCTGTGAGATTATTTTTTATGACACTTTTTTGTTTTCGTCTTATCGTTTGGACTTCAAGAAATGGGGTTACAGGGGGGGATGACAAAGAAAAAATATCAATCAGAAAGAGCGCTATACAGTAAGCGTTTAAAAAGGAATGCGGTTTATTTATGGATGTTTTCAAGCAAGAAGTAGGAACAACCAATGATGACAATACTGCCAGAAGATTTTTCAGGGATGCAGAAGGAACAGCCCGCATAACAGGAATACGTAAAGATTGAATAGAGAGGTTTCACGTGATTCTTCAGACTGTTGCATCTGGAGAGCGCGTGGACCTTTCCAATTTTTCCGAATTTTGTAGATATACTGCAGAATTGTATGTTAATTTATATCCCTGGTATTATATGCCTTTCAGTATCCATAAATTGTTGGCTCATGGCGGTGATATACAATAATGAAGAACTTTGGTGCCATTCGAATAGGTAAGCTCTCGGAAGAGGCAGCGGAAGCTCTCAATAAAGATTTTCGGAAATATACAGAGAGTTGTTATTTTTGAAAAATAAGTAGAACGTCGACTAATGAGGATATTTTACACAATCTTCTTTTGTCTTCTGGCCTAAAGATCGAATGGTGAAACAAAATATATAAAACTTAGAGAGATTGCTTAATTAGAGACCTACTAAATGTATTGTTGTTAGGTATTATGTAATTATGGGTATCATTACGTGCTTTTACTTACTAATCCATATCAAATTTAACTTAAAAGCACTTACGAAAAAAAATATAAAGGTTTTTATTCCATGTATTTTTTTATTTTTTTCGATCCATTTATTTGGCAGAGTTGCAACTTTATGCACATGTTCATAGCATCAAATGATAGTAGACTAGACAAGGTGTAAGGAAAATAAAGTTTCAAAGCGGGACCTCGCGGTACTTAGCAGGAATTTAATTTAATGTGACCCGCTCCATACAAAAAAATCACAAAACACATTTTTCTGACCAAACTATAAAGTTTTTTTCATTTTTGCCTAAAACAATTATTATTTAGATTAACGAGCTCTATCTATCTACATAAAGAAAAATGTAAAAAAACAAAGTTGGTGCCTAAGTCACTAAAATCATAGTATCGACCCACTGTGCAATGTGTCCAAAACAGATATATTTATTAGTAATCAAACAAAGTTTAACTCACCTACAAGTTGCCGTAATATTACTATTACTCTGTATGTATGAGAATTTAAAAATCTACAGTTTGATGATAACACAAAAATTAGGAATAAGTGAAAATGTGATAAAAAAATCCATTACAGTCAATGATAGTAGTCAAGTTAGTATAGTAGAGAAAAGTTGGATGATTGTACAAAACATGATATTTTAATGGTTTCTTTGTAATGAAAATAATATATCTTACGTACTATGGGGAATGCGAATCCTACTAATATTATAAACATAAAATGTTTGTACAGATGTTTGGATGTTTATCACTCAATCATGAGTAAACAGTTAAACAGATTTGGATGAATATTGGCACATAGATAGACCAAATCCTAGATTAACATTAATTTAAATATTAATTATTAAGTATTATAACCTATATAAATTAAGGTAATAATACTTTGCAATAAATTTACTTTAAATGTTATTTTAATTGGATTTTAGTTCCGTTTTTCTTCTTAGATCGCTTTGGTGTCGATTTAGATAGTGCTACAATTTTATTACCGTAATTTAGTTAAAGGAGCAAAATATTAATATGTATTAAGTTCTTTCTCCTAAAGAAATGTAAGGATTGTCGGTCTGCGTTTTATGTGTTATTTATGAAAATGACTTCGTTAACTTTATGAATGAAGATTTACTTGAAAAATACATATTCATGACAGTCATTGTCATTAATAAATGCTGAAAGTGGCCTGAGTTCACCTGGGCAGTTCTTGCTTTTTACATGGTCAGCTATATGTTAGCTGTCCGAGAGTATCTTACTTAAGTTACTGGAGCCCCCGCGGATGTCTAAGGCGTAATTACATGCGGTAATTCGACGCGTTATAAGAGACGTTATAAGAGTATAAAATTATTATTTTCAGGACAATTACCGTAACATTCGTGTTATGAACAGGTCTGTTTGCTCTTTGTCTGGGTGCTTATTATCTATATAATTATGTATTTATTTAAACGTATATAAGTATGTATGACAGTTTCTGGTACCCAAAATGCAGGAACTTCTGATTTGAGGCCTGATGACCGTTTGTGATTTGTTCCCAGTATAACAATCTTATTATTACCTATTATGCCCTTCAATAAGTTTGTATTAAGTGTGCCACGTGCTGAGTGACCTTCTCCAATAGTAAAATGATTTATTACTAAACGTGATAATTTTGTAGAAATAAATTTAATATTAGCGGATGTATAGATAACTGTTTCCGTTGCTCAGCAGATTAATCGCTATTTTACGCAACACATTCAATCTAGGCATTTAAATTTATCTAAAATAGCTTCTGTTATCGAAATGATTTGACAATTTCTAGATAGTTTTTTTAAATTACTACTAAACTTAACCAATAAATGGACTACCAAAACTACCGGTGTGTGTAGTTCGCATTGATACAATAATACTATGATAATGGTAATGGAATTATTATTGATCGAATCTAAGATTAAATTAAAGATTAGATATAATGCTTTCTGTAATTACGATACCTAAAATAAAAAAAATATGATTTTAGAAATTAGAAACAAGAGCTTGATCTTTGCTGAAAGTCTACGTATTGTCAATAAGACATTCATTGGAAAGAGAAACACACACACACACACACACATACTTAATAATCATATTGCTATAAGCATTATTACAAATGTAACGTAATGTGTGTATGTAAAATATTGAAGCAAGAAGTTTCATTGATACGATCTTAGTTATACTGTATTTCATATTTATTTAACTTTCTGTAGATATGCTGAGCCACCGCTAGGACCACGAAGGTTCCAACGGCCAGTGAGGCAGTATTTAGCAAGTGAGCTGAACGCCACGAGACAATGCTTACCGTGTCCGCAACGAGACCCTTACTATCCCGACCGATTTATTGGTCACGAAGATTGTTTGTGTCTCAATGTATTCGCTCCCAAAATGCCTGGAGATGAACGAGGTAATTAATTTCATATTGTTTTTCGTCCAAACTTTTTTTTTTACTTAAAGGTTCCCACATACTTTTGTTAAGCCATATATAAGGAATAAAATAATTATGATATAAGGATAGAAAAGTCTGGTAAGGTTGGCAGCGACTTTGCTTTGCTATTGCATGCTTTGCTTATTTGTATAATTTTTACTTTTCAGGTTGCCCAGTAGTCTTCTTTGTCCACGGAGGCAACTATAAAAGCGGTTCTGCGTCTGCATATGGAGTAAGATGTGAATCATTTAAAAATAAATTTGTAATTTGAATAAACTTTATACACGATACATATTTAATGTTAACAAAATAAATATTTACTTCCATAGGGCCAACATCTTACTCAAAAAGATACTATATTGGTGACGGCGCAGTATCGCTTAGGATCTTTAGGATACCTTAGTACTGATGAAAGAGATGCAGCTGGAAACGTTGGTTTATTTGACCTACATGCTGTAATGGCCTGGGTAAATACCTCTTTAATTTTTATTTATTTATGTTTATTTATGTATACATAATTATGTTACGAAATACGTTAAGTGGCTTCGATTTCCAAACTTCAACAATGAATGTCCAAGCATTTTCAACTTTTTAGATTCAAGACTATATAACGTTTTTTGGTGGTGATCCAACTCGAGTTGTTGTAATGGGCCAAGGTTCGGGTGGGAGCGCTGCATCACTTTTAGCAATGTCAGCGGAAGGACGTACCGCGACTGGTGTCGCTGCGTTATCAGGTGCTCCTCTATCACCAGGGGCAGTTAGACCTGAACCAGCTAAACACGCCGATACCATAGCAGAACGTACTGGATGCCCAAAGAGACCTGCAGAGAGTCTTATTAAGTGCCTTCGACAGGTACCCGTGGAAAAACTAATTATGGTGAGTTATATCGACATTCTTGAATTATTTGTATTTTCAAAGTGGTGCTTGTAAACACAGAATACGAACGCAAACAATGCAACTGAGGTGCGCACACACACATACCTTCTCAATGGAGCTGAAGGTGGCACTCTGAATGTACTGTTTATGCGTTCTCATAATAGCTTAACGATTAGTATAATGATGCATGTACTTTAAGGATTTTTACTAAGTTAAACTAATTAACAATTTTTTTTAAAAATAGTTACATTAGTTTACATTAGTTAAATCTAAAATTTTGACGTAAGGATTAAATGAAAGTTAAAAATATGGCACGTAGACAAAATTATATAAATAGTTACAATGTTTCGTTCATCGAGTCATCAGACACTTATTAGGCAGTCTTCGGAGAACGCTAAAAAACGCACATCTTAACATGCGTATTGATTTCTCATTTACTCTCTAAGGCCGATGAAGACTTAAGCATGGATAATGCTATGGACACAATGAAGTTTTTGGATGAAATATCTGGACGCTCAGGCAAGTATATATTTTATTCATCTAATAACAAAGCATCTAAGTACAGTAACGCCAAGTCACAAACGGCGCTCATTTAACTCCTTCTCAAGCAATCTTTTTTCCGCTCCCTATTCACTAGTACCCCCTAAGGGAATATTCCAGCTATGTACGAACGGGTAGGTGAGTTCACGGATTCAACCTAACGCTAGCCCTAGCAAGACCTTCGCAGAATCTACCACCGGATCGGAATCACGATCCCCTAAGAAGATCCGGCGAGAAACTCAGTTGGCTGCATCTACGCGTTAGCTCGCTTGACGAACTCTTCTTCGTAATCGACGAGTTTGACGAGGACAGTGACCTGTACTTGAGGGGCATGCAGGCCGCGTAAGCGAACACTATACTTGCGTAGAGCAGCTCATCACGGAACAAGAAATTGTTACGGTTCTGAGGACACTGAACTACCTAATGTATAAGGCAATTAAAAAGCACCTCGCCTAACTAAAGTTGAATAAAATCTCGAATTAAAAACTCGTAATTGCAGGTGCTGGAGCTCGCGTAGAAGGTGAGGATGACAAACGAGCCTTGCCACCAATTGTATCGGAGAAACCGGCTGATTCTTTAAAAAAGAAAACGAAAAGACCTCCTATGTTGACCGGTGTCACTTCTGCAGAGACATCCAGAGCCGTTTTCGGTAGGTCTCACGAGTAGCTGAACTGAAAGAACTCAATGAACTATTCACTTGAATGAACTGAATGCAACTATTCACTTTGATACATTAGCTCTGATCCTTTTTTATTGCTTAGATGGATGTATGAGTATACGACCCATCTGGTATCAAGTGGCTACCGGAACCCATAGACATCAACAACGTAAATGCCGCAACCTGACATGAGTTTAAGGTCTCAGTTTTTACAGAACTATGGCTACCGAACCCTTCAAACCGAAACGCATTATTGCTTCACGTTCATTAATAGGCAGTTGGTGGTACCTAGCCCTGCGGACTCACAAGACGTGCTATCACGAGTAATATTGCAAACTATAATTTTTATTAATAGATGTTATTCCTTTACCGTGCAAGTCAATCGTGAACATTTATAGTTAAGTAAGTATTTCATTAGAAAAAATGGTACCTGCCTTTCTGATTTCAACTTTGGCACATTTATGACATTGCGATGAGATTACACCGGGTATCTTTCCCGTTTTCCAATATTAAATTCCGGTAATTATAAAATAAGTTTATCTGCATGATATCTACCAGAAATAATGTGCCAGAACGATCAATTAATCAAAATAAAATATATATGATATCTTTTCTTTTGCAGGAAAATACAACAAGTTTCTAACTAACCAATTACAGGCCGTTAAGGACTTCATTAAAAAAGACTTGGTCGGTGGTCTACAAGGTGTTGTGCAAGGCGTCGATGGTCTACTGCCTATAACGGCAGTGGTCGGATCTATACTTCCTATATCATTGACGGATTACTATGGATCGGTCTTCAATACAACTTTAAACGCAGTCGATGGTTTATCTCAAATAGTTGAAGCCACAGGTAAGACTGAGGACATTCTAAAATCATAGGTATCGTGGGAAATATGGCAGGTTCAACAATTGACTTCTCTTCTTTTTCTCCATCTTACCTTACTAGGTGGGGTCGGCACAGCTAATTTTTCTCTTTCATTCTCTTCTATCAGTCGTCATCTCAACACTCACTCCTCTCTTTCGTTATTCGCACACTCCATCCATGTCTTCTTCGGTCGACGTCTTCCCTCTTCTACCTTGTAGTACCATTTCCATACATCTAGTCACATGGATCTTCTCTCTACGCATCACATGTCCATACCACTTTTTTTTTATCCTACCTATTCTAGTGTAACCTCGGGGGTTATTCTAGAATTCGGTGAACCGAGCTAGTAGATGAAATTACAGTGCTCAAACCGGGAGTGTTGCTAACACTGGCTCTAGCAAGAACAGTACTTCGCAGAATCTACCACCGGATCGGAAACGCGACCCACTCAGAAGATCCGGCAAGAAACTCTGTGGGCTAGTCCATACCACGCTAACCGTCCGCTCTTTAATTTGTTAATTACCGGGGCTACTTTCACACTTCCTCTGATATACTCATTGGACATCTACTGATATACACTCTACACTCGTATCACACGCTGGAAATACATATGGCGGTATTCAAATCATGCAGATAGATAGATACCATTTTTTTCTAAATACGTATTTATCAGGTATTCATAAACGTCTTCTACAATAAACGACTAATAACGTGTTAAACGAAACTCGTAAAATTTATAAACTTCCATAATGATTGGTGGTAAGACGAATTGTAATCCCGTATGGGCAGTTACCACCATCCTAACCACTTAAGCAGCTTCTGAAGCAGTCAAGTATTTCGTTGTGAAACGTGGAACGGTCACAATAGAATTCATTTGAAATTACCATCCGAGCTTTTATAGCACAGAACAAAGAACAAGCTAAACAGCCCACTTAGTGATAAGTGGGAATCGGGACCTGTAAAAGTCACAACCATAGATAATTCTACAGGTATGGTGGGTAATTTTACAAATTCAGTACATTGATTTTGCAAAAATCTAAAGTACACTGTGGTTTCTCTGTCGTGGAAATATTAATATGAGAGCAGGTGTACAGTCCGGTCCGAAAAAAATATTTTAGGGTCCTTTGAAAGCGTTACACAATGGCACCCCTCCAATGTTATCATCCCCTGTCTGTGTTAAACCTAACGGTACCCCAGATCCGACACCCTTCAGGTAAACAAGATTGTGTTTAGGGTTCAGTTGGGAAACGTGTTCCTAACTGATTCCAGAGTGATATGATCTAAATATTTTGTGAGCTTTGACTGATGTTTGAGTTACACTACAATTTTATTACAGCTTAAGTCAACATGTTAGATATCTCAGAAATAAACAAGGAAGTAAGATTCTTTATTTCGAAAATCAAATACCACATTCAAACAGCCCGAAGCTAGGTGTTCTTGTGTTATGGATATTATTTAAAAGATTTGGGATTTCAATAAAGTTT
Organism: Bombyx mandarina; assembly: GCF_030267445.1. Classification (NCBI taxonomy): domain Eukaryota; kingdom Metazoa; phylum Arthropoda; class Insecta; order Lepidoptera; family Bombycidae; genus Bombyx; species Bombyx mandarina. The sequence goes on from NC_143213.1 coordinate 3,826,853, forward strand.
TCTTCAGCGATAATTATTCAAAATAAAAATCTGTTCTTAAAAGCATTAGGTACTTACTCAGAAATACATACTTTACATAAAAATAATTTACCCACCGTCCTTTTTTTTTTAATTAAGAATCATGGCTTTTGTTTTCAAATGTGCTGTTAATGTAACCTACGCAAAGAAAGGAATAAATTTAGAGTTTTATAATTTATATTTATGTATTACGTGCCATTCGAATTCGTTCAATGTATGTTTAAAAATCACAGGTGATGCTTTGTTCAACTTTCCTGCGTACCAGAGTGTTCGCCAGTGGAGCGCAGGGGGTCCCGCTTATCTATATAGCTTTGAATACGTTGGGAACCTTAGTAAAGGGTCATATTTTCTACCTGGACTTGCCCTTACTGGTTAGTACAACTTTTTGTGGATACATATTTTGAAGAGCAGAAAAATATATTTAAATCATTGCTTTTGCTTTAGAAAAGTCACTACCGATTATTAATATAAAATTGATTTAATTTCATTACAAGTTTAATTAATGTTGAAAGCAAATTGATAACTGTGCTCTTTTTTTAGATAACTCAAATGATATGAAAGTATATGAAAACAAAATGAAGGGCCCAGCTCACGGAGATGAGCTTGCCTACATATTCGAACCGTTAGACACCGAAGGAAAATCAATGAGTGGTGCAGTATCCGACAGTGATGCTAAAGTTAGGGACAACTTTGTAGATCTCATTTCCAAATTCGCGCACAGCCTTAATGGAGAAGAGAACAATACAAAGACGAATTTGATGGGCTTGCAACCGTATTCAGAAGAAAATGATCAGTTCTTAAAAATCAATGATGGCATCAAAACAGATAAAGGGTTTAGGTACGTGAAACATTAGAATTTAACTCAGGTTAGATTTAGAGGTCTGGAGGCCTAGGGGCAACAGAGATGCCGAGGCCCCCTGGCCCCAAATTATTTTCCAATAAAATGAACAATTTTTTTCAGTCGAGTTTTCCAATATATAATTTATTGTAAAACCACGTAGATTTTCATAGTATTTAACAAACATATATAAATATAATCGGAGACAAGAATTATCTAAAATTTAATTTCGGAGGAAGGAAAAGATGTTTACTTGTGGGAATTTGAATTTTTTTTTCTAAATTCTCTTTTGTAGGGGCCCTCCGTTTGTCCTAAATCCGGCCCTGATTCAACTCATACTTTTAGTGAATATATTGATAATAGTTGTGATATTTGAAGCGTTTAGTTTGTAGCGATTAGTTTGTAACTGAAATTAAAACTATTCTCAGGTTTTGCCAGATGGGCTTATGGGGTGGAATGGCGGATAGACTAACAGGAGCTCTCTGCAAAAATTTAATTGGGGATTTGTTATCCAAATTGCCGATACCCTTGCCAGTGGACAAGTTGCCGGTAGATAATCCTTTGAACAATTTGGGATTAGGCAATCTCGGAGGAAACAAACTACCATTAAACAATCTTGGGGGAAATAAAAACATGCTGGTGCCAGGTCTGCTCGGCAGGAAGCCTACAGAGCCGCCGAGGGTCCAACAAGTAACCAGGAGGACAACGCGAGGCTCTCTCTTTGGACTTCCTATAGACTTTTAAGTTCATTACCTCTGTCATAATAATTAACATGTTATGTAAATTGTTTGCTTGATAGGACTATAAAATAATTAAAAAACAAAAATTAATATTGTCTAACATGTTTTGGTTTTTACTTTTTCTTTACCATAACAAAATAAGTGCGTTAACATCAATAATACTCGTAATGACAATCACAAATCAATTAAAAGACAGATAAAAAATGTAAACATAGACTTGTTGATCAATACTGAAAGTACTGAGAATCCAACTACAGTACGATAGTATTTATTATTCATAAAATTTATATTCTCTATTTAACTCTTGTATATTTATTGTGTACTAGCTGACCCGGCAGACTTCGTAGTGTCTCAATCGATTAATAAAAGAGGGACCTTTAGTATTAAAATGGACTTAAAACAAACAAAAGGAATCCGTCCGACGCGACGGGGGACACATCAAAGGAAAAACAAAATTGTTATTTTTATTTAATTCCGGGCATTTTCATATTTATCTACATTTTAAACCTTCTCTGGACTTCCACAAATAATTCAAGACCAAAATTATCCAAATCGGAACAGCCGTTCTCGAGCTTTAGCGAGACTAACGAACAGCAATTAATTTTTATATATATAGATTACAAGTCTTTCTGTTTTCATATAAAATTAATAGATATGTATGTAACCACTCAGGTTATTATAAAATTGCGGAGATGTTATTGTATATGGACTTTGGTAGACAGTTACAACAAGCTGGCCTTGAGCTCGTACACCCGTCTTCGGAATAAAAAATAAATTAAAAAGTATAGGTACTAAATGTTAATTGTACAGATGAAAATACAATTTAGTGCTAAACGCACATTTAGGTGTTTGTGCAATTATTGTGGATGGCCTGGAAACTTTGGTGCTTAATTCAAACTCTCAGCTGGGAGTGCAGAGTTTGCTAACAACAGCCCGAGTGGCCCCCTAAGGCCTAATAGTTCAAGGACAGCAGTTCTTCGCGAATGTATTTAATACCAGATCGGAATCGCGTGCTTGTGAGAAGAGCTGACAAGAAATGCAACAGACTTATGTTTTAGATTAAGAGTTTGCCAAACACTTCAAGTGTGTCATTAATGAAAAGCTTCCTTTATTTATATTGTTCGGCTGGGTGGGTAAACAACCGGGGAGACTCTTGCTATAAATGCATACATATAAATATATATTGTAAAATATAGTTTTTCAGAAGAGATCACGGCCCACCTGGTGTTAAGTGGTAACCGGAGCCCATAGACATCAACAACGTAGATGTCGCTACCCGTCTTGAAACATGAGTTCTAAGTTGAAGTTTGTACAGTACAACGGCTGCCCCACCCTTCAAATTGAAACGCGTTACTGCTTCACGGCAGAAATAGGCTGGTGATCGATCTACCCGTGCGGGCCCATAAGACACTTATAGTAACCGGCAAACATCGTGAGCAAATGACCTTGACTGCGCAGAACCGAATTTTAGATCACTTTGGTGGTGAGGGTGAGGCGCGACGGCAGGGGAAATCGTATCGAGCGCGTTATTGGTAGATCAGTCGAACCTTGCGTCCCGCACCGCGCCTTCGTTCCGCTTGCTCCCAAAAGTACGCTTGCGTACAGTGAAAAATCTATCGTTATTAATCGTTAAGTTATATTTTGTTATAATTGCTTGTTGACTTTGTTGCCATTGCTATTTGTTGAGTGTTTGTTGATTTTTTATAAAAAATACACTATGCCGCGACAAACTGGTGTAGTATTCAAAAGAAAGGGTAGAAAAATTGTGTACGACGTATATTGCTTCATTATAAAACAGAGGAAGAATGATATTATGGAAAAAGTAAAACGGACTTCGGAAGCAACAAAAACATCAGTGAGTACTGTTAGGTGCATTATTAACGAAGCTAAAGGCTCTGGCTTGCTCATCGTGCTTGGGACTCCGGGTAAGAAAAGATCAGGGAAGAAGAAAGTTACCGGAATGGATAGTTTCGTTCAATCTGTAATAAAAAGATGTAATCATAATAACTACATAACAAGCAGCGAAACTCCGTACCGTAGAAAGGCTTCGAAAATTTTAAAGAAGATATACATTTTAATGGCTCGGAATGAAGTTTAAGACGAATTATGAAAGAGCTAGGCTTCAGATGGAAAAAAAAAACAGAAAATAATCGGAAGCTGGTAATTGAAAAAAGTAACATTCGATTACTACGAATCGAATATCTTCAAAAAATAATTAATTATAGACAAAAAAGAAGATCGAACCGACCGAGTCGTAAACTACACCGATGAGTCCTATGTCGACTTATCACGATGATGGCGACTCGGGTGATGAAAACAGTGATGATGATAATGGTCAAGATTATGATAACGAAAAAAAAATTACAAATACCAGCTTCGCTTCAACTGAACGAAGACCTGGCAACAGCTCTAGTTTTGACTTAATAGAAGGAATATCTATTTTACCCCAAGATTAAATTATTACAATTATTAACCTATATTTTTTGATGATGTTCTAATAAATATATAAATAAATACATATGTTGATTTTAATAATTTAATTGCATTATGACGCAGAGTAAATAATGTTTTTGCACGTGAGTGTACCATGCGCAAACTTACCCCCACTACGTCAACAAATGCTCAAGAAGTTTGCCGGCTATTATACCACCACGTTACAGATTATTTAAATATTGAAATAACTAGTGACGATTTAAAATAGTATGGTCTGGGTTGTATATTCAATTCTTTAAATAAAATATTAGTCTTTGTTTTTTTCTTGTAGGCAGACGAGCATACGGCCCTCCTGATGGTGAGTGGTTACCGTCGCCCATGGACTCCAGCAATGTCAGGGGCAGAGCCAAGCCGCTGCCTACCGTTTAATACTCTCCACAAGCCTCGTTTGAAGAAGGAAGCCTCGTCTGAAGTCGTCGTGGCCTAAAGGATAAGACGTCCGGTGCATTCGGATCTAGCGATGCACCGGTGTTCGAATCCCGCAGGCGGGTACCAATTTTTCTAATGAAATACGTACTTAACAATTGTTCACGATTGACTTCCACGGTGAAGGAATAACATCGTGTAATAAAAATCAAACCCGCAAAATTATAATTTGCGTAATTACTGGTGATAGGACCTCTTGTGAGTCCGCACGGATAGGTACCACCGCCCCGCCTATTTCTGCCGTGAAGCAGTAATGCGTTTCGGTTTGAAGGGTGGGGCAGCCGTTGTAACTATACTGAGACCTTAGAACTTATATCTCAAGGTGGGTGGCGCATTTACGTTGTAGATGTCTATGAGCTCCAGTAACCACTTAATATCAGGTGGGCTGTGAGCTCGTCCACCCATATAAACAATAAAAAAAAAAAAAAATGAAATGTCATAGTGCTCGGGAAACACCGTGCAGGGGAGCTCTTTCCATAACTGGATGGTACGTGGCAAAAAAGACCTCTGGAAACGCACTGTGGATGACCGCAGTGGCACCAGGTAGTATGGATGAACTCTACTCCGGTGGCGGGCGGTGCGATGGTAAAAACGTGATGCCGGAATCAACTCGAACATTTCCTCAGAGCAAGTCTTCAAAGAAGATTTCTTTTCTTCATTGCTTTGATCGCTTTTAGTACGAATACTACATGGACAGGCAAACCTTTTTCTGTCTCAGACAATGGACGTTTAAAAACCTATAAACCTATAAATAGCCACAAATACATGCATTCGACCAATACCAAAATTGTTTTTAATTAATTATGTTTACGAACACCCTGTTTTGAACGCAAACGTTCTGCTATTTACTATCACGAAAGTTCATGCGGGTACGTGGTTCCGAGAAGTTACTATATACTATATATACTATTACTATATATGTATACATCGATTGCCTTACTGTATATGAGTCGACGTGCCAGAGAAACTACCCAGTAGCAAACAAAACTTGGTCATAATGTCTCGTGTAGTACTTGTACTTTGCATTGTTTTTGTCGTCGGATACGTGACTGGAAATGCAATAAGGGAAAATGCAGAAACTTCAAACGTAAAGGATAAAAATACTACTGCAAATGATTTGGACAAACCCGTGGATTATGAAAATAAAGAAGAATGTTTTGCGATTGGACATATCGTAAGTAATTTTAATTTAAATATATTATTAAAATTGTTTTTCTGATACTATGACACAATTGATTATTTCCATTGTTTAATCACGTAGGTAATTGCTACGCCCGAAATTGTATTCATTATTATATTTGTTTACGTATTTACGCCAATAAATAAGTTTTAATAGGTCATCACCTAGTTTAAATAGTTGTCGTGATTTAATTAACATTAAATGAACATTAGGGTCATCGGTTAATAGGTCAGGGTTGTTTTATTAGGATATTTATTCTAATACTACCCACCCGACATGACAATGAGATTATGCAAATTTATTCGTTTTGTATCGTCCGATTAACTTTTAAGCTGCTATTATTTTTTTATGTTAATTCTAACTTAATCTTTAGTAATTTATATTAAAACATTACGTCAAAAAATTATTTTATTTTCACAGTGTACCAACCATAAGGACTGTTGCACGAATGCGTGTCTGGGTTATGCGAAGAAATGCGTTTCAGGGTCCGGATAAAAGCGGATAAAAAACTTGTCGTTTATTTTATTAGACATCATGTATCGATTACAAAATAATATAATAATATGTATTTAAGTAAAAATCTTGTTTGGAGCTCCTCTGTTGCGTGAGGAAATATGAAAAATATTCCAATTTAATTTTTTATGTTTCGGATAGGGTGTATAGGATGGTTGAGGTGAGTCAAGTCTGGAGGGTTAGCGGCAAAATGTTGGATCTCTTTCATGGCGCTTTCCGAAATTTTCCATAAATCTGGATACTTCACCTTAAAATCATTGTACCATTTGTGTATCTGTGAAATAAAAAAAAGTTTTATTATTCAAGTTTTTTTATTGTATGTATTTACATATACAGATTACAACACATTTTGTGTTTAAATAATATTAATATTTACTATCGATATCGTTTCATAAACCATACTAAATTTATAATTGATCTGATAAAGTTATAAAAAGAATAGTTCTATTAATTGAGATTTGCATTAATTACCTAATCCATTTTTCCAAATATCCATTTTTTTTATTGCTTAGATGGCTGGACGAGCTCACAGCCCACCTGGTTGTAAGTGGTTACTGGAGCCCATAGACATCTACAACGTAAGTGCGCCACCCACTTTGAGATATAAGTTCTAAGGTCTCAAGTATAGTTACAACGGCTACCCCACCGTTCAAACCGAAACGCATTACTGCTTCACGGCAGAAATAGGCAGGGTGGTGGTACCTACCAGCGCGGACTCACAAAAGGTCCTACCACCAGTAAAAATATTATTTACTGGTGGTAAATACATATTTGCCAATGGCTTAAATATAATAGTTTTTGAGTGAATTTCGTCTCTGACATTTATCATTTTTCGAGAGTTGCGTTTAGTAGAAGCGGCGAAAGGTTTGTGAGGGCACGAATTGACATTGGAAACTTTTTTAATCTCCGGTAAAATCTGTTCGAAGTGCCTAAGGATGCCAAAGGCTAGGCGAAGTCATATCAATTGTGATCATTGTATCATTGTAATCATTGTTTTTTTATACAAAAGTTTGTGTGGCACGGCAACAAAATAAGTTCCACGGCCATAATTTATTCTACACATACTCATCATTTTTCATTATTATTCGGAAACTCCTTGGCCTTTTTCTAAAGAAATAAGCAGAATCTAGAGAAAAAGAAGTCAAAGATAAAGTATTTTCAATGTACTCCTCTTAAGCACTGACCGAAACAGGAATGAAACATAGGCAAATAAAATAATGCAAAAAGAAATATGTAAAAAAGAAGGTAGACTGTGCGTTTATTTAGAGAGTTAACAAATTTGCAATTCGGAACGTGTGATTTTTTATTCATGAATCAAGTTGACCTCTCATAGTTAAATATGCCGAATCCACAATTCAAAATATACAACAAGAATTTGTCAATGCTTGCTAAGTGTACTGGGTGTATTCATGAATAAAAATAAAAGCGTAGTATTGTAGTCTTGATAGAAAAATAAGCAATATTATGCGTTAGCGTTCACCCTCAAAAATTCATTATGAAATAAAAAGACCTTCATACCTTAGAACATAAAATATGACGACGAAATTTATACATTTCTCTTCTTTGTTAGGCAAACAGAAATGTAAAAGTCACCGCCGCTATTTAACAATATGATAGTACATATTTATGTATTTACCTTCGTGTATTTGGAAAAGTCAAAATCTATAGCTTCTAATGTCATAGTAGAGTTGATCAAGGGGAAATCAGCTATAGTCAGGTGGTTGGCCGCCGCATAGGATGTGTTTGTTCTGGTTAGGTAAGTCTCAAGAACATCTAATGAGATGTGAACTTTTTTGAGACCCAGTGGAGTGCGTTCGTAGTCAAAGAATATAGGTGCCATCTAGAAAATAAATTTCAACCAAAACTAATGTGTACATAAGTTGTAATTGGTCCATATTATTATACTAGTATGTATAGATAGGAGATGAGCTCTCGACTTCCGCACCTACCGATATTAATATTACAAAGCATGTACCAGACTTCGAAGTTCTGCCTCATTTTTCAATAGAATAGAATTAGAGAAAAAATATAAATTCTCAGCGGATCGCCATTCCGATCCGATAGTAGATGCATTCGCAAAGCAACTGCCCTTGAGTTGTTAGGTCTCCACCGGAGGCGCTCGAGCAGCTGTTAGCAAATCCCAACCCTCCTGACTGAGCATTTGCTCTTACACCTGTCCTGGTGACACTGGAAAGGACTTAGGGCAAACAGTAATCATTCCCTCCCAAAAAAAAAAGTATCTGTTAGTAACCAAAAACCATACCCTGGTACTCGTGTCACTTATTTCAAACTGAACTAATATAGCATAAGAAAACGAACAAACTCTTCAATTTAATCTGCGTTACGATGTCAGAGATTGACAATAACCATGTTGTTATTCCGGAATCGTGGCACCTTATATTCCAAATAAATTCAATAAAGGGCCCAAATAAATTCAAGGGGAATATTTTTTTAACTATAACATCGAACTCATTATTATTAAGTGAAGTACGTACTTACTGTGTAGGCTGAGATATTAGCATAATAGCTTGATAAGTTAAAACAGAGACGGTGGTTTACGATAGCTCTGAAAAAAAAACTCACGGTATAAATGTTCTTGCTGTAAAAACATACAACAAAATTGGTAGTAATTTAATATTTAGTAATTAATTGTAATTTGATATTACTACATTTAAATTACATTCTTTGAGTAGATGTCCAGACAAATAAATGCCCCGTCTAAACGAGTTCCTGGTGTCAGTTTCATTAGACTAACGGCTCTCCGTTTAGTCGTACCAACTAACAACAGATGCAAGTTTATCAACTCATCTCATTGCTGGAGGCATTCAATGAAGTTAGCTAGGAAAGTTAGGTAATAAACATAGCCATAGTAAGTTTAAGGTGAATCAGCTATACTTTTATCTTTTGTTTAATAGCTGGGCAGATAATACTGACGATATCATTGGATGAGTATATTATTAAGAACAAAATAGAAATTTAAACCTGGACTTAGGATCCTGTGGGTACAAAGGTGAGCCAGGAGGGTACTTATCACATATATATTGTAGGATAGCATTGCATTCGCTCAAATAGAAACCATCATCGTCAAGAACAGGAATTTCTTTTTGTGGATTCATCTAGGAGAGGTAAAACACATTTATTTATTATAATTTATTATTTGCAGATGGGGAAATACTTTATTATCGTGTTAATTGCCAAGATGTAGGGCAGGATGGCCGCTATACAATATAATTTAGATTTTGACTCCAGATGGTGTTCACATTATGATGTCTATGGCTTCAGGTAATCACCAGGTACCAGTACGTCAAGAACGAAAATCTATCGAATTCGTAATGTAAATGTATGGAGTTCTCGATACGAAAACGGATCATTACATTAGATGGTAGTACTCGTTAGCTAGCCTTCGAGATTAAAATTTATGTTGTACCGTATGTCAAAATACTTTTCGTGCTCTCGATTATGAGTACAAGTTTCGAGTTTCGAGAACGTGCGAAACGAAAGTAGTTAATTATTATTTATGTTCATACCAGGGCATAATCTGATGTCATATGCTCCCCAGCGCCGAAGTCCACATTAATCAATTCAAATGGTACTTCAAGCGCGACAAGGGCTTGCCTCACAGAGAGCGACGGAGGGCCATCAGAAACGGCATATAATTTTAGAACCATTTCGGAAAGGGTCTGAAATAAAAATAAAAAAAATTACGTGATTTTTTGTCCGGTAAATTTAATTATAGCTTTAAGTACTCCATATTCTCTGTACTCGTGTAAGTATAGAAATTACGCTAATTTGGTCCGGTTTTACGCATAAATACCTGTTGATTGAAAGAATATTTAAGAAAATAAAGTATTTGTATCTGTAGTTTTACTTTAAATGTAATATTATGACGATAACTTACCTATCTTTAGTATTGTTTTTATACTATACTGTACTGTTTTTATACTGTTGTATACTGTACATTAAATAACTGCAGCTTGAGCTTCTCAATAGAGACTGGAGGTCGCCTGGCACTGAGCGGTCTGGCGAGTGGCGACTTCGCCTTTCACTTTCTGGTTATTATTATCTAGATATGCCTATTGATATAAACAATAGAATAAGTTAAGAAGTATTGTCACTCATAAAATAATTTATATCAAAAGTCACCAAAAATGTAAAATGAAAAAAAAAGCTATACAATATTTGGTATATTCACATTCTACTCTAGAGTGTGTATTTAAATAGGGTTATTGGTAGACTAGATCTTTTATTCAACGTCCAGACATACTTGATATCATCATAGTAACTCTAATTAACTACGGGTTGCAAAGAACCATGGTTCTCAGAACAGACGAAACAAGCTCAGCCGACCTTGTTTTTTTGGATTCGTATTGTTTTCAATAGTAAGTAACAAATTTCCATTGTAAAGAAAGAAATTTGAAATACTTTTTATTTTAATTAATTTACGCTTTAAACATAGTAGGCCAGTACTTCAACAGTAAGTTACAGGGTCTGAAACCTAGGTTTGGAATTCAAAAACTTTTTTTTTTAAATAAGCCTTGTTTATTTTTGTACACGACCATCATCATCTCAAGCACTTGCTTACTCGAATTTCATTTTAAAAATGTTCAACCCTTGACATAAATAAATTAGTGTCAAGTCCTACCTTCGTTATACTTATATAATTAAATAAAACCACAATCTCGTCCGCGGAATATAACCTGTAACTACTGTATTTTTTTCCTCGGGTTTTTTTGACCATCACCGCTGAAGATGATGTGAAGATGATATGAAAGAAGATGCATGGGACTAGGAGATGTATGGAAATGGTAGTGCAAGGTAGAGGGGAAGTGGTCGACCGAAGAAGACATGGATGGAGTGTGTGAATGACGAGATGAGAGACGAGACGGCTGATAGAAAAATGGAAGAGAAAAATTTGCTGTGCCGACCCCACCTATTGGAATAAGGTGGAGAAAAAGAAGAAGGTATGTATTTTTGACCATCAACAATGTATCTCATTTTGAATGGGTAATTGAGAAACATAATCAACATATCTTTTGCCTTATACTTTAAGCATACAGGCAATATAGCAGTCCAAATAGTAATGAATTGTGCTCCGATTGTGCGGCAAAAAAGAGATGCTGGAATCCTTTCAAACAAATTTTCCGAGAACTCTGTACCGTAAAATGGGGCGATTAGGGACAAATTCCAACTTTATGAGCAATTTTAAGGTAGTTGTTGATGTATATAATGCTATATCAGGATCAAAATGATTGAGTCTTGGGGGCATCTTTGTTGTCTAATTTAAAATTATGCAACTAGCATTCCAGTTTAAGCAAAAAATGCAAAAATAGGTGTAATCCCTATTTACCCGAAAATTGCGGTTAATTGGGATGAAATGAGAAATTTCCTAGGGTTGGCACTACTTTTATTTTTATATATAGTTTTAATTTATTTATTTATTTAGTTGCAACAACAAAGTGATCATCAATAAAAAAAATTGAAAAACTGACAAAAGTACATGGCAGACATCACCTCAATTATAGGTGCAATCGACAGTGCTGATATTTCTATCTGGGTTAAGAGATTAGGTGTGTCGGTTATTCCATGGATTAATCAGATGAACTCTGAACAAATATTAAATATTTTATTATGTATTACTTAGACATTTTTGTCCACCTTGAGATTTCATTGATCTTGTTACATGTCTCTGCAAAATCGACTTACTTATATTAAATTGCTTATCTATTTCAAATAAAGACTTATTCCCAATTTCGCTTCGAATAAACCAGATTTTTACCAACAAATTCAAAAAATATTGTTATAACTACATAGACAACCCTACAAACCTGTACCTATTTATACTTAGGTCGTTTCCATTTCACGTATTCTCATCCCAATTGACCCCTTTTTCGTTGTTATTTGTACCTAAGACGTCCCCAATATCCCCAAAAACAACAGATTTTTACATGTATTTTTATTTAATCAAATACATTAAAACCAATAACAACTGAGACTTACCTTTAATATATATGCTGGTTCAAACACTAAATAACGTTTATAAATCATAGTCGTCTTCTATTATTATCAAATAAATAAAAGAGAGCAAAGTTTCTAGCACTAAATTAATGACCACCACAGGAAGTTAATTTGAAACGCGATTTTTTATAAGTTAGCAGCTATTATCATGCATATTCAGAGTTGTTTTGTGAACCTTGAACATTCTACTATTAAACTACAAAAAATGGAAGATTTTGCAACGAATATAAAACTTATATTGAGCGTCGAAAGATTTTCCCGGTTTTTTCCCGATTCGCCTGTCAATCCCTAATCGCCCCATTTTACCGGTATATAAAATATGGAATGAAATACTCAGAGCGCCAAAGTCTTTCTTCCATAAAGCCAGAGTTTCCAAATGACCCGTGAGAGCAGGATTATCGATAATCCGAACAGCGCTCTACTATTCAAGAGCAGCTACTAATCGGTAACCCCGCCGCGAAGGTGGGAGCATGACGTACAAGCCGCACTTTTCTTTTACTTATGGATGTATGTAGCGTAAGCCTTTGTCCAGGCGCAAGATACCACTTCGCTCTAGCCTATAGCACTCCCAAAAATTTTAAGACCAGTATGGGTTTACCTTCCAAATGATTTAAATGATAATACAACACTTGAAATATCAACTCCAACAAGCTCGATGCGCTCGGAAGGTTTCGCTTCGGAAGAGTTCGGTTTCGCTGGAATGGGGGTGTCCTGTCAAACGCATCCTTCTTCACATTGGAATCACGCTCATGATAGAGATTGCAGAACCTTGCGGAACACTAGCGTCAGCTGGGTTACAGTACGGTAAGGCATGTGGCATGGTAGGCTTCGGGCAGTCCGTCGAGCGAAAGTCGATCGTCTTGTGAGCGGAGACGGCGTCAATATGATAATGATTTTAGATTCACAGACTTGTCTAAGTTTTTCTAAAATATACGTTAAGAATATTTTTTCCAATGAAAAAAAATTCAAATTTCGCTGCTTATGTATTCTTTGTTATCTTTCCATTAAAACATAAACATGAAAATCATTATTTTCTGTGGTTTCCTTTAATTCAACGAATAGCGGTGGAAAACACTGCTCAGCAGCGGTAGTGTTGAACTCACGACTTCCTTAAAATTATTATAAATAAAGAAAGGTCTACTGAGAAACGTGTTTCACAAACAAGTTAGTAGTTTGTAACAAAGCCGTAGGTTTCCGTTGAAATGTGGTTACAAGCAAAACTTATTGGTTTTCTTTTTAATTTTTTACTTTTAATAATAAATACACGATCGTTTTACATATCCCCAGGATCCCACGAGTTCTTAGTGACAGAAATTGTCCGCGTGAAACGTCAAGCCGGGTACGTTTACAACAAGCCTAGTATTCAATTTGATTTGCCTTCGACATCTACTGTATCCACTCAAGAACCAAATGTTGACAGGACGCAGGCGCAGCAGATGTATTACGCTTATCCTGCCCCACCTAAAGAACAATCTTCTAACGCGGAAATTGTTGGGGATACAACAACAAAAGGTAACAACGGTGGCAGCGCTGGCGGTTATAGCTATGGTTCACGAAACACGATTGGCAGTCAACAAGATGCTGGCGACACATCATCACAGGCCATTAGTTTAGGCACCGGTCAATTAACAAATACCAATGCTGGATATGGTTATAATGTGCCAACGGATGTTGGTAGTCCACCTCAAACTAACACGGGTTCACGTGCGACTTCCACTGGTTCTACTGCTACCAGTTCTGTCTCCACAAGTTATTTTTATGACACTCCATCATCAATCTCTAATATTGCCACAGCAAAAAGTCAAATTACTTCCGATTCATCTCAAACAAGCAAGAGTGCTGCTGGCTACAATTATGATTCTGTCGGAATTACTAACAATAATCAGAAATCAAATGATTTAGTCAATCAAAATACAAACGCTGAGCGTTCTCAAAGTACTTCACCTTCAGGCTATAACTACAACAATGCTGGATTGATTGCAAACAATTTTGGGCAAATCGAAACAGAAACCATTTCAGTAAAAGGTGGATTGACAGATTTATCATCTAGTTATAATTATCAAGCGCCATCATCAGAATCATTAATAAATACAGAAAAGAATTTATTAAATTCAGAAGCTGGATCAAAAGCTGCGGGCTACGGTTCTGGACCTGCTCCAGTGACAAGTACTTCCATAAATTCCATAGCAAGTCAAAGTGCTTTAAGCGAAGGAAATTCACAAAAACAATCGGGAAATTCTGGGTATAATTATAATACTCCGACTACATCCAATACGGTGGAAAGTGTTAAAAAAATAACCATTCCGAATTCCAGAGCCACAAGTTCCGTATCAGCTAATTACAACTATGAAGGACCTGCGCCAAGTCAAGTAATAAATACAGAAAGTCTACGATACCTACCGCCAAGCTCTGGGGCTGGTTCAGGCGCTAGTGCTCCCGCCATTAATTCTGGCACGAATAGGTCAAATGGAATCAATAACCAATACGTACCTCCAACGAGTTCTTTTAGTACTAGCGTACCAGGGATGACGCCATTGGCTTCGTATATACCGCAAAGCAGTGGAATTTCTTCATCAAGCTCTTCTCAAGCATATTTACCTCCATCGAACTCTATTTCAACTAATCAGCCATCGCAATTGTACGTTCCATCAATACGTAGCAATACACCACTTAGTTCGTCAATGGTGTCCAATTCACAGACATATATACCACCATCAACATCCCAATATGGGATATCAAGCCCTGGTCCACAATTAAGTACACAGACCTCTGTTGCTTTGTCATTAAATTCATATATTCCGCCGCAGAATACAGGACAGCTTAGTGCACCAAGCATTCAACCATCAGTACCATCACAGTCGTATCTACAGCCATCGAGTCGAAATTTGAGTAGTGGAACCAGCCAACCTAATGGAAATTACTTACCTCCTACATCAGGTACACTTACCCCAACATCAGTGAATTCTAACTATTTATCTCCAGTGACAGACTCTTCTCTACCGGCTGTATCATACCTGCCACCGAAGATTTAAGTAATTAAGAACAAATCCACATTAATTAGTAAACAGAAATATGTCAATAATACTATCTATTATTTACTTATCCTTAAATATAAAACGTAATTGTTATATTTAAAATGTAATTGTTATATTCAGAACGCTGTTCATTTTATTTTAATATTAAAAATAAAAAATAGCACTGTCGAGCTAGTGGTTATTTGCTCTTTGCCCAATCAGTCACACAAAATAGCTATCCAAGAGATCAAGGGAAACGTCAAGTGTCACAATTAAAACGTCATTCAAAAATAGCTTCAAGAAATCAAAGATGAAAGTTATTTTTAATATTATGTCTTAAAAATTCAGTTTGGTAAACTCTCTAAATTTTAGAATGAATTCTGATAAATTAGACGAGGCGTATTCTATTCTATTGCATACATCACATAATGAGAAGACTTTTATTTATAGAGGAATCTTATTAAAATTATGCGTTCTATAAAGGCAAATGTTAATTTATACTCGAGTGCGAAGCAAGGTGATTATAAGGTAATATAAAAATAAAGTGATTATCCGACAAGTTTAAATAATTAAATAAAAATATTTCCTATATTCATGATATTTAGTTCTTTATTGGAAAGTGTAACTAGTAAAATTAAGTAGGTAATGTAGGTAAAGTTTTAAAGCTACTTATTTTTTATTACAGTTTATTTCGTGTGACATTAAGCATACATCAATTATCAAAATAAAAGCGTGTGCTGGTGTATTGAACTATGGTGCACCTGAAGATGTTGAGTACTCAACTAAGTTCTGACACTTTAACTATAAATGATCTCCCAAATGAAATACTTATTTATATATTCTCTATGATCGATTTTGAGTCCCTGCTAGCTGTAGCAAAAGTTTGTTCAAGATGGCAACAACTGTGTCTCACTCCTTGCGTATGGGATAACACTCGTCTTGTAGTGTGTATGAAAAACTATGTTAGTATTAGTGAGAGTATAGTGCCTTTTGTAGCTAAGTATTTAAAGAATGTTAAATTACAGTATTTTAAATTATATTCTCAAGTTAGGACTTCCTTGATAAGTTATTGTCCCAATTTGACTCATTTAGAAATAAGTATATCTCAAGTTGACAGTTGTATTTTTGAAGATCTTGGGCATTGGCCTAATTTAAAATTTTTGAGCTTTCGTAATTCACTCATAGTTCAAAATTCTCAAAATGCGAATGGTAATTTTGTTTATCATTTACCTTTTGAAAAGTTAAAATATCTTGAGACTTTAATCTTATCAAATTTTGCTTTAACTCACAGTAGTTTGTACAGTATGCTTCAGTGCACTAATCTGGTCAGTATTAATATGGAAAAAATGAAGAATATC
Organism: Bombyx mandarina; assembly: GCF_030267445.1. Taxonomy (NCBI): domain Eukaryota; kingdom Metazoa; phylum Arthropoda; class Insecta; order Lepidoptera; family Bombycidae; genus Bombyx; species Bombyx mandarina. The sequence goes on from NC_143213.1 coordinate 3,843,448, forward strand.
CCTGCAAACTTCCTTGAATCTCTATTAAGGACAAAACAATCTACTTTAAGAGCTTTATATATTTATGGGGATACATTAAATGATGACATTATGAGACATGTTTCCAACTGTAGAGTTTTAGAGGTTCTTCACATTATGACATGTAAAATATTATTTGACTCAAGCTTGTTACACTTGCATAGGCTCAAAAATTTACAATCTCTGAAACTTCGCCATGGGTATTTTTCAACAAGTGCTTTGTTAGCATATTTTAGCAATAATACATTTCAGCACTTGACTTATTTGAGCCTATCGAGATGTCTTCATGTGACCATGCAAGTGGCAAAAGCTGTGAGAACAAGTGCTCCTAATCTTAAAGAATTGTCATTTTATCTGTGTCCATTTATAATAGCTCCAGATTTTAAAAGAGCTGAATTGGAAAGAATGTTTAAAATACAGTTATTGCTTGACTAACTTACTGTATACAAATATTATAAATAGCAGCTGAGAATATCCGTCCAACCAATTAAAATATAACAGAATAATCCACAACATGTAGAACAGACATCAAATTTTAAGAAACATATTTGGTTACTTGGGCAGTATTAAGTTGTGTTGTGACATCTTACTTTTAATTTTTTTAACAAATTATATAATTGAATATTACTGAGTATTAAAAAGTCAAACTATCTGCATAGTAGATAGATAAATGTAAAAATAGAAATATTAATACCAACTCATCAAAATATTGTTTCTATTTGACAGTAACCAGTGGTGCCTTATTTCCTTGAATTGTTCTTAGAGGACAATTAGATTGAAAGTTTTGTAGGATAATGGAAAAAGGTTTTGTATATCTGTATTTTAGAAAAACGTTAAATTTGGTTTCTAAAAAGGAAGGCAAATGGAGAAACATTTACATATTTTTTGCATAATTTTATGTACTAGGTACCTTGTTTTTTTAACTTGCTAAAATGAAGAATAATTTTTCATCACAATTTTAGACGAGTTTGTTAGTTTTACGACGAAACGAATTTAAAACTCGGCAACATTATTTTATGTTAGACATTAAAAAGTGTATGTTTTAAAATGAGTATGTAGTTCTTGAAATAAAATAAAATTCAGAATTAGTAAATTCACTAAAAGTTAAAAATCCTACTTATCTATAGTGCTATAGAATTGAATAATAAGGCCAAATTATAAACAAAGTTAAGATATTTTATTATTCTATGAATATGGATGACTAAGAAATACCTACTTTAAAAGATTATACATTGTCAAAAAAACTCGAATAAAAACTGAAATATAACCGCATAAGATTATTGTTTCTGTCATGACATTTAATGTATTGTGAAATATTGAGTATTATATAAAAATACGTTTGGAACCTATGTAAGATATTTTTGTAATATTTACCTATCGTGCAATAATTTATAATAGTATATTATACTATTGTTTGTCTAATTGTGTTGTATACATATGAATAAAATTTCAACACAAATTTTTCTTTAATTGCTCTTTCACTGTATTATATTTTGATGCGTCTCTAGTTTCTAATGTGTTGTCGTCGTGGCCTAAAGGATATGAAACCCGGTGCATCATGCGATGCGACTGCGGCGGTGTCCGAGTCCCGAGGGAGGTACCAACTTTTATACTAAAATACATGCATACTTAACAAATGTTCACGAATGACTTCCACTGTAATAATAATTATAATAATGTGTATTAATTTATCTCTTAAAAGTATAGTACAAATAGAGGTAAAACCTATAATTTTTATTGTTAGGCTTTGAAGTAACTGAAGTATGTACTACGTTCAAAGACCTGTATTACTGATCTTGAGGCTCTGTGCGGTTGTGAAGGAATAACGTCGTGTAATAAAAATCAAAGCGCAAATTATAATTTGCATAAGTACTGTTGGTAAGGCTTTGCCATCCTGCCCATTTCTGCCGTGAAGCAGTAATGCGTATCGATTTGAAGGGTAGGGCAGTCGTCATGAAAATCGTCTCGTAGTAACCACCCCCAACCAGGTGGACTGTGAGCTCGTCCACCCATATAGGCTATAATTTTTAAAAAAAAAAAACCGGTTTATCTCCGACCCTGCTTACGCAGGAGCCACTCACCATCGACGCCCTAAACACGTTATTACGGTTCTGTCCGATCCACTAACACAGTTATTAGACGCTTGCAGCTCTAGCAATAGGAGCAGGCGTAGGGACCCTTACTGGTGGTAGGACCTCTTCTGAGTCCGCACGGGTAGGTACCACCGCCCCGTCTATTTCTGCCATGAAGCAGTAATGCGTTTCGGTTTGAAGGGTGGGGCAGCCGTTGTAACTATACTGAGATCTTAGAACTTATATCTCAAGGTGTGTGGCGCATTTACGTTGTATATGTCTATGGGCTCCAGTAACCACTTAACACCAGGTGGGCTGTGAGCTCGTCCACACTTCTAAGCAATAAAAAAAAAAAAAAGTAAGTAAGAGTTTGAGGTGAAACCTTACCAATAACATTAGCCTGCAAAGTTTCTTGCTGGATCACAGCGGGTAGTGATTCCGATCCGGTAGTAGATGCATTCGTGAGGTCTTAGGAGTCCTTAGGTAGCGCTCGGGCAGCTGCCAGCAAATCCCAACCATCTCAGCCCGTGCTCGCCTAATGAAACTGGAAAGGGCTCTGGACTAACAATACATCTATGAATGCTCAAAAGGCAGCATTTACATTGTTAATGTCTATAGGTGGAGCACGTCCACCCATAAGAACAATAGAAAAAAGTTCTTTATAGATATTTTATTACCTACTTAAAGAATGATGGACATATAATTATGAACGTTTATTTAAAAGGAAGATTTTTTTAAGCTAACTAATAAATAATAATAAAAAATTTAAATAACTGCACGTGCTTCCATGCTAATTGAACATTCGTTGATACACATGATTATTTAAACGTAAATAGATAAACTTTATATATTACTACTTATTGGTTGGTCACAAAAAATAAGAACCCATTTCCATGCTCTGAAGCATTTTGCCACGTTACCAACTAGAGACACTCGAGAGCAATGAATCCGGGTCACTAAAAAAAACCTATAAATCTCGGAAACTAAGGATCCTAGCTTAATGAAATAAATTGTGCTTAGTAGACAAATACATTCTTCATAAATTAAGGTATTAAAACTTATTAGTTACTGCAAGTTTATGTCATAAAAAAGGGATACTTTCGAAGATGGAACTACGAAATTACTGCATTTGATTTTGCTTTTGTTTCTAATCTGTCATTTATTTGGGTCTATAAACCACATTGATAGTGTTCAATTTATTATTCAACCTGTAATCATGTCGCTTACTGAAGAATGCACCAGAATCCTCACAATGCTGAATACCGGCCGGAGTCAGCGGTATACAGCCAGGACTATCGGTATCGCTGTCAAAAGTACAGAGAGTTCTCCGATGTTACGAGGAAACTGGCTCTAACCTGCGTAGACCAGGAACAGGCAGAACTAGGTGTACCACAACACGAGAAGATCGATACTTGGTGATCAGTTTCGACGCCTCGGAGGAAGTACCCCAAGCGCATGGACAGTAAGACTACGACTTGCTAAAGCTAACTTGAAATCATCTAGACCTGCAAATGGTCCTAAACTGGAGCGTGGTGATTGTATTTCAAGACTAATATATGCCCAGAACCATTTAAATTGGATTATTCAAGATAGGTCGAAAGTTGTGTTCTCCGACGAATCAAAATTTATGCTCTACAAACACGATGGAAGACACAGGGTGTATAGAAGAGCAGGGGAAATATTCAAGCAAGCATGCATAGAAGAAAAAGTAGCCAACGGTGGTGGATTTGTACTTGTGTGATCCGGAATTTCATCTGAGATTCGCACAGAACTAGTATCCAAAGAAAACAGTTCTTTAACTAGCGTAAAATATCTGGAAAATCCTTAATGTACACGTTGGGCCATTTATGGTCAATTTGGGTGAGGATACCATTTTTATGCATGATAATACCCAACCTCATACAGGTTTCATTGTGAATGACTACCTACCTACAAGAGATGAACATTACTCGTATGGAGTGGCCAGCACGCAGCCCCGATATCAACCCGATCGAGCATGTATGGGACGAGCTAGGGAAATGCGTAAAACAACGAAACCCTCCCCCAATCACGCTTCACGTGCTCAAAATTGCTCTCACAGAAGAATGGACCAATATTTACCAAAATCGTATAATAAACGTGATGTAAAGCATACCAAACCGCGTAAACGCAGTAATGGAAGCACGAGAAGGCAATAGGTACAAAGTATTAAAATTCAAGAAAATCATAACTAAGTTGTACAAAAATGTCATGTCTCTTGTTTTTGTTTTATGCCGGCCACTGACATGCGCGCAAATATTCGTACATTGTACGAATGTTTGCGCGCATGTGAAGGGCCGTCAAACATTCATTCGCAAACCTAGCGGCTGTGCAAATAAGTTCGCATACTCAATTTGCGAACCCGTTTGCGCTTCCTCCTACACTTGTTTACGAATGTCTCACGAATTTCTCCTCCTTTTTAATTCGTCAATAGAACATTGAAGAGAAAAAGAGTTTTGAATTCTTTCCCAGACATCATTAACAGCCATGCTGTTTTTATGGGATTTCTTTTGATGAAGATACGCTACACAGTATATATTATTATACTACATTAACTATGAAAATGGCGACACGTCCGTTACCTTCGCAATCGTCGGCGCAACTGGGCAAGCAGGGCAAGCGAATGTGTGGGAGACTACGCGAAGGTTCGAGGTTCGCGCGCTTTGATGTCTGTTAAAAAACCGACACAGCTTGGAAAACCACGAATGCAGCGAAAACTTTGCATAATCATTTGCGAATGTCGTCCCACACTTGCGGGTTTGCATATTCGTGCGCATGTGAGTGACCGGTGTTAAGGCAAGATCAGCAGTATTTTTTTCTTTATGGTAGTAGTTTTTAATAAATAAAATGTAGTGGCTTATAAATTTTATTACTTTCATTTAAGGGTATTATACTTAGTCTGGCCATAAATACTGTTACAGTTAAAAATAAACAAAATATTACATTTGAATTTGGAGTCTGTCATTTTTATATGATTGCTCATTGAGTTTTCTTATTTTGGCGCCAATACATTGTACAATATTTTGCGATATTAAAATGGAGTGGGGTGGTAAGGAGAACCGAATCGCTGTGATTGCATTACACAAAGTAGGTATGGAGCCAAATGCAATTTTTAAAACTCTCCATACGCTTGGTATTAGTAAAATGTTTGTGTACCGGGCTATTAATAGGTGCAATGAGACCTCCTCTGTTTGTGACAGAAAAATATCTGGCCGTCCACGTAGTGTTCGTACGAAAAAGGTGGTCAAAGCAGTAAGGGAAAGAATTCGAAGAAATCCTGTGCGAAAGCAAAAGATTTTATCTCAGGAGATGAAGATAGCACCTAGAACGTTGTCGCGTATTTTAAAAGATGACTTAGGACTTGCAGCCTATGAGAGACGTACTGGTCATTTCTTAACTGATAATTTAAAAGAGAATAGGGTGGTAAAATCAAAACAACTACTGAAGCGGTACGCAAAGGGAAGTCATAGAAAATTTTTGTTTACGGATGAGAAATTTTTTACAATTGAGCAACATTTTAACAAACAAAATGACCGTATTTATGCTCAAAGCTCTAAGGAAGCTTCCCAACTAGTTGACAGAGTGCAACGTGGGCACTATCTGACTTCAGTGAAGGTTTGATGGGGTATTAGCTATGAAGGAGTGACTGAGCCATGCTTTTGTGAAAAAGTAAAGTCGGGGAAATGTGAAAATTAGGAGTGCTTTTTTTGCCCATGCTGTTGGATCTGTTATGTTTCTTTGTATCAGACAAGGAAACATGGATCAATTCCAATACAAAAATATACTGGAAGAAACAATGTTACCTTATGCTCAAGATGAGCTCAGTCCACCTGGTGGGAAATGATTCGTCGAGTTTATAGACATGAGAACAGAAATGACGCAGCTCATTTTGAGACGTGAGATGAAAGGCATTAGTTTTATTTCAATGGTTCCACTATTCTCAAACCCAGACCGTATTAACTCTTATTTAGCTAGAATTAGCAATACATGTTATTGCTAATACCCATATGCCTATATGTATTTTTGGTTCATTTTACTACACGAAACCTTTTTTCATTGGAAGAAGTTGCTCTCCGAGTATTGATATACTAATGCAACTGGCCAGTCTATTTATTATGTGCTAGAATTACGAGACTCGCCCGGTGGTGTTACGAGGAGCGTAATGTATGTTTATATTCAATTCGAAATACGAATGATTTAGTTATTTTTGGCCACTATACAGATCACTATGTTTTTTTAATTAAGGTAATTGAATTTAACAAATGATGAACAAGCTGTAAAATTAAATTTATTTTCATATCAAATGTGTGTGTACATTCGTAAATTTAACACAAAATGCATTTTACATTTACACGAATGGTTCAATATCTATTTCAACAGCAGAGCACGGATTCGTAAGCTCGAATGCTGTCAGCACATTCGGGTGGATGACTCCAATCTTTCCGATTACTTTTCCTTGAAGTACAACTTCAGCGCAGCGACCAGGGAAATAAGCGGGATCTAAACAAAACAAAATTATTTCGAATCATCTTCGCATCGCTTTTATTATAGTCGATACGACATCCCTAAAATTGTCGAGAACATTCCTCACAAGTCAAGTATTTTCGATGTGTGTTTCCGCTATTTGACAATATATGGCGATGTACTTCTCGGGCGTTCTGGATGTTACTAGATCCTTTGATTTTCGTTTCTGCTATTCGGCGATAGATGGCGTTCCTCTTACCGGGGTAATAATTTTTTTATTGCCCTTGTAGGCAGACGAGCATACGACCCACCTGATGGTGAGTGGTTACCGTTGCCCATGGACTTCAGCAATACCAGGGGCAGAGCCAGGCCGCTGCCTACCGTTTAATACTCTCCACAAGCCTCGTTTGAAAAAGGACATGTCATAGCGCTCGGGAAACACCGTAGAAGGGAGGTCATTCCATAGCCGGATGGTACGTGGCAAAAAGACCTCAAAGAAACGCAATTTCGATGAACGCAGCGGTTTCAGATAATATGGATGAACTCTGCTCCGATGGCGGTAGGTGCGATGATAAATAGGAGATGAGGGGATCATCTCAAAGAATTCCTCAGAGCACTCCCCATGGAACATACGGTACAAAATACAGAGGGAACCGAAGTCCCTCCGCAGATCCAATGTTCCAAAATTCCAAAGCCGGATGGTATGTGGCAAAAAAGACGTTCTCTTATAATTTCATAATGAGATCGTTAAGCTCTGATACATTTTCACATTGCTAGAACTATCCTGATTAACTCGAGGGGTGAAAGGTTATTTTGTTTAAACGACATTTTTGCAACTTTACAGGAGTGCCATTTAAAGTTTAAAATTTGGGGAAAAATTAAATGTCATAACAAAAAACTTCTTCAGCGATTTGAATGGGGTAAACTTAATTGAAGTTCAATTAAAAACATCGAATTGTTGATACTAATACCAAATAAAACCCACTTTTAATTATAAAAATAAATGTAGCTTAATCCAAATTGCCTTTTACCTCTCGAAATGGTGTTTATATTATAAATAAATTGTTGTGCCACAATGGATTCAATACGATATACATACGTTTTAATATTAAATTGTTTTCCTAGAAAACTCAGTATTCTTTTAAATATTTTATTTTAGTACTATATTGAAGTGCGAGAGACACGAAGTATTGGAATAAACGTGGAGACGAGTCCTCGAACCGGACGACGCCACGGCGGGCTCACTATACTGTACTACTAGGGTTGCCCGTACTTTATAATAAAGTATTGTACGATATTTAAGGTAATTAATTGTATTCTGTACTTTATGCGAACAATAAAGTAGGTACAAATACTTTATTTGGCATGATTTGGTTTCTTTGGGATTTTGAAAAGTTTAGTCTTAGTATGTATTTTTTCGTTAAGCTAAATACATCGATTGCTCAATCGATGTCGCCACTCGTCAACTCCACATCACTTAAACACTCGTTTTTTAACAAATATTTCTGAACGCAACTTAACCTCAAATTTCAATAATATCACTGTCAATTGTCACACTTTCATGTTTAAATTGTTCCATTCTAATAAAAACTATGTATTTAAACATAGTAATAATAAAAAATAAATACTACTTTATTTTAATACGATGTACTTTTTTCCCCACCTATAATAACCAATGTACTTTATCTGCAATTAAAAAGGTGGCAGCCCTATGTACTACCCGTAAAGTAGTCGAAGTGAGTAGAAGTACCTTGCGCAGGTCGCAGCGCGTACTGGTCGCGGTGCCGCACCCGCAGCTGCGCCATGAGCCGGTCGAGCAGCCCGTGCACGTGCTGGAAGCCGGCCGCGCGCCCGCAGTGCACGCCGCACGCGCGCCGCACGTTGCGGGCCCCGCTTTCTGAGCGCACGCACACACGCATCGTATGTTTATCGATATCCTCAGGAATAATCATATTACTTTTTCTTTTTATTTTTTCTTTTTCAGGAAGAACTTGAATTACACGAAGCATAGATAATACACATAAATTAGTTATAGATAAGCAACTCAAGCAAGCAACAAAAATGTTTACGGGCGTCGGCCACTAGATGGCTTCGCGTCGATTAGTTTCTCATTGTTCCTGTAGATGGCAGTAACATATTACCTATCCTATATTAAAATATTTTTATAATATTTTCAATGAAGAATTTTGTAAATTTTCAGAAACCACAAATTGATAAAATTTTATCAATTTGTCTAAAGCAAATAAAGACTTGTATGATTTATAAATTTTTTATTTTGTGTTTAGTTATACAATTATTAAATGCTTTAACTTTAACAACATGTAAGTTTAGGGGCATCCGCAACAAGATGTCGCTAGTTTCTATACAAAAAAGATTTGTCGTAAAGTACCGCAGTTTCAGGGCCCTGACATGAAGACATGTTATTTTTAAAAAATAAGGGCTAGTAAGAGGTTTCTAGTAAGACCTATCTTCTATATGAACATAAGTTTTACAAGAAAACTAACATTACTACTACTGCTACGGATTGAAAGAACGGAAATATAAGTAATTCCAGGCGATCAGTGTGTTTAGTAAGAGTTTTTTAACTTCTCGATCGCGTAAAAGTCAACTCTTTGTATTGAGTTGGAACAGCGCCCCTGGCGATAAGCAAAGGGAATCGCACTAAGTACACAGACAATACGTAACTGTTAATGAATTTTAGTTAAGTCCGGCCACGTTTCATTTTGATTATCGAAAAATGTGTTTTTTTTAATTGTACAACAAATGTACAAAGTTCCAAGTTTAACATTCAAATAAAGAACCCGAGAACCTACAGTATAAAAAAATATTTCATTTTTTTTGAATTAATTAATTATCGTGTTGTTATTAATTCAGACCAAACTCACCGGCATTCTCATCTAGAAGCACAACATCGCTGATCTCGAAGAGTTTCAAAGGTAAAGGCATTTTTTTGTTTGCAGCAATGGTTTTCAGCAGCCCAGGCAGTAACAACGTTCGGACTACTTGGAACTCCAGGGTCTTGGGATTGGAGATGTGGGCGGCCGGTACATCTTCGATTTTAACACCCAATTTTGTAGACACATCTTCACGGGAGCACTATAATTAGTATAAATTACGAAGCTGTTTTAAAATTTGTATTTTCAAGTATTCTCTGAATTGTGCTTAATCTACAAACTACTACTATCCATTAATTGAACTAAAATGAAAAGTTTCTTGGCGAGCAAATAGAAACAGTTTTCTAGTGTGTCAACGTATTAATATAATGTTATACAAATAAATCGAACAGAGCACATTCAACCTCTTAGGCCCAGGCCCGTCGGGCGTGCACCGCACAAGGGCGACGGACTTATTCAAGATTAAATTCCTATCTGAAAGTCCAGCAGTCTAGCAGTGTGGTTCTAACATCGAGGAATACTTGGGATTGTCACGATTTTACTAACAAGTGTGAAGGTGAGCGCTTCGGTGTAGCCGGCGCGGGCGCACTCGTTCCGCAGTTGCTCCGTGAGTTTGTTGGCGGGGTCCTGTCCGCCTGACGTCACGGCGCGGGCGGGGCGCCGCGCTATGCGGTTGTACCTGCAGCGACACGGGCCGGTTACTTTTTTTAACGGATTTTATGACCTGGTAACTAGGACCTTTAGGTCATATCTTATTTGACAAATGATAATATGGATTGAAATGCAGATGATTAATTTGAGACATTAATCAACTAAGATGAAATTAAATGAAATGAAATGAGATGATATGGGATGAAATAAAATCTCAGTAAAATGGTGGTCATTTACTGAGATTTTTTCAGTGGACTTCTTGGAGGATCCTGAGAAGTTACGTCCAGCGGCTTTGTTTCATTTTCGCACCTTTGTGCACTTTCACAGATACTAAACAGTTAATAAACCACCGTTATTACACATTTAAACCTGAAGAAACATTAAATAGACAAAATAAAACAAATCACACAGCTTCACTGCACGCGTTTCCGCCAAAAAGTCCGGCCGCACTTACGGTATGCACACCGTCGACCTTCTACTTTCAATGCGTTCTTTTATTTATTACGTCTTTTGTTAGTAGTTTTAATCGTTAATCAAATAACTTTATTTATTAGATTAACGGTCTTATTGTGGTAGTTTTACAAATTTTTTTGTTAAATTAGTTTTTGCTGTAGTTTAAAATGTGATATGAAATCCTTGTACCCTTTGAAGTTTCATGTATTTACTATTACTAGTGGTCCCGCAGTAGTCGAAATTCGACTATATTCAATTGAAATTATAAGTTTGAACATTATTATGGTTCTATTGTCAAAGACTGTTATTATTTTACTTCCTATAATCACAGATTTCGCCACTACATTATAGAAAAATAAATTTAAAGACAAACAAAATATTAATCTATGTTCAATTTGACCACAGACTAAACAATAACAAAAACAAAAGTTAGACAATAAACGAAGAGAATATCTATGTGTGTGTGTCAAATACATGGTAGTGTGTGTCATGTTTCATTTATTGGGTAAATGTATTTTTTTGGCATAATAAAAAAAAATAGCGTTCTGCACTCCCTCTCTATATTCTCTATAAGTGTGTGAAATTTTATACTCCTTCATACGCGTAATTTTGGTAAAAAGGGGTACAAAGTTTTTGCTTCATGTATTAATTTACTGTTATGATTCACATCGAGTATAACATTCACCAGTAAAACGTTCTTTAATTGAAAACGTATTTTATCAGTTGTTTATTATATAATAAATAAACAATCTTACCCGTATGCTATAGCGATGTCTTCGTAGAGGTCGCAAGCGTGAATGACGTCGTGCCTCGTGGGGGGGACTCGCACGCGCAGCAGGGAGCCCTCGTGCGCGGTCTGGAGACACATCCGGGACAGCAACGACGCTAACTTATCACCTTCTTCACTGCAATTACACAAATGTATTCAATCTAACTGTTTATATATGTACATGTGTATTTCTGCCGTAAAGCAGTAATACGTTTCGGTTTGAAGGGTGGGGCAGCCGTTGTAACTATACTGAGACTTTAGAACTTATATCTCAAGGTGGGTGGTGAATTTACGTTATAGATGTCTATGGGCTCCAGTAACCACTTAACACCAGGTGGGCTGTGAGCTCGTCCACCCATCTAAGCGATAAAAAAAAGAAAAATCTAAATAATACTTAAACTGATGGACAACACAGCCACCGATAGTAAAAAGAAAAAATATAGTTTCAATATGTGCTGATATCAGAGGCATAAAGCTCGGACCTGCTTTTTCGCTTTTCATACAGGCATAAAATATGTGTAATGAATAAATATGATATATACATATATAATGAGCACGCAAATTCAACTTTCTATTTGTAAAGTCGACAAATACGTGTGTTCAAGAGATCAGTCTAATTAAAAATTTTATAAATGATAACCTGATCCCAATATAGTTGTTGGCTTTATCAACATTAATAAGTTCTTCTCTGTATTGAAGCTTAGGATACAATTCGTAAGTTCCATCAGGAGAGAAAACTTTACATTGTTGTACTTCATACTCGCTCGTGCAGTATTTCGAGAACATGCTGACCACCGTGTCCAGAACTACAATAGCCTAAATAAATAAAGTGCAATTAAAATTACTTTTTTTATGTTTGATATTTTATATTTCTGGTGGTAGGACCTCTTGTGAGTCCGCACGGGTAGGTACTACCACCTCGCCTATTTCTGCTCTGAAGTAGTAATGCGTTTCGGCTTGAAGGGTGGGGCAGCCGTTGTAACTATACTGAGACTTTATATTTCAAGGTGGGTGGCGCATTTACGTTGTAGATGTCTATGGGCTCCAGTAACCACTTAACACCAGGTGGGCTGTGAGCTCGTCGACCCATCTAAGCAATGAAAAAAAGAGTAATTTTTTATAGTATCTTCGTTAGTTAGTATTAGTATCTTCGTTTTTATAGTATCTTCGTTTTTATAATATCATCATTGTCAAATAATTAAAATAAGGCTATTATATTTAATGACGTCACCATAATAAGAATGAGGTTGTGCAAGAGAATTATATTTATTCCAAATGGGGGTTTCATTAGTAAAGGAGTTTTCTTCCAAATCTAAGAATGGAAAACAAACACGAAAAAGATGAAACTACCTACCTTAGTTAAATCAGTTGCAGTGCATTCTATGAATACATTCTTTGTATTTAGTGTAATTTTAGAATGATCACCATTAATTATTGGAGGCATAGACAATATCATTCCGTTTTTATCTTTGATGATTGGATACACTGGGCTCTCCTTTATGATTCCTAAAAATTGTTTTAATTGGGCGTGATTCTGAAACAGCAGATTTATATTTATTTTGAAATGTAATCAAGTGTTTGTGAAGTAGAATGATTTTATATATCATCATAGAGAAGAAAACAATATAGTATGAAGTAGAATTTAATTGTGTAGTGTTTTCATTCAACAAAAGTTTTTTTTTTGCCACATTTCTAATCAAACTGTTGTGAATAGTATGTGTATATTCATCTGTTAATTATGAATAGATTATACTATAATTATGATACGTTCATTTATGAAGGGGATAATTTTGTACATACGGAATATAATTCCATCAATTCAGGTGCAGTTAATTCTTTTGGCTGATTAAGAGCTTTGAACTTAATATCATTTGGAGGCAGTGCATCATAGACGAATGGACCATGTACAGTGTCCAGATCATGCGTTCCTATAGCCACTAAAGTTCTTTTCCTGCAAATGTTTTGGTGCAGTTTGTCCTGAAAATTAAAACATAAAGGGATATAATACCACTATAAGGATTTTATTTGTTCTTGATTTGTCACTAACTGTTGTAGCAAATACACTTTTGCCTGCTGGTGACCTCGATGAACTATCATATAGCTAAAGGTAGTGATCACTTGAACTCTTATTAATATAATAATACCCCTGGCATTTTTTTAAGGATGGAGAGATTACTAGTCGCCCAATGACATTTTTAGACAGCTGAGCGAGCACAGGCTCAGCCAGGAAAGATGAGAATGGTTAACACCTACCCAAGCGCCTCCAAAAAGACCTAGTAGCTTAGGGGCATCTGCTTCAAGAATGCATCTGCTACCAGATTAAAAACGCAACATGCTGAGATTTTAAGTGCAAGAAACTCAAGATGCTCACCATGTTTTGTGATACGGTATATATGCTTGGATTTCAAGTTGAATTCTATGATGAGTTTGACAAGTACAGTTACCTGGGTCCCTACGCTTGCTCCTACTGTTAGAGCTGCAGGCATCTGATTACAGTGTTAGTGAATAAAATGGAGTTTGCAGACTTTCATCAACAATAATAACTCCTTACCATCAGATGGGCTTGCCAGCTTACAGTTATAATAAAAAACATATATTAAAATTAATTTATTAAAAAAAAACTGATTCAAGACTATCATGTATAAAATGCTATAGTAGAATTATTTTGTCCGTGCAGTTTGGGTCATAAAAAATTGGAGCGGTGAAGCGAGTATTTCGCTCTCTCTTCTACTCACGAGTCTTATTGACGGGCATAATGATGCGCATTATGCTTGTCGATAAGCGTTATCGATAGTGTATTTAGTTTTGTCATTTTGTGGGTTAGTGATAAAAATGAAGGAAAAAATCACTTATCGAACACTTACAGCACATATCGCCGCAGTAAGTTAACGAGTACGGCAGAAATTAACACTTTGTAATTTTTTGGGATCTATTCTTATTTCAGTGAGAAATTTTAACACATTGTTGATAACAAACACGTGCAAATATTATTTTGAATAAATTTTGCCGTTTTGATACAAAACAAAGGAGTAGCCATTGTGTCACTAAAGAAATTCAGAGAACGAATGCATAAAAATACATTTCTCTTCGACATAATGTACTATAATTTGCAGGTAAATACAAATGACTCATAACATAGCAATGTCTCAGCACCCTTCGTATACCACCCCGTCGCCGTGTACCTGCCTTCGATGACTTATTTGTTTTTATAGACGCCCGCGCAACATGCTGCAAACTGCACGGACAAAATAATTCTACTATAAGCAATTCCTCATAGACCTACACATTGTGAAAGGTTTTTTTAGAATTATGTCTTTGTCAAAGGTCAAAGTAATAAAATATAATGAATTTAAGGTTCATTTAAAAAGTGCAGTAGTTGTGTTAATGTTGTTCACTTCATACGATTTAGATTGTCTGTAGTCTTGTCTGCTGGTCTGTAGTCTTGTCTGCTGTTCGAATTAAATTCTTATTTTTATACTTACTCCACTGATACCTAGCTGTGCAGGCTCGCAATAATACACTGCTATCAGTACATACATTAAAATGCTTTTAATGCTTGATATATCAATTTATTACCTGTAGATCAATGAAACTATCATAAGATTCCTTTGTAAAAGTAATGCCTCTAAGTACAGCGGCTACAGCGTATGGTCTTATTTGTGCTGTGGCCATCGTCAGGTGTAAAGAGTTACAGTCTTCATATTTTTTCACTTTGTACTGAGGTGGAGGTTTCCTGAAATTTATTTATATTGATCTCATCATTTACTTTTACCGTCGCACCTGCTGCTTACAATGGTTCATAGTAGCAATGCTGCTAGAGCAAAATGTGTATCTACTTTGAAACATTGAGTTAGTTGAGTGTATTTTAAGTCATTATTTTTACCACTTAACATCCTGCTCTAGAATGAACAGTCACAGTATTACTGTACAGTATTCCTTGCCAGTCTTTCTTGAAATCTTTAACAAGTCTTATTCAAGAGAAGTTTGAAGGGTGTCCTCAGTAGTGGGCAAAAGAGGTAATAAAAGTTTTCACTAGAGAATGGGCAGCAGCTTTTCTTAGTATTAAAATCCAAGTACAGCTCTGGAAGATCTCAACAGAGCGAACCGGTATTTCACACCTGGATAAAGAATTTTGTTTACAAAGCACAGGTTCGGCCTCGCATGGAGTATTGCTACCACGTCATGGAGTACTTTCATTAGACTACATAAAGAAGAGAGCCATTCGGATTATTGATAATCCCATTCTCACGGATTGTTTGGAACCTCGGGGTCTGTCGAGGGACTTTGGTTCCATCTGTATTTTGTACCGTATGTTTCATGGGGAGAGCTCTGAAGAATTAAGGATTGAATTGAGATGATACCATCATTTCAAACAATACCATTGCACTGCCCGCCACCGGCGTAGAGTTCATCCATATTATGTGGAGCCAGCGTTCATCCACAGTGTGTTTCCAGAGATATTTTTTGCAACGTACCATCCAGCTTCGGAATGAGTTCCCCTCCACGGTGTTTACCAAGTTCTTCTTCAAGGCTTGTAGAGAGTATTAGACAGTAGGCAACACTGATGTCCATGAGTGACGTTAACCACTCACCATCAGGTGGGCCGTATGCTCATCTACCGGCAAGGGCAGTAAAAAAAGAAAACTGCAATAGCATTCATTGGTGGTAGAGGATATTACGAGTAGGTTTTACTATCCTGCCTATTTTTGTTACAAAGTATTCATGCATTCTGCTTTGCGGGTTGCAACCACTCTTATATGATTTCAAATTTATGTCATAAGTTGGGTGGTAATATTAACAATGTAATAACTGGGCTCTGGTGACTTCTTTACACCAGGTGGACTTGTTCACCCATACACAATATATAAATAAAATAGAAAAAAATGTTCATTAACTTACTTCCCCTGGAACACTAATAGACCATCAACAAGTCCTTCGAGGCACAATAAGTCATATCTGTTGGCTGGAATGTCTATTCTGTAGAGGATCTCATCAGATAATTCAGCATCTGTTTGGTCACCTTGTTCTTTAATTAACATTTGTTTCTCCGTAGTCTGAAATTGGTAGACACACATTAATATCGCCACAAATCCTTTCTTCAAGCTCTGAATTCAAGTTAATACATTTACATATATTTTTCAAGGTAAATCATTATTTTAATTATTACACTAAAACTAGGTTTCAGATCATTATTTCGTTTTTTTTAATTTAGTGGGTCCTAAAATGGGTACTCACAACTTCATCAAGCTCTAAACCAAATTTGAAACATAGGTCTTGAAATTCTTCATCAGCTGAAATGTTTCGATAAAAGCATTTTAATTTGAATTAAAATTAAACTAATTTTTTTACAAAATATTCTCATACTGTATGTAGAACCGAGGGCGGCGAAAAGCACATCGCGCTTTAAAGAAATTGTAGGCATTCTTGATAAAATTAATTAAAAACAAGTGAGTAGACCATATGTGAAATATGTCAGTGCTGCGCATAGATTATACACTTAATTTATTTGAGTGCTGCGCTCTTCCAAAACCATCGGTTTTTTTTTGGTACCATTTTCCTTATCAGGAAAGGCAAAGGGATCTACGCCCATACAGCCATGTCTTTTCTAAAACCATAGATAATACAAATTCTATTTAAGGGTTTTTCTGACCTGGTAACTAGGACCTTTATACCATATCTTATTTTAATTTATAAATATTCTTATTGTGTTAATTTAAAATAATAATATGGAGTGAAATGAAATGAAATAAAATGAAATGAAGAAGATTAACTTTAAACATTAATCAACTGGGATGAAATAAAATAAAATGATATGAGATGATATGGGATGAAATACAATCTCAGGAAAATGGTGGTCATTTACTGAGACTTTTTCAGTGGACTTTTTGGAGGATCCCTAGAAGTTACGTCCAGCGTTTTCTGTTATTTTCTCACATTTGTGCACTTTCACAGATATTAAAGAGTTAATAAGCCACCGTTATTTTATTACATCTTTAAACCTGAAGAAACACTAAGTAGACAAATGACACAACTTCATTCCTCGCATTCCCGCCAAATAGTCAGTTAATACAAAAAAACACCACAAATCACAGAAAATAAGGGTGACAGTTCACGGCAGGGATGCTGGATAGTGTCTACTGATAAAATTGATTTAAAATAAGTTGCTCGATAATAAAAAGAAAAGCATGATTATGAAAAGCATTTTATCAGAAAATTCTATATATGTTATGTTATATTCATGAGGTACTGATATAATCATAAGAACTGGTATTTTAGAATAGAGAGTTGAATGAACATTTTATTGGATAAGTCAATATAGGATATCGGTATATATAATTAAATACTTGTCCGTTTTTATTTAGGCCATGAAAATTAGTGAGCCAACTCATATACAACTACAAAAACAATTAACACTTAATCTTTAAAAGATAAAATTTTCATCTAATTATTCACAAACGGGATAAAACATGACTTCAGTTCTCAAGACAAATAAAGTTTTTATTAAATGTATTGTATAATTATGATTAATGAAAATTCGTTTATTTTTTGTTTTGCTGGGTAGAAAACACAGAAATAGCACTAAAAACGGATTTTTGCGATTTTTTTTGTGAATCTATTATTATTAAACCATTGATTCGGCTTGATACAAAGATCGTTTTGTGTTGCAAAAATTTCCATCCCTACTAATGATTTTTACTACCAGATGGTTTCGTTGATTTTCCCCTTTTTATATTTTCCCACAAAATTTGACAGCAAAAAATGAAAAATGTTTTATGTATTAGATAAACAATAGAAATTACTTCTCCAGTACAACACCTAGGTAATACATAAAAACATACATACGAAAAAGATATAAGGGAAAAGTATTCAGGGAGCTGAACGTGTAATTCCTTTCCAGTTTGACAACAAAAATTTAAAGATTAAAACTCCACGCAGGAAAAAAACTTTAGATTTTTATTACCTCTATAGACAAACGGGCAGTACACCTGATGTGCTGAGTGGTTACCATCACTCATTGACTTTAGTAATGCAAGAGATACAGCCATGCCACTCCCTGTTAAGATTTTATGTGGAAGAATAAGCAGACTCTTTTTATTATCACAAATTATATTTTAATCACACGACACAATCTTATTAAGTAGAGAATGTATCCATGGTAACGAGTCAACATTACTAGTGCGACGACACGCAGCTAGTCCTATATCTTAACACTCCTCCTAAATGATAACTTGGTTTACAGTTATTATTTAATACACAACTATATCTAACTTAACTAAGCAAACAGTAAACTAACTAATTATGAATTAGCACAAAAACTTATTAATCCATTTATAAAACTTGTCTGTGCTCAAACTTTTAGTCATAACATCCGCTAAATTTTCATTGGTACAAATATGTTCAATGTTGAACACCTTATTGACAACCAAGTCTTTTATATAATGAAACCGTATATCAATGTGTTTTGTACGCTTAGAGTTCTCGTAATTCTTGGCCATTGATATCGCACTTTTGTTGTCAACCTTTTAAATTAACAATTTCCTGTGCTAATGATGCGGCGGCTACGTACTCGCTTTCGGCAGATTCGTCAATTGTTTCATTCCAACATTTTGGTGATTCAATCAATCCATACAATGCTCTCTTTAGTTTTAATGCTGTATTATAATTTTTTATTTCTAATCCTTGGGTATTTTGATAAATACATCAGACTTCAATTTTCCATTTAGGAATGCAGTGGGAATGTCTAGTTGAATAATCTTTAAATCATCTTGTACAGCTTTTGATAAGATCATTCTTATGGTTGAATGTCTAGCAACGGGTGCATAAACGCTGTCAAAAATTTCTTTTATTCTTTTGTTGGAAGCCTCTACCTACCAGTCTTGCATTTTTTGTTCCATCTTCTTTTTGTTTAAATATCCATTTTGTATCTATGAGCTTTCTTCCATCAGTTATTTCTTGTTCTTCCCACGTTTGTAGTCTTTGGAGTGCATCTAGTTCTTTATTGATTGCGTTTTTCCATTCTGGTTCTTTTATAGCTTCTTCGAAAGTTTCTGATGCATTTGCACTCAGACATATAACAATGTTAGTTTTATTTATGTTTTCTATATTCGTCTCGTAATCTTTAAGATAAGCAGGAGGATTTATCATTCTTTTGGGTCTGATTATTGCTTCTTCAGTTTGATCAGTGTTCATTTCTGCATCTTTAAATTCATCTTCCTGTTCTACAATATCTTCCTTTTCTTTATTGATTTCTTCTTCTTTGTCTTGAATATACCTTACTTGTTTCACTTCTTCGTTATTTTTGAATTTAATGTCGCTTTCATCAAATCTTACATCTCTGGAAATAACTATCTTATCTTCTTCTGGATCCCATAATCTGTAACCAACAGTTCCATAACCTACCATTCTTGTTTCTTTTGCTCTCTTGGCTAACTTGTCCGGTTTGGGTACTATAGTAGCCCAAGCTTTGGAATCAAATACTCTCAATCTCGATAGGTCGTTTTTACCAAAAAATATTTCGCTGGGTGTCTTGAAG
Source organism: Bombyx mandarina (assembly GCF_030267445.1). Taxonomy (NCBI): domain Eukaryota; kingdom Metazoa; phylum Arthropoda; class Insecta; order Lepidoptera; family Bombycidae; genus Bombyx; species Bombyx mandarina. The sequence goes on from NC_143213.1 coordinate 3,863,320, forward strand.
CTTATGGCCCATGATGGCGATCTGTTTAATTGGTAAACTGCACATTGTATTGCTTCGCACCACAGATGTTTTGGCAAATTGGTTTCCGCTAATAGAGTCCTCGTTTTGTCGCATAATGTGCGGTTCATCCGTTCTGATATGCCATTAAGTTGTGGCGTGTATGGTAATGTATATTCTAAACTAATACCTCTATTTATGCAAAAAAAATTCAAACTATTAGCAGTGTACTCTCCACCATTATCGCATCTAATTCTTTTAAATTTATTCCCCGTTTCGTTTTCAATTCTTAATACATAGTTCATCAGTCGTTCTGTTGCTTCAGATTTGCTCTTCAGGGGATACACTACGGAAAAATGAGAGAAATCGTCAATAATTGTCATAAAATATTTTTCACCATTAGGTCCTTGATGTCTGATCGATCCTGCTATCTCTGTCTGTGTGAAGCATCTCGGCTGTCATTTTCGTTCTAGGCTTTGGGATAGGCGTGAATGGGCTTCGGGTGGCTTTGCCCTCCATACAGGGACTGCAAATTCTATCAGATACAGGTAAGTTTAGTATATTAAGGCTTTTCCTATTTAAGTGACCTAAACGTTTGTGCCATAGATCTGCCGCATCAGTAGCATTACAGACTTCGGACTTACATAATTCGGCTTGTAGCTTATACAACTTCCCTTGCACGGTGCCGCATAAAAATGTATTTTTATTAAATATTTTAACATTGTATTTATTAAGTTTATGTTAAAACCTGCCTCGACAATCTTTTTCACTGATAATAAATTGTATGCAACATCTTTCACAATTAAAGCATCAATATTAATCGTAGTATTTTGATATTTTACTTTAAGTTTACCTCTTTTACTAGTTGTAATACATTGGCCGTTAGCTACAAATATTTTGACATGTTTATCTAAGTCCGTAATATCCGTCATATACCTAGTCAGGTCATAAATTCTGTCACATGTTTAATGTAAAATAATTGAAACAAGTGTATTCATTATGTAACCATTCATATACCAAAATGAACTTAACAAAACATAGATTCTTATGACACTAAAGTTTATTCAAAATGACCTCCGTGATTTTGAATACAGGCCTTCAATCTGCGCGGCCAGTCGTCTATCGCAGCAAGAACGACGTCCATGTCAATATCGGCGGCTGCCTTAATCAAGGATGTCTTGAGTGACTCCAAATTGGGATGAGGCTTTGAGCACGCCTTTTCCTCCAAGTGTTACCATATCTTGTAATCTAACGGATTCAAATCTGGACTGGAGGAGGGCCAGTCTTCGTGCCGGATGAAGTCGATTTCACGCAACGCCAGCCAGTCTTGTGTTCTCTTCGCTCTATGAGCTGGCGCCGAATCTTGTTGGAATACCCAGTGCCTGTTATTGAACATGGTATGAGAAAGAGGTTCCACAAGGTTCGTCAGGAGTGTATTTTGATACACAACTACATTCGTTTTTATACCTTTCTCACAAAAATGTACCTCTGTTAAGCCCCAATAAGAAACTCCCAACCATACCATGAGCGAGGATGGAAAATGACCTCGTTGGACACGCGGAATACGGTTGCTCGCTTCTTCACTACTGTGTGCGTACACCTTATCATTTTGTTTGTTGTAGCTCTCTTCTACGGTAAAAATTTTTTCATCCGAAAAAATTATTTCCCGATATTTTTTTCCCGCGTACCGCTTCAATAAAGCGCGGCATCTCTTCAGTCTCAGGTCCATTAGACGAGTATTCAAACGATGTCCTGTTTTTCTTCGATATGCCCGAAGCCCTAAGTCTTCATTTAACACCCTTTTCACCGTGGTTCTGCTTAACCCCATCTGAAGGGCCAACAGTTTCTGCTTACGTTTGGGATTTCTTTGAATTCGCGCCTTCACAGCTTTTATCACTGCTGAAGTCCTAACAGACCGAGGGCGACCACTTCTTGACCTGTCATCTACACTAGAGTCTTCATTGTATCGTTTGATGGTACGATAAACGAATCTTTTGGTTATATTAAAATTTTTCAGTATGTTAAAAATTTGAATTGGCGTGTAACCGCAACGATGCAACGCAATAACTGCAACACGGTCTTCTTTAACCGTCCACTCCATATTTAAAATAGGAGTAAAATTCTAAAAGTATACATTTTTATTTTCATGAACAATTCGAAAATCGAATCCCATAAACTTTTTTGTGGCCAGCATTCTAAAAGAAAAGTTTTTACTGTGTGACAATACTTATGACCTGACTAGGTAATTTTCATATTTTTCTTTATTAAATGCTCCGTACATCCTGAGTCTATAATTAGTTCTATGTTACCACATTCACCCACATTAGCAATAATATCGCTAGCAATGAAACCTATTTCTTTGTCGTCTCTGCCTGCTGCTGAAGTATGTTGATACGTTGTATGTCGTGAACTTGAATTCCCTCTAAATGAGCGTCCACGCGACCTTGGATAGCTCCATCCTCGTGTCAATGACTGTCCTCTACTCGGCCCTTGTCCTCGTCCTGATCCTCGGCATTCGAATGATTTGTGTCCACGTTTTCCGCAGGAGTGGCACGTGATGAAGGCATTATTCTCATAAAATTCACTATTTCTGTCCATTTTTAACTTTGTCTCCATATCAAGTAGTCTTGCTTTAACAAATTCTAGGTTCAGTTGTTTCTCGGAAGTATATCTTTGGTAGAGAAGACAGTAGATAGCAAATTTGGTCTTCTACTTCGACGTTTACGTTGATTGCCGCTAATTCGCTAAGAATTCCTTCAAATTTTAGGAAATATTGCTGTAAGTTGCTTTCATTTTCATAGCGCATTGTTATGAGTTTCCGTTTTAAATAAAATTTGTTACAGACTGTTTTTCGTTCAAATATAGCCTCCAATGACGTTAACATTTCTTTGGTCGTATTCGCATTTTTTACAATGTCAATATATTTGTCGCTCAGACATTGTACCAAAATTGATTTTGCTCGTGAGTCATTTTTATCCGTCGGTTTCACTTTTAAAAATACATTGCTTAATTGCTTTTCTTCCAGCAGTAATTTCAGTCTAAATTTCCAATGACTAAAATTTGAATTTTCAGTCAAAATCGGCAGAAGAGACCCCGTAGTTGTCATCTTTCTTTTTTTTTATAATTTTCGCCGATATTATTTCTCATGGATCGCAACCCAATATATTTTTATTTACTTACTGCACGCGCTCTGCTACCATGTTAAGATTTTATGTGGACTCTTTTTATTATCACAAATTATATTTTAATCACACGACACAATCTTATTAAGTAGAGAATGTATCCATGGTAACGAGTCAACATTACTAGTGCGACGACACGCAGCTAGTTCTATATCTTAACACTCCCTACCTCTCATCTAGTGTTGTATATGTATTTTTTAATTACAGAAATAGTATCAACACTCAATCCCCTTACTTTCACCAATGTGCTGGGGCTGGTGCACATGGCATGTCGGAGCTGCTTAAATTAAAACCTCACCAACCTGTCACTCAATGACTTAGTAGTCTCAAATAAAACAGAACTCACCTGGATTGCTAGCTAGCAGTTGTTGATATCACGAAAATAGCTGTCTATCTGCCGTGTTTTCAGTTCTTCTAATTTTCAACGCGTTAAATCTAAACGCGTCCTTGACCACGGCAATAATCTGTACTATAAACATTTTCTACCAAATAGGAGATTCACCAAATTCTTGACAGTACAAAATGATCACGTGACATTAGTCTGGTTTTGCAAACGGTGAGTGTAGTGCCTTGTCATCAATTGTATAAGTTTTTGGATGATTTTCTTTCGAATTTTTATTCAAAGTGAGTAAATGTACGATTTTATAAATATTCTGAACGCATATGTCAATTTGTTGCACAGTTGTAAGGTGTTCGTGAAATGTGAGTTCCTAATGTGACGAAACTGTACCTTGTTCCGTGACTAGTGATATGACGCCATTTTCTTCGTGAATGCCAATTACAAAATTTTTGATGTATTTCATGACTTTTATTACATTTAACTCTGTTTCAAATGTACATAACATGTAGTACCTAACGTAAAATTTTCAACTAAATTTGTCATCGTAAAGTCAATTGACTTTATCAATTGCCACACGCATTTTTTGCATGGCACTCTACCTACAACGGCGTTCTTTTTTACTATTTTCCAAAGAAGTTCTTGTACATCATTTTTACCTATAGGAAATGGCGTCTCAGTAACGTTATCTAATGCCCTACCAATAACAAAGTCATTAGTTACTAATATCAACTTCCTCTTTGTTACAAAAACTACTTATCAGCTAAAATGCACACGTATTCCTTAGGGTTTCTGCTGATATCTATAATTGTTAATAGTGCTTTTAGAATAAAACCAATAAAGTGAAACAATACCTAATTAGTTCATTTTTGGTTTATGTCAACACAGTAGGTATTTTGTTGATGTTATTCTAATGGCTTTGTGTTTAATTGTATTCTAGTGTGGAGTTGTTATAAGTAGTTAAGTCATGGGACTGATATATTAAACATATTAAAATGTATTTTGGAATACAATAAAATTTAAAGGTTCAATAGATTTAAAACAAGACAGTAATTTTATGCCATGTGTTTTTCAAAAAAGGCTCATACAATTATAGTTTTTTAATAAAAATAAATAGTGCTTATTATAATCTTAAAATTTGAACCTTTATTGAAAACTAACTTTTGCTAATTTAACAAATATTTATAGATTATTTTATTACTTTCAGAACAAATAATCATTAAGAAAATTTAAGAATGATGTGGAACAATAAGCACTCACAATAACAATACATTAATTTTGTTTTACAGATAATGGTAAGTGTGTTATCGTTTGTGGTAGTTTTGTCACGATAAATTAGATAAGAAGAATGCAATGGTTATAAACTTTGATGAAACAATTAAAAATGAAAGTTTTTTTTTTTTTTTATGTTTTTGAAGTTCTAATGCTCATAGACTTTGTATGCACATACATAAAAAAACCAACAATGTTTTCTATGACATAATATAGACATGATACATAGTATGACTGTGTTTTAAATAATTATTTATTGAATGTAAAGTGTTAGAGAGATGAGACTTAGAGTGCAACAAATTTCTTTTTGAAGAAATTTTAGACCTTTTTATTGAAAAAAGTTTTCTTTAGTTGTCTGGCTGGTTATAAGCATTAAACTCTTAAGCACTTTTCAAGTTTATTCACCTAACTATTAGTTATCTGTTGCTTAGTTAGTTGCATAGAGATACCAAACAAATATATATAGCGTTAGTAGTCACCACAAATTGTTACTAAAATAGTTAACCTGAAACCTTAAATAACCTTATTTACAATGAAGTATGGATGTAAGGTGATTGAGAGTTTCCAGAATCGTAAATTAGTTTAGAATCTTAAATTTGACAACAACATGGCCAGTGCTATCCATATCGCCATGAATCCAAATACAAATAATTACGAAATTTGGAAAATTATTTGAATTTTTTGGTGTGTTGCATTTTGGAACATGTTTCATGTTATTTTCCAGTGAGTAATATAGTTTCCAGTGAGTATATAATGAGAAAATAAGTCTAATCATTCATATTTGTCTATCTCTCTTTCTCTCTCTGTGTGTGTGTGTGGGTGTGTCTGTAGGTTTGGATGAGCTTTCCAGTACAGAATTTACAGAAGTTCTTGACAAGCCCAAAACAAGCCTAGTAGGCTATAGAGAAATTATATTGGAATAATGCTCCCACTATTACAGTAATTAACTAACCACATATTTATTTTTGATTACTTTACAAGATCATGGTATTTGTTTGTTTTTATTGTATGGCCCTTATCAATGTTAGTTCAGTACTCAAAAATTTGATCATAACCACTCACACCTCAAGATTTAGATTGACTTTATGTATGCATTATTATATTATACCTTACTTATTATAATATTATGCATTTTCTGTTCTGTTATTGACATTTATCTAAAAAAAAAACTATTAAGAATAAAATTTAGTTGCATTTTTCATTTAACTAATTAAATTAATGTTATATTACATGTCATTGTGTGAACATAATCACAAATTATATGTACTGTAATTTCATGAATTATAAAACGAAAACATGTTTGAGGTTCTACTGAATAAGTACCTTATTAATATTTTAAATTAAGTCCATTGTAAATTACAGTCAAAATCTGTTAAAACGACATCGAAGGGACTGCTCATATTCTGTCGTAAAAACCGATAGTCGTAACAACCGGTGATGTTTAATGTGTATCGTGCAAGTACAAACAAATCGATAGGGAATCATTGGAAAAATATGTTTACATAATACGCGATTTTTCTTCAATATTAATTTGTTTTCTTTTTCTTTGCGACATTTTGAAAGTTTCACGAATAACTCCACAAAGTTTTGGTGCGTCTTGTGTATAGATAAGTAACAAACTAACTGAAGAGATATGTAGAAGCGGGCTTTGACTACTGCATGCACGTGTTTTGTTTCTAAGAATTAGAAAATACCCTACACTAAACTAAATCCTATTGTTTTCTTTCTTGATTTTAAAAGCCATTGAAGACAAATGTGGATACCTATTCAAATTGTTTACAATACAGCTTAGCCGGTCGTTCTAACAGATCTAATTCTTCGAAATATTAGTTAAATGTGGTCGTTTTATGAGGTATGTCGTTATTACCAATGTCGTAGAAAGCAATATTTTTAATAAGGCGGTCATATGGCATTCAGCCGGGACCTTTGTTCTAGGTTGTTATAACCGGCAATTTGTATTAAACGATGTCGCAGTAAACGGTTTTGACTGTATCTATTAAAATAGGTTATAAAACCTAATTAAGATCACAATTCTTATATTATGAATTAAATTCACAAAGGATACATACTTGTTTATTCTATGATGCATTATTGAGCATAGTTTTGTATTGTAACAGGTTTTGTAACCATTCATTGTGATGCCGGTGGATGCTGACTACAACCGCACAGACGTGGTGTCGCTTGTTTGTGAGCTGAAGGGACTGCGCACTTGGAAAGACATTTGTTTGGTTCGAAACTCTCTTTTTCAACAACAGGTATGTCATAAAAGAAATATACAAAAACTATATGTCAAAAGGTTTCTAGGAAAATGGATAAAATGGAAACTTTTGGCAATGTTGTAACAACTTAAACCTTAGTGTGATTGTAGAGCTTGATGCACTAATAATTTTGTTGACTAAAAAATTTATGACAATTAATGCATCCTTATTACAATGTTTAGTTCCACGGCTATGTGGGTTCTTTAATTTTCGAAATAAGAGAAATTACTAAAATTTTGGTCTGGAGAATGTAATCACTACATAGTATAAAAAAAAGTCACTTTCTCTGTATCTGTCTGTCCCTATGTATGCTTAAATGTTTAAAACTACGCAACGGATTTTGATGCGCTTTTTTTAAATAGATAGAGTGATTGAAGAGGAAGGTTTATATGTATAATAACATTCATTAAATAGTGGAGAAATCAATAATAAATTACAGTTTCCGAAGTGAAGCGAGGGCGGGTCGCTAGTTGTTTATATAGGAGTTTTAGAAGTCGTCGTGGCCTAAAGGATAAGACGTCCGGTGCACTCGTGTTGAGCGATGCACCGGTGTTCGAATCCCAGACGGGTATCAATTTTTGTAATGAAATAGGTACTCAACAAATGTTCACGATTGACCGCCACGGTGAAGGAATAACATCGTGTATAATATATAAAAATGAATTGCTGTTCGTTAGTCTCGCTAAAACTCGAGAGCGGCTGGACCGATTTTTCTAATTTTGGTCTTAAATTATTTGTGGAAGTCCAGAGAAGGTTTAAAAGGTAGATAAATATGAAAATGCTCGGAATTAAATAAAAATAACAATTTTGTTATTCCTTAGATGTCCCCCCCATCGGACGGATTTCTTTTGTATGTTTTAAGCTTATTTTATACAAAAGTTTAGGTCATTTATTTATCAATTGAGGCACTACGAAGTCTGCCGGGTCAGCTAGTCGTGTAATAAAAATCAAACCCGCAAAATTATAATTTGCGTAATTACTGGTGGTAGGACCTCTTGTGAGTCCGCGCGGATGGGTACCACCACCCTGCCTATTTCTGCCGTGAAGCAGTAATGCGTTTCGGTTTGAAGGGTGGGGCAGCCGTTGTAACTATACTTGAGACCTTAGAACTTATATCTCAAGGTGGGTGGCGCGTTTACGTTGTGGATGTCTATGGGCTCCAGTAACCACTTAACACCAGGTGGGCGGTGAGCTCGTCCACCCATCTAAGCAATAAAAAAAAAAAAAATTTTGACAAAGAATTGTATTATGGAAATTATTCTATAAGTAACTATTATTATATTTTTATCCACAACTATTTTCTGATTAAAAACATGCGTCGCGGGCCGCGTGAAAACAAGCCGCGGGCCTATTAGTGAAAACCCTATAAAAATCGGTCGTGTTTTTGGATGGAAGAAGTAGCGGAGAAACAAACAGATAGCCACTTTTATATGCTACTTGGAGATTTATCTAAAGAGTATCGAATACGTTATTTACGAATAAGGTGGTCGCTTCAACATTTTTCATATAAAATTTTTAATGTATTATACTACATCCCTTGGTTTTTTTTTTTACTTTTTAAAGCAATAATAAGGCTTGTTCCATCATTTAACTATTAAAGGATGTCGATGGTTCCTATATTACATATTATCGCAGTATGTCTTCTGACACAGTATAATGGATGATTTTGTAACAGTGAAAAAGAATTTTAATGATGAAATAAAGAGTCTATAGACATGTTCAGTATTTATCTCGGTTTCGTAGTTGATCATTGAACAGACTATGAAAGTAACTAAACATGCGATTGCCAAGTAAATTGATTCGCGCGCAGGTGCGCAGTCACAAAACATGTGACGAGAAACTGCGCACTTATTTCCGAAAACACGTGGTTATTTATGAATTCCCAGTTTCTGGTCTGTAATCAGCACTTAGTGTAGTAAACAAAGTAATACTAAGAAAGTCATATTTATTGAGAATGTAAATATCGTAGAGTGAGTTTTCGAGAGTCGCGAGATGTGTCGCGGAGGCGGAGGCGGGCGCGTGCGGCCGTCTCAAAGGTCACCGCCCCGGCCCAGGACTAATTCGGGGGAGATCGACGACTTGCCTCGTCGCGGCTTTGTCTCCGTCCGCCGGCTCCCCAAATGACTTGCGACGTACAATCTCACAAACATGTCTTTGTTTGTCTTCAGTCTTTTTCCCAATAAGTGGTTCTCCCGCCAATAAAATCCCAGTCATATGTTTTGACGACAATTTCGAAAAGTATACAAAGGCCTTTGTACCTCACTAGTTATTATCGTTTATTTAAGCACAAATACAGCTCCCGTATCGCCCACACGACGCTACGTATTGTAGTTAAAGGTTGATGCCCGTCGACACTTGAATATTGATGATTACTGTTATTTTCACTTTCAATAACCAGTACATTGCACTTTTGTTTTTAATTCCCAAAAAGTTGATCGCGTATATTTTCTTTTTATGTTTCGTTGTTTATAATGTAAAATCAATATGAATGTACCAAATATGTATCTACGAAGTATAAAAAGTCGCTGTCCGTTTTTGAAGACAGAGCTCCTCTTCTAAACTAGACAGACAACTGATTTCGATAGGATTTTCACTAATAGAAAGAGCAATAAACGAGAGGAAAGTTTGAATATATCTGAAGTAGTTGTGGCTAACATTTTCATGTTCACAAATGACTTTCTCAATGAAGGAATAAAATCATGTAATCAAAATCCAACCCATAACAAATATATGTAATTTGCATAATTACTAGTGGTGGAACGTCTTCTGAACCCGCACGGATAGGTATCACCACCATTTCTATTTCTGCTGTGAAGCAGTTAGTAATGGAATTCAGTTTAAAGGGTCGGGCAACCGTTCTACTGAATGAAAACCTGAGACTTAGAACTCATATATCAAGGTGGGCGGCTGCATTTACGTTTTTTATATCTATGGTTTTCGGTAATCACTTAATAGTAGGAGGGCGGTGAGCTCGTCCACCCACATAAGCACAAACAATAATCTTGTAAATATTTTTGACAAAATGGTTGAACTATGATTCTCAGGCCGTAAGCAACTTCGTATGCTCACATCGCTAACGCTGGGCAAATCTTAAGAGAAAGTGTTCATCCACACGTGCGAAAAGATAGTTAATACATTTATTTAATAAGAAACATGTTTAACTTGAACAACACTGAGTAGTGCATTATTCGTAAGTCACATTTCTGATCCATGTCAGATGAATTAAGTAGAAACGAGAAGGGAACAATTCTTAAAACTTTGAATGATATGATGATTCACATAACATAGCTGACGCATGCATAATTTCTTTGAATTTGTATGTTATTTAGGTACATTCGGTACAGACCAACAAATGATTTAGATTCTTTGCTCGAATGTACAACGATATCTGGAGCAACAATTTTTTGGTAAATTAGTAATTATGTAGTAATTTGTGGTTAAAACAAAATGCTTTGTGTAACGAGATGGCGACCACTACGCACGAATATGTTTATCATCTAGCGACCCGTGTGTTGTTTGTATTGTTGAGTGCGTGAGTAGAATGGAATGACGCGAATAGTTGCAAGCCGCGAGCGTCGCTGCTCTAGAGGAGAGTGCTCATCGTTCAGTCAGTCCTCGCTAAAACGTCGAGCGCGTCGGAGCTCATTCAAACGAGGCCGATAGCAAATATTTGAGTGCCGTTTTCGTCACTAGTTGCGACTAATGTACCTTATCGAGTCAGATAATAGTGCGAATTAGTGCGCGTTTGTTTCCTCCATTTGTGGTAGTGATATAGTGTTGTTTCTTAGTTCGAGAACAGCGTAGATACTACGTGGCCATGGGCTTGTGTTACCACACAAAGGTTTGTATTTTACTGTGGTTTTCTGTGTAAAATACTTAGGTGCATTTGTAGTTCGAGATGTGTCCTTGCGAGACTATTAAAACCTAGACTAGACGAGGCTGTTTGAAGGCCGTCCGCGTCGACCTTGGTGTGACAAGGTTAACGGCCCCATGTGTAACTTTCATGTCATTTATTCAGTTATCTAGGCGAGGTTTAACACAGGGTTCATTAGTTAATTTAATTTTATTCCATTCGAGTTTATATATTTCATAAATAAAACAAAAACGATTACCAAGTACAGGAAATCAATTATTGCTAAAAAAAATGTTTTCGAAATAAATACAACATTGAACGTCAACTGTGTTGTGATTTCCGTGATTTTAATGTAGTTTAATTGTACAAAATCGATGCTATAAATGTCTTTTAATTAAAGCGAAATAAAATACAATGGACCTAATTTTTTTTTAAAAGTTTAACTTTAATTTCGCTGTTGAATATCAGTCAAGCCATGCTGTATGAAAAATATATTTTTTACTGCTTGCTTATTACTTGATAATACTTTCGCAAAAGTCATGATTCATCTTATCATGATTAATCATATTTTAGATAAATATGTATACAGTTTTGTCATTAAATTTTTTATTTTTTCTTACTTTCAATTTCAGCATTTCAATGCAATCATGCTATCATGCTAGCGTAGAACACCTGTTCTTACTAGGCTTCCAAATGGTATTATTTTGAACTTGAATTGAACGACTGAGAGTGTTTCTATTGTGTGTTCTGCGTACGAAAGGGAGCGCAATAGTCACTAGGAGGTATGTGCGTGTTCGTGCCTGAGAATTTGTTTCGCACACACTGACACTACAGCTGTCCGTGCAAGATCAGCTGACGCCTTCGTCCGCCATCTCGTCTTGTTTCAATTTTCATCGCGTCACTTGTTGAACAAGAAAAATCTTCCTTCAAAGATCAAAATCTGCATTATTGCTTACATGCTTTGTATGCTTTGTTCTCGCTGTTAATTCTATTTGAGTGATCATTGAACCTCTCGAGAGTCATTTCCTCATTGCGAAACCACGCGGAAGGAAGCTAAACCCTGGCTATTCTATTTTTGGTACGTGACGTTTCCGCCTAGACAAACACGTTTGTTCAAGCGTAGATTTTATTGCGATAAAAAATGTTTTTATAACTTGCCAGGAATAAATTCTTTGACCCCGTTTTGTGTTTTCATCATAGAGTATCAGATGTTTAATTATTTTCTTTAGTGACGTTAACTTACTACTGATTTATAATAAGTAGATAGGTGCAAAGATTTCGGTGGATTTTAAAAAGTGCACGAGCTTTTCTCGTACCGTTACTGTTACCGTTGATCGAGTCGTCTGACCAGTATTTTGTCTCTACCAGACACAAATCGAGCACTGTACTTTGTACTCTGCTTTGTGAGATAAACGGAACTTTTACTTCGCTACATAAACATTCAAGCTCACACTGAAATGTCGTTACTCAATACATACGTATTACTTTAAATATGAGCACAGCCCTTTCCTGTCCTCTTGGTGTTGCTTACAACCATTAGCGACGGTAATCACTCACCATCAGGTGGGCTGTTTTCTCGTCTGTTTACATAGAAATAATGAAACATTCTTTGTCAGTATTGAACATTTTTTTAAAGTGAAAATAGTCGTGCTAAATACTAAATCTATGAATATTTGATAACAGCGTTTTTTGTCTTCCGTTGTTGTAGTTTAATTTCTTCGATACATGCAAGACGATATCGGCTTATGAAGAACATAACGAAATAAAGTTGTTTTTAATTATTACCCCGTTTATTTAGTACACTAGTTAAATAAACGTAATACTACTTAAACTAAAATTTCAATGTATTTGTAAAAGTTATGAGTAATAAAATCCAAAGTAATGAAAATTAAATATTTCTGTATTAATTTGTATATAAATGTAAATTTTTAAAGCAGGAGTATAGAATCTCGGTGGGAGGTATCTTTCGATTTATTACTCATGCTCGTTATTAATATTGAGGGTTTTTGATATGCAAATAACATTAAACGATGAGACATGTGGCCGGTTTTTGTGTAGCCCGAAGTAGTGTCAGTGCAGCATGAAGCGGGTCACGCTAGAATTGCGTACCGAACTACTCTGCAACTGGGTCAACAGGGCATGGCTTGTTCGCGAGCCGTCTGACGTCGTCGCCACGTATTCTTAACTGATAACATTGATATAGAAGCGAACACTTCTGATATTATATTGTTGTTTTTATGCTATTTAACAAAATCCCTGAATTAATTTTGGTATTACGTGTACGTTTTAATCATCGGAATAATTGTTTTGCAAGCTTTTAAAGGCACTGTTAATTTGGCAACAAGTTACCGATTGCCCGGTTGCCTTCGTCACTTAACACACTATAATTGTACATCATGTTTCCAATTCTTGTATAGGTAGGTTGTTAGTCGCCTTGGCACACTTATTTAGTATCAACATTGCCTGACTTGAAATTATTTTCCAGTGTTAACTGATGCATTTTAGCTTATACATATTTATATAGCTCGTTAGTAATATAATTTACGAAATATGTATAATATAGACTTTTCAAGCTTACGGCTTAACTGATGGTAAATAGTCACCGTCGCTAAACGACATCAGTAATGCCAAGGGCACAGCCAAGCCGCTGTTTGTTGCTCTACATTAGATACTGGTGTTATAATTAGATGCTGGTGGTAAATGACAAATAAAAATTATTAACAATAAAGCACGTGTGTAAAAGAAACAGAATTTCTTCTAGTGTTTGACCAAAAACCGAAATTCGACCATAATCATTGACCTCAATTTTTGAATTAATTTTATTCACTACGTTGTTACTTTTATACACATTATTAGTAGGGTTCTCCCACAGTTATGCCTTTTTTTCTTTATTATTATTTTGATACAAATAAAACAAAATATTGCACTTTCTGTTACATATTACACTAACTAAACCATAGCCGTGGCTTATTAACAAACAAACAAAAAATGGTTGACAAACTGAAAAAGACAACTTTTTGTTTTAGCCTATTAATATAAAAATTATAATAATTATCTGTTTATTAGTTATGTCAGGTTTGTAGCAAAATAATAATTAGACTTGAGAATAAGCTGTTAAAATTTAACTATGAATTTCCACAATACTCTTAATAGATTTACCACCATGTATTCTGAAAAAAATCTTGAAGCTATAATCCATAAATTACATATTTGTAGGCGGTTTTGAGTGCTTTCAATTGATTATTTTCCTAAAAAGTTGTCTAAATCCTGAAAAATGGAGCAAGGTCTGGTTATGGTTTGGTGGTCGCAGCTTATAATTTTCCTGTCGGGCAGCATTTGTTTGACTTTTATCTTGATGAAGCAGCGGGTTATAAAGCAATCGGCCAGTCTCGGTTTTTGAATGACGAGTTTTTCGAGCATCATCGTTTTTATGATGTTGTTTAAGGGCTTTTTGTAATCGTCGATGCCGAAGAGTTGTGAACTAACCCTTGGGCAAAACCCACTGAATTTCTTGCCGGATCTCAGTGGTTCGCGATTCCAATCCGGTGGTAGATTCTGCGAAACGCTGCTCTTGCTAGGGCCAGTGTTAGCACACACGTTAGGTTATTAGTCACAGTGTAGATGGAATAGACCCTCAACCTTCCAGCGAATAGGTAGTGAAAAAACTATACTATAACTATACTATATTATTATATAAATACTACACTATATATTATAATACAATAAATAAATGTATACTTTATTTACGTCTAAAATTACTTTTGGGAAATCAATAAATCCACAAGACGAGTCGACCGGACTCCATTCCCGCATAGTTCTAAAAGCATGCACCCTTGAATTGACACCCATGCTAACGCGTCAGTATCACCTCTCGTACAGCACCAAAAGGGTTCCGTTTTCCTGGCCGCCTCTTTGGCCGCCGCTATAACTTCCTTGCTTTCCATGGTGATGGAGCGAATCATAAACATCCAGCTCCTTAATTATCTTGACGATCACCAGCTGATCAGTGCGCTTTACAAAGCACAAGTCTGGCCTCATGTGGAGTACTGCTACCTCCTCTGGACTGTAGCTCCCAAGTACCAGCTCCTTAAATTAACACATTGCAAATTCTGTGTTAAATTGAGGGCAAAAAGTAAAGGGTTATTGGACCTCAAACTATAATTATATCCCTTACAAGAAGGTTATTGCCAGGGCGAAGTCGGAGCACGTTGCTAGAATTGGCGAGCGACTGAAGAGCTATAGAATAATAAATATACAACTCCTGAAGTATCTTGAAGATCGCCAGCTGATTAGTGACCGACAGTACGGTTTCCGTCACGGTCGCTCAGCTGGCGATCTTCTTGTATACCTTTTTTACACCTTGCGTTACATTATTGGAGATTTAGTAAAGATCCCTAATTAAAAAAAAAAGATTATAGCCTATGTCACTCGGGAATAGTGCAGCTTCCAAATAGTGCAAGAATTTTTAAAATCGGTTCAGTAGTTTCGGAGCCTATTCAATACAAACAAACAAACAAACAAACCTTTCCTCTTATAATATTAGTATAGATTACTTTGTATTTCTTTACACCTTGTGTTACATTATAGGAATTTTAGCAAGGATCCCTAATTAAAAAAAAAAGATTATAGCCGCCTATGTCACTCGGGAATAGTGTAGCTTCCAAACAGTGAAAGAATTTTTAAAATCGGTTCAGTAGTTTCAGAGCCTATTCAATACAAACAAACAAATCTTTCCTCTTTATAATATTAGTATAGATAACATGGGAACTAGAGACCGATTATGCAAGTTAATCTCTGGTATGTATATAGTTATATTATTGTATATATATAACGCTTTAATATATAAAAAACCTAGGCCAAGTGCAAACAAACATTTTCGTCATACGAGGGTTTATGCGAATTAGGAATCTAACCCATAAAATACCAGAATCAGTCTTAAGATAAGCATGACATGACTTGTTAAAACTAAAATGATGTGTCAACTATTTTTCTTGTCTTCATATTTTTACAATATGCGAGCATAATGTGTTCGACTGATTTCTGATTTCTTAATTGTAATATTCGAAGAACGCAGACCGTATCACATGCGTGATGAGAGTGCATTAAAATAATAAAGGAGATATGCGCTTGCGTTGGTCGGCGCTTTGCACCCCTGCGTGCTGCCCGGTCAATGACTCCCCCAAGTGCTAGTGTGAACGACCTTTGTACCACCATATTAGTTTTAATTGCAGGCACATAGTGCGGGAAATCGGATTCACAAAAAAAATATAATTTGCTAATATTTCTGCAGGAAAGCAGTCCGTCGTTCTAGTTTGAAGGGTTTCTGGGATTGCTGTTAGTTAGTGATTGCTCTACTGACTGAGATTTCGATGTCACGATGGCGAAGCTAGTTTTAGATATGAAATAAATCAGTTGTGAAGTTTTTGCCACGCATCATTCTTTAAAGCAACCAGTCAACGTTAATTCTTTATTTATTAAAATTTTACGATTGATTTTAAGTCGTCATATGATTTTCGTAGATTCTTAGCCTGGATCCAGTCTAAAATTTTATTTTTGTTATTTAATATTAAATTACCTCTATGGTCTTTTGAGTTGTTGCCAATGAATGAAGGGTGTTCAAATTATATTATAGTACTTTATACTGTATGCACTTTTTTGTTAGTAAAATAAAATTCCATCTGCAGAGTGCACCAGTGAGGAGTACGACCTTGTGGCGGGGCGCGGGCCTACCGACGCCTTTGGTGCTTTGTTTCGCGGTCGCGTTCCACTTTGTGTTAGCTCTCTCTTGTTACGCAAACCTGACGTTATGCATATTATATCCAATCTACGAACTAAGTTATACTGATTTCGATTTTTACAAAATTGCTGTTCAATCAATTCACTGAATCAATTGTGTCACCGTAGCGCGAGGTCGAATGTTTTATAAATTATGAAAGTAAAAAGAATAACTTTCGTTTTGTTTCAGTGTGTCCTTCAAAGGTCCTGACACAGAAGTAGCGATCGTATACTACCAACAAGGAAAACTGCTGTGCCGAACATAAGCCAGACGTAACTTGGCCTACATTTGAAAGTAAATTAGTGCGCATCGTGATCACCGCAGAGTACTGGAAAACTAAACGAGTGCAATATTAAAGTACTTTTAGTGCAATCAGACGTTAGACATTAGTGAAGTGTTTGAAACTTGTTGTTAAAGTGAAATTATAGTGGAACAATGGAGCGCGAATCAAATCCTATGGAAGCGCTTTGCCGATCGGGCTGCGGTTTCTACGGCAATCCCTCCACAGACGGACTTTGCTCAGTTTGCTTTAAGGTAAATATTGTAGTGCAATGTCTTCATAAGCTACTTTTCATGTTTCTTAGAATGTTATTTTCTTTTTTTTCATTAGATTCAAGCAGCACAAAAGCTTGTGTCCTTGAAACTTTTTGCTTTACTGTGATGACGACTAAGATTTTGTCTGACCATTCTAGACAACAGGTGATAGTTTTAAGGTGATAGTTTAGATTTCGATATGCCAAAAAGTTTATTTTTATGAGGCGTGATTACAAAAAAATGTGTTTTTTATATCAAAAAGGAAATTTTATATCACATTATTGTTAGATACATATTATTATTATGTAAATAGTAAATATATTGTGTAAATAGTTAATTCTTTCATATTATTGTTAAAAGAAATTGTTTATTTCACATCTTAAACGTTTTTGTATTCTGCAACATTTTCGGCTATTAATATAAATGACCTATTTAATTCCAGGAAGCGTTAAAGAAGAAACAACAGCCCCCCGCGACGACGCCGTCGGCTGTGTCTGCTCCCTTCGTAGCGTCCGCACCCACGCCGCTGTCGGCCGCCGCG
This sequence comes from Bombyx mandarina, assembly GCF_030267445.1. NCBI lineage: Eukaryota > Metazoa > Arthropoda > Insecta > Lepidoptera > Bombycidae > Bombyx > Bombyx mandarina. Next base: position 3,881,070 of record NC_143213.1, read on the forward strand.
CCCACCGTGCCCAGCCTGCCCGCCTCGCCGCAGCCGCTTGCAGACGTGAGGCCGCACTTCTCTTGTATTCACACACACACGCACACACACACACACACACGCGCGCACACACACACGCACGCGCGCACATACACACACACACGCGCGCACACACGCACGCACGCACACACAAACAAACACGAGCGCCCGCACACACAAAAACGCGCGCGCGCGCATTCACACACACCGAACTCGGTTGGCGCGCGAGACCCAACACTGTTACTGTCCAATTTGAGATATCTGGTCGAAAATTCAGGCACGGGAATAATACCAGACCCAGACATAAACAGTTTGATAGTACCAACCCATGCGGGCTTTCACAAGCTCTATCTTCAATATTGAAGGGAAAGTTAGGCATTAAAAGAAAGTGATGATAATATTTGACATGATGAATGTTGGAGAAGTAAAAGCAATTTCTCAACATTGCTGAGACCACAATCCATTTCTTTTGATTAATAGACAATCAGACTAGTTTCTTTGCCTTCCATTGAAGATCATTGTCATAATCTAGTAGTTTGCCAAAGACTTGTACCACGGGACTTGGGTTCAATTCCCGGTCGAAGTGAAAGATTCCTGGCCTGGGTGTTTTGGCACCCACAACTCGGGAGAAAATTATAGATGGGGGGCTAATAAATCAGAACCATTATTTATGTATTAGAATAATTTGTGCTTTGCTTATAATAATATGAACAAGTAGCCCGTTACTTTGTCATGCGCCATTGAATTACAATCCTATCGAGTTATCCTGATTATCATGCAAATATTAATTGTACTTTTTTTAATAACTTTAAATGGCATTGTAAAAAAATTTTACTTATTGAAGTAATTTAGTTTTTATTAAATTATATAAAATCTGAAATGTAAATAGACAAAGATACAGAAGAGTTTTAGTAAAACGGAAAGGCAGTTCATTACCTTGATTGAAACTTATTAACATTGCAGTAATAAATTGCATATTTTGGGGTTGAACGGTTTGCAGGTAAGGCCAAATTTAGTTTCTGTTGATTCTTTACATTTATACTAAATATATTTATTAAAATCTTATTAATTAAGCAATGTGTTTTAAGAAATTGATTAAAAAAAACTATAAAAATAAATTCCTGCTGGTTATACGGTGTTTACGACACAAGCCAACATTTTGTAGTGTGGTTATGGCTCCAGAATGAAAAACTTCCTCGCAATACGCGATGTTACGGCGACATTACTAATAAACCACAATGAATAAAATTTATCAGATCTTTTGTTACAAGAGAGTCATAACGAATGTGGATGACTACAAGAGAAATTATGATACAGGTGATAACTTGGAATGTAGATCGAAAAAAAGATGATTTGATTCTCTGAATGATGACATTATGTGAAATTATGGTGTAACCAAGTAAATAATAAAAAAATGTCTAAAGAAGACAGAGTAACAGTGTATCGTGATACCTCGTGACGTCCGAAAAATTCCGTGTCTAACACCAGTGAGGTAATGACAAAAATAAACAGCAAACAATAAGTAGAAAAGGGAAGAAAACCTCTTCAATGATATACTAAAAAGGATTCTAACTGATGGCGATGATGTAAATATGAAACTTGTAATGTTTTGGAGTAAGCTTTCTATTTCATTCACTCAGAAACAACCACAAGAGTCACGTTGGTTTGACAATTATGCTTAGGTTATATTGCTTGAAGTAAGAAACTCTGTTTTGTATGCTCTCAAGAAATACTCTGCATTTTATGACAACTGAGACAGGCGAAAATGCACTACACCTATCTACTTGTGGCGATTATTGACCTAAATACTAAATTTAATTACTACCGAATATATTTTTACTTATAATGGACGTTGTTCCTTTTTTGTCAATGTACCTTTTTTATCACTTAAAAATCATGCCTTTTTAATGAAATTTTCAATTCAAAGTAGCCATTGTTTTAAAACGATAACTTAGGCGTACATTGATAGTATTTTGACAGTACCCTAACCTTTCCTGAAATATCAATCACAACAGTTTCATTACAAACCGATGGTTGGTATAGGAATGCATATATAGAACAAATATACAAATATGTACATAAATTCCCAAATATATTTTCAACCCCTAATACGCACACTTTTAGGGCTAAACATTTAAAAAAAAACTATACATTTATTTCTAATCAGAAGCAAGCAAAAATAGCATATAAAATTTAAAAAAAAGCGGAATTCAATACAATCATTTATATGTAATATAATTTACTGCTTTAGGAGGGAAGTTTCCCAATATATTTCTTCAGTAGATGCTAAAAACCTAAAAGGCATCAACAGCCCAAACTTCAAGTTTCGATCAATCAGGCGGAAAAACATATAAATAGAGAGAATAAGAAAAAAAGGTTTCGAAAGTACATTCTTTTTGTTGCATTTCAAAATTACTGCGTCGTTTTGACAATTGTGTTTTGAAGTACAAACCTTTTTGACACATTTTAGACTTCTTTTCAGTTTTTTTAATAATTATATTACTAAACTATTGTAGTAATCAACACAAAAATGTAATGTAACATGTTTTATCTGTTAAAACCCAAACCAGTTGACGATGTTGTTGAACACGCGATGAGGGACACATCCGAGTCGTGATCGGTAACATGTAACAATTGTTCATTCGTTAGGTAAATCATTAAATAAATATAAAGGCGTTTCAAGGTACTTTTTTTTTCGATCAAGATGTTAAATCTGGTAAATTACCAAATAATAATATATCTATAATGGAAAATGACCCTAACAAAAAAGAATCGAGGGGAAGAAGGCTATTCAAAAAAGTAATTCGTCGCAAAAGTAAATCCAGCGATGACGGTAAAAATTCTAAACTAGAACGAACAAACGAAGAAAGTGCATCAATTGAAAATAAAAGTGGCTCTGAAGATATCAATGACAGCTCTTCGCTCCGCAATGTAAATGGAACCAAAGGAGTAGATCCTCAGAAAATTAAATTAGATGACAAGTTGGAACTTTCTCGAATCCGAACCGATTCCGTCCAAGAAGACGTGTTACGCATTCAAGATGATGAAAAAACCGAAGAGTACTCTTCAAAACATGTTCGACCCTATACGCAAACCGTTACTATAAAAGAATCTACAAACCAAATCCAAACAAGGAAAACAAGCTTGAAAAGGGTACGTGCCAGTGCCGAAAAAAACTAAGCATTATCTTAATCACGCTACTGAAATATTCCTTTTAACGCGTAACATAATTTTCATATTATATGGCTGAGAAATTCCCACTTCACCATAGACATTTATCCCTACTGATAACATTGTTCGTTCGAAATGTGAACTCAATTGTTTACGCACTGTACGAGGTATAGGTATGGAAAGTTCATATAGGTTTTTTATATTATATAAAATAAAATTTCTAGTTTACAAAACAAGTTATCAAACTAATGAAGTACTTTTTATTCCTCATCGTTTCTGCACAAAATCGAACGTCTCGATAAAAATAAGACGTGAACGAACTCTGCCAACAATAATAATTATAGCTAAAGTGAAATTATTGTTGTCAGAGGAATGAGTTCATCGACACGCACGCGTTGCTGACGCAGTTTCGTTGTTGTTTTCAGAAGTTAGAAGAAGAGAGCGCGGCCGGCACCAGCGCCGCCACGTCGGACAATGACGCCGATGACAAGGACACAAAGGATAAAAAGAAAAAGAACAGATGCGCTGTTTGCCGCAAGAAGGTTGGACTAACGGGTAATTGCATTTTGTATTATGTTTTTTTTTTCGATTAATTAATATTCATTTGTTATTGGGTATGTCCTACTGATTTTTGTTGAGAAGTAATCGTGCGTTAGGTTAGGTTATAGGTAGAATTTGGAGGAGTGCAACAGGCGTAATTTCAAAACAGTTAGACAACAACGCGCGACTAAACGAGGGAGCCACGGACGCTTCTATCCTTTCTAGATTTTGGAAAGCTTAACCTAATTTCCCTGCGTAAATAGATAGTATCAAATATTTGATGTGCATGATCGATCGTGAACTATTTGAACTGATCTAAATAGTTAATCATAGATAATGACGCCTGGCACCAATTTAAAATAATTCAAGATTAATTGGTATCTAGTGGAATTGGGTCATATTTTCATTATCCGAGAACTTGCGTAGATATATTAGCGAATAATCGTATTGAAATTATATTTTATTTATAACAAAGATACAAGCCTTAGAATTCCATTACCATGATAACATTACGCTATTGTGTGCGAAATTAATTCATGCAATAGAATCAACAATGTAAAATCAATTTTATCCGATAGTGCTTGTGAGACATTGTCTATAAACAAATGGAAGTTTCTTTGTTATAATGTTTTACTCATGCACATGAAATAATTTACGCTAAATAAAAAAATATGACAAGATGTTTTTGATATTCTCTATAAATATGGAGAACAAAGATGTGCATAATGCTGCTGCAGATAGCAATTGATCCATTTCACTCATTTCAATTCTACTGTGTTGGTTTTGTACCTATCTGCGTATCTTATAATATTCATGTGACTAGACAATATATTTTCAACTTAAAAGCCATTACAATATTTTTCTTTTATGTGTTTATCTACCTATAACATGGAAAAAACTTAAGCTGTTGTTTGTGCTGGATCATTTTTGAAATATCGAAAATCGCTACTTAGTGCATATAAGGAACATTTCAACGAATTTTAAATCTTGATGTCAGGGGTTGTACTGATTTAATTTTTTACAAAAACTTGTTTTTTTTTTTGAGATCAAAGTCGAGCCTGAAGTTTGTAATTTTGTAATTTATTTGAAAATAATAAGATCATCTTTTTTTAGATCTCTGGATGGTGGGTGATTTTTAAATCAATTATATAGAGGAATTTTAAACTCAAAACATTATCGAAATGAAAACCTATAAAACATTGAAACAAACAGCTTAGTCTGTATATTATCTGTCATAGGCCAAGTGATACAGGGCGTTGTGCTGTTTTACTTAATTTAAAATAGTCCTCGTTTAGGAAAAGCAATAAAATGAATGGACAAGCTATCATGACTGACGTTCATAAATCGTCTTCTCGCATTAAAACTGTATAATCTCAAAACTTACTAATTTTGCAGGAGAGTGTTTTAAAGGTTTAACATATTGTAATATTTTTAATATTAATCATCTTTGTAACATTTATTTTTTTATTTTTTACCAGTTACATTATCTGTTTTTTAAAGTAAAATTAAGTATTAATTTTGTTAATAGTATGTCAAAATATAGGTAAATAAAAAAATAAAAAAAATAAAATTAAACTACGCTCTTTTGACAGTATTTATGAGGAAAATACTGGTGATACCAAATGATTCCCATATTAGCTCAATTTCGAATATTTTTGGAAATTGTACACTTTTAATGCAAAAAGACGTAATGTGGTTGAATGACTGGTAATTGTTTTGGGCGCAGGGTTCGAGTGTCGATGCGGCGGGCTGTTCTGCGCCGTGCACCGGTACAGCGACAAGCACGAGTGCTCGTTCGACTACCGAGAGCTCGGCGCGCAGGAGATCCGCCGCAACAACCCCGTCGTCGTCAGCCAGAAGATACACAAGATATGAGCCGCGTCCCGAGCCGCACCGCCGCATCCTCCACTCCTCAATAAATGTTCGATCGAGTCTGTGTTTCTCATTCGCGAGCCCGGTCGTGTAGCGCACGTGACCTGACGTCATCAGTCTACGACTTTCTAAAAGTCTGAAATGCAGACTCGATCCGTCGTCCGTTTATATTTAATCAGTGGCGAGTTTACTTTAAATTGTTTAAATAAAAGCCGCAGACTAAGCGCGTTGCGGCCGCGAGTTCGGGATTTTATTTTACGAGGTCATCAGTAGAGTTGCGAATGTTGTCCGTTCACCTCCATTGTAAATATTAGTGGTAATTAATTATAGAGACGAATCCTATATATTGTAAAAAAAAATAAAACTTCAAAAAAAGCTATGACACGCTACGTTTTTGGAGGAGAGCATAGCGTGGTCGCGGGGTCGTGAGGATCGCGGGCCGGCGCCCTATTGACTCGTGTTTACTGTTGGCGAACACTCGACCGCGCCGGCCGCCCACCACACCGGATGGTTCAACTTTACGTCAACTTCTTATTATTAGTGCTGTAATTACGGTTTGGGAACTTGTCGCTTTATTATCGTAACATTTGGCGTGAGTGATATAGCGTGTAGCGAGATTGTTGTGTACCGGCGTGAGGAGAGCGCGCGAGCGACCCGCTCTGCTCGTGTGAAAATTTTAAGTAAGCATATGAATAGTTATACATATTATAAGTAGTCGACACTTTATATTATTACACCTTATATAAGTAGGAAAGAATTATTTAGCTTTTTTTTCTTTTAATCACAATATTATTCAAAATTGTAAGTTGTATGTAATGTTGTTCATTTTAGTGGTGAAGTTGGAACCGACATAGTTATCGTATCGCTTCGGTCTCGTGCCCACGGTAGACTAACTGATTGGTTGAACTTAATTATTTAATGACTTTTGTTGTATATTTTGTTAGGTCATTGATTAATTTTGGTCTTCGCTTTCGAACATAATCAGATAATGTTAATGATGAATAATTTTTCTTCTATCTTGCTGTTTTAATTTAGTTATTCTTGTATTAAAGTCATTAAATTTTCAGGAACATATAACTTGTTTTATTGACTATGCATTTATAAAATTGAATCAAACTGGATTTGGGTTTTAACGAATACAAATAGATATTTAAAAAAACGATTTAATTTCAAAACAAGATTCACACGTTGTTCATAAATATAACAGATCGGATAATAACATGTACTTTTAGGTTAGGAATATTGTGTTCTTTTTTTTATAATAAATATAACAGATTAGATAAAATCATTTGCTACCTTTGACTTAACTACAATATTTATTGTCTTGCATTTGTACTTTAATCAATTTCTTAAATAACTAAATTTAATATTAGAATTCAAAAAACGAAAACATGTCCGAAAATAAATATCATGACTAGCAAGAGCTAACAATTGGGTAGTAAAAATTATATATCTAAAGCTACAACGTCAACTTTCCCACTCAATTCTGTTTCGATATCTCAAACATAACAAAAGCTACCAGCAAACAAATGTTTATTTCGTTTACTACAAGTTTTAAGTTTTTTAAATTCTTAACGACGTTGATGCTGTCTTTAGTTGGATGTGTAAAGAATTTAAATCTCGGTGACCTCTCGGATCCAGTCCCTCGCTCTGGAGACCCTGGAGAAGACGACAAGGTTTCCGTTGCGGCACTCAAAAGCGTCATTTTCCACCCACGACGCCACCCCCACCAGCCGCCCCTCGCCGTCCACGAGCCCGCTGCCACTATCACCCTGGAAGTGCAATTACATATGTTACTAGAGGACCCATGGACATACTATCCTGTGTGCTTCGTGCGAGTTTCTTAACGTTCTCGATAGCGTAAAAGTTAACGCAATTTTGTATGCAGTTGGAACAGCGCCCCTAGCGGCAAACGTATGCAAACGATCTCATTTCATACAAATATGAGCTAACTTTTACGCTATCGAGAACGTTAAAAAACTTGCACTAAGCAAACTGTAAAGAAAAAATATCACGTTTGCAAAGTTGTCAATTTGCTTGAATTCTCTAGGTAACCCACAAAACAAAACCATCAAAATTATTCCAGTCGAGACAACTCTAACAAACAAGTATGAATTATACAGAGTGTCCCACAATAACTATATCAAGCCGAAACATGGCCATAGTATAAACAATGTAGATTACATTAAAAACATTTAAGTCGTAATTGCTTAGTAAATTAATGAAATCATTTATTGTAACAGTTTGAACTGTTCAATGTCAGCCCTGAATTAACAAAAGTGTCGTTCGACTGTTCCGTTTCCTAAAACCCGTCAGAATGACAGACAATAACAAACTCGTTTCAATTAATTTAAAACAGTGAATACGACGAAAATATAGCCATATGCTAAGCACATAAGGCTCATAAACGCAAAACAAATTTCAAGCGATTTAACGCTGATGCTACTAAATTTCACCTTTGCTGGAAAGACAAAAGAAGTTGTTATGCCGACAGTTTGAAGTCGTCGTGGCCTAAAGGATAAGACGTCCAGTGCATACGTATCGAGCGATGCACCGGTATTCGAATCCTGCAGGCGGGTACCAATTTTTCTAATGAAACAAATGTTCACGATTGACTTCCACTGTGAAGGAACAACATCGTGTCATAAAAATTAAACCCGCAAAATTATAATTTGCGTAATTACTGGTGGTAGGACCTCTTTTTAGTCCGTATAGCCTTGTTCGGACTAGGCGAGTATTTTAGTCGAGTACCGAGTAATTTAGTAGCTAAATGTGTCTGACACCAAAAATTTAGTCGAGTAGGTTAGTAAATAATTTAGTAAAGTCAATTCATTTTGTTCTATTTTTATCTAGAAGTCGTCGTGGCCTAACGGATAAGACGTCCGGTGCATTCGTGTTGAGCGATGCACCGGTGTTCGAATTCCTGGCGGGTACCAATTTTTCTAATGAAATACGTACTCAACAAATGTTCACGATTGACTTCCACGATGAAGGAATAACATCGTGTAATAAAAATGAAACCCGCAAAGTTATATTTTGTGTAATTACTGGTGGTAGGTCCTCTTGTGAGTCCGCGCGGGTGGGTACCACCACTCTGCCTATTTCTGCCGTGAAGCAGTAATGCGTTTCGGTTTGAAGGGTGGGGCAGCCGTTGTAACTATACTTGAGACCTTAGAACTTATTCTAAAGATGGGTTGCGCATTTACGTTGTGGATGTCTATGGGCTCTATGGCTCCAGTAACCACTTAACACCAGGTGGGCTGTGAGCTCGTCCACCCATATAAGCAATAAAAAAAAATATTATCGGGCGAGTAGCGCCTCCCACCACGCGTCCTTGCTCACTGGCTCACTGACTAAACAAGTCCGAATCTGTTGATTAGTCGAGTTCATTAGTGGCACTTCTCAAATGGGTATCTTTGTGCATTTGATGATAGTTTGAGAATGTGCTTTGGACATTCCCAAACTATCGAAGTATTCTTTGGGATCTCTTCCAATGCTAATTCCTTCAGAAGACATTTAGTAGCTCCTAGTTTATTTCTTTTATTGATCCATTTTCGTACCCATAAAATTATTTTTCTTAATCAGAGAAATTTCCTCACTTCTAAAATAGCCATTACGATTAGCTTAATCAGTTTATTCACTCTATTGCGTTGCAGCCCCCCATTACCACTTCCGAGGTCAAGGAGGCGATCGATAGCCTACAACCACGGAAAGCTCCCGGCTCCGACGGCATCCGCAACCGCGCGCTTAAATTGTTACCAGCCCAACTGATAACGATGTTGGCCACCATACTAAATGCTGCTATGACGAACTGCATCTTTCCCGCGGCGTGGAAAGAAGCGGACGTTATCGGCATACACAAGCCGGGCAAACCAAAGAACGAAACCGCGAGTTACCGCCCCATCAGTCTCCTCCCGGCGATAGGCAAATTATACGAACGGCTCCTTCGTAAACGCCTCTGGGACTTCGTATCCGCGAATAAAATTCTTATAGACGAGCAGTTTGGATTCCGCGCCAGACACTCGTGCGTCCATCAAGTGCACCGCCTCACGGAGCACATCTTACTAGGGCTGAACAGGCGGAGACCCATTCCGACAGGAGCCCTCTTCTTCGATATAGCGAAGGCGTTCGACAGAGTCTGGCACAACGGTTTGATATACAAACTGTATAACATGGGAGTGCCAGACAGACTCGTGCTCATCATACGAGACTACTTGTCGAACCGTTCGTTCCGATATCGAGTCGAGGGAACGCGTTCCCGACCCCGTCACGTCACAGCCGGAGTCCCGCAAGGCTCCGCCCTCTCCCCGTTACTATTTAGTTTGTATATCAATGATATACCCCGGTCTCCGGAGACCCATCTGGCGCTCTTCGCCGATGACACCGCCATCTACTACTCGTGTAGGAAGAAGGCGTTGCTTCATCGACGACTTCAGACCGCAGCTACCACCATGGGACAGTGGTTCCGGAAGTGGCGCATCGACATCAACCCCACGAAAAGCACAGCGGTGCTCTTCAAAAGGGGTCGCCCTCCGAACACCACGCTGAGCATTCCTCTCCCGACTAGGCGCGTCAACACCCCCGCCCCCGCCGTTCGCCCAATCACGATGTTCGACCAGCCCATACCGTGGGCCCCGAAGGTCAAATACTTAGGCGTCACCCTCGACAGTAGGATGACATTCCGCCCCCACATTAAGACGGTACCCGACCGTGCCGCCTTCATTCTAGGACGTCTCTACCCGATGATATGTAGGCGAAGTAAAATGTCCCTTAGAAATAAGGTGACACTCTACAAAACTTGCATACGCCCCGTCATGACCTATGCAAGTGTAGTGTTCGCTCACGCGGCCCGCATACACTTAAAATCATTTCAAATAATCCAATCCCGTTTTTGCAGGATAGCCGTCGGAGCCCCGTGGTTCGTCAGGAATGTCGACCTCCATGACGACCTGGACTTAGAGTCCATCAGTAAGTATCTGCAGTCGGCGTCCATGCGCCACTTCGATAAAGCGGCACGACACGAGAACCCTCTCATCGTGGCCGCCGGTAACTACATTCCCGATCCTGCGGACAGAATGGAAAGCAGTCGACGTCGCCCAAAACACGTCATTTCGGATCCTCCCGATCCACTAACGGTGCTTTTAGGTACCTCAAGCACCGGTCACCGTTCTCGTCGAACCCGTCGCTTGCGACGAAGGGCTCGACGAGTAAATTAACTCTCAGACACAGCCCACTGAGTTTCTCGCCGGATCTTCTCAGTGGGTCGCGTTTCCGATCCGGTGGTAGATTCTGCGAAGCACGACTCTTGCTAGGGTTCGTGTTAGCAACATCGTCAGGTTTGAGCCCCGTGAGCTCACCTACTAAAGTTAGGGTTACGCTGACATAGCCTCTCAAGGCTATCAGCTTAGGTAGGAAAAAAAAAAAAAAAGAAAAAATGCGTTGCAGCTTAGTCATCTTGCAAAACACCACTCACTTGTGTACTCTACTGGACCGTAATGCGAACGATTCCTGTGAATTACTCGGTACTCGACTAAAATACTCGCCTAGTCTGAACAAGGCTTATGGGTAAGTACCACCACCTTGCCTATTTCTACCGTGAAGCAGTAATGCATTTCGGTTTGAAGGGTGGGGCAGCCGTTATAACTATACTGAGACCTTAGAACTTATCTCAAGGTGGGTGGGGCATTTACGTTATAGATGTCTATGGGCTTCAGTAACCACTTAACTCCAGGTGGGCTGCGAGCTCGTCCACTCATCTAAGCAAAAAAACAGCCTGAACGGACATAGATAATACACAGCGGCGCTGGTGTATTCCGTCAAAGGGACTTTGCGACAATTTTGTTTTGAAGCGGAGCTCGAACTATTTTATTTTACTTCTGTACATTAGTTAGGGAGTATTCTACCTAATAAGGGTATCCTACCGGAACTTGTACATATCATACCGCGAATAGCAACATCTACTTTGAAACATGAGATTGAAATCCAGTCTTCTAATCCTATGTTTGAAACAAAGATTTTTTTTCTCCTACCTATTCTAGTAACCTCGAGGGGCTATTCTAGATTCACCGAACTAGTAGGTGAGCTCGTGGGGCTCAAACCGGGAGTGTTGCTAACACTGGCCCTAGCAAGAGCAGTGCTTCGCTGAATCTACCGCCGCATCGGAAACGCGACCCACTGAGAAGATCCGGCGAGAAACTCAGTGGGCTGTTGTCTGTGGATTAATTTACTCGAATCCTCCAAGCAGACATGCTTTTCGGTTTAAACGGTGGAGCACGGAGCCGTTGTACTGAAAACTGAGACTTAGGTACAACTCATACATCAAGGTGGGTGGCGGCATTTACGTCATGGATGAGTATGGGCTTCCGGTAATCATTTAACACCATACCTGCACCTGCACTTTAATCAATTTAGCAATAAAAAATAAAAGCTATCTACAGTTTCCGGCTTGAGCTATTCTTTGTGGCACACCCGGTATAATCGAAATGTTTAACAATGTAGGTATGTGTGTTTTGTCGTTAACTGCATTTAGGTAGTTTTTTATAAGTTTAGGGACGGTGATGATATATTAATGCCCATAAAATTGTATGACGTTGACATTGTAGCAAGTAAAAAGGTTACTACCACAACTAGGTAGACACTAGACATACTTCAACCTATTTGGAGGAAGTAGAAAAAGAAAAGGAAGAATGAAAGATGACAGGATTTTTGGCGCGAAGAACGAAGTTGTCTGAATTATTTACATTTTAATGTAGTGTTTCTTTTGAGTTTTTTAAACGTGGAAATGCACAAATGTGCGAAAATGAAACAAAGCCGCTGGACGTAGCTTCTTGGGATCTTCTAAAAACTTCACAGAAAAAGTCTAAGTAAATAACCACCATTTTACTGAGACTATATTTCATCTCATATCATTTCATTTCATTTAATTTCATCCCAATTGATTAATGTTTCAAAATAATCACCTTCATTCTAAATCCTAAATAATTCTTCTTTTCATAAAAATAAAATATTAGGTTGTATGATGTGGCACGTTAGATTTTTCAATTGGAACTACTGCTGAAAGAGTACAGTAATAAAATAAATAGAGAAGAAAACAACATGTAATAGATTTTTAAAAAACTAATTGAGGTATTAATATACATAAATACTTAATAGAAAAGTTAATTGAAGCGATCCTACATGAAATGTTTTTTTTTCCTACCTATGCTTGAGCCTTGAGAGGCTATATCAGCGTCGTCCTAACGTGTAGGTGAGCTCACGGGGCTCAAACCGGAGTGTTGCTAACACTGGCCATAGCAAGAGCAGTGCTTCACAGAATTTACCACCGGATCGGAAACGCGACCCACTGAGAAGATCTGGCGAGAAACTCAGTAGGCTGTGTCTGTGGGTTGAAATGTCTCCAATGTGAATCGAAATGATTAACGGTTTTCAACGATCTTCATTAAATTTCTGGGAACTTGAATAGTTTTTCACCTACGAATGCTCTTTGCCAGAATCTAACACTTATTAAAAATAGTAGTTACCTTTTATTATTGGTTGTGGTGTAACGAAAATAGCACGAAGAACAATACGCAAACAGCGAATATTCAAATAATTTGTTTGTGAAAGTGTTGCTAATGGACTTAGAGCTCTCGTTACCAAGCCATAAAATCTTCAAAAAAAGTGTTGCTAATGCTACCTACTTAAAATGAAACGAATGAACAAACTAGTTTCTTTGGAACTCTCAACTATTTTTTTCACGTGATGACCAGTTTCTCAGTTGTCTTAGGTTCTACGTCGCGGGTGCAATGATCCGACTGTTACCTTAATAAGCAATGACGTTTTGCTTGGAGCTTTTCATAGGTCCTAGATATTATTAGAGGAATTATAACGTTTGCTTGCGATTGTTAACGAAATACTAAAATTAATCAACTGCTTAATCAATAATGCTGTTAGACATTATTGTGCTTTAGAATTTGAACAGGACTTACATTGCAAGCAGAGTCGAACCGTGGGGGGCGACCTTTAGCGCAGATCATATCCAGAGAGTTGTATTGCTCTAATTTAGAACATACTTCGTCGGACTGCGTTGATAGCTCCATGGCGTGCATATCTTTACGCATCACGCCCTGGAAAAGTGAAATAGGAGGTTTTAAAAACCGTCCGATCAACTACAAGTATTTCAGTGTGTTCTGATTGCCCAAGTACCTATTATCAAATTTAAAAAGAGGCAGCCGTTAATGCTGATTGCCCAGCGCATAAAAACGGCCCTTCCCGCGTGATGCTTTGGGTATGCGACGAAGAAAGGATAAGGAATTAAATGTTTGCAATCATATATGGTATTATCCATGACACTTCGGCTTAGCGAACGGTATCGGTATTTAAGTCTTCGTGATCTAAAGTAGGTATAAGACGTTTGATGTACGCAGGGATTTACCAATATTTCTAGTGAAATAGGTAGGTATTTAATGGTTTTCGAGATTAACGAATAACATCGTATAATAAAAACGAAATATACAAACAAATATATTATAACTTGCGTAATTACTGTACAAAGATCTTAAAATTTAAGATATGGGTTGTGATATTTATGGATTCCGGTAACTGTTTAACATCATGTGGGCTGTGGCTGGGACTCTTGCCTCAAAACAATAAAAAACCAGAAAAGGTTAAATAAAACTAACCCCATGCTCGTCAGTTCCGTAGCCAGCATATCCGACGTCGACTCCGATTGGTAGATTTGGCTGATCATCGAGTGTTGCAACTTTTATCGTTTTGCCGTCCACGGGTAAGGGCTCCTCCAATTCGACCAGTAAAAAGTCCCACCTAGCTGCTACCTGTAAAACAACAGAGTTTTCTTTTGACCGACGCATATTATTTGCGTTAGTCAACTTAGTAATATCGTACAAATTTGAATTATAAAATATGTATATAAATATTTATGTAAAGTAAATTTTGTTTTTACGGTATTTCTACATTCTAATCGCGTTTTGTATGTTAGGTATATATATGAGCTCCATTGATCAGTTAACACAAGGAGGCTACTGAGCTAGTCTGTCAACTTAGCATAGTAAAAATGTCTCACAATTTGTTGCTTGCAAACCTTTAACAGTTAGCTTGTAGGATTAAAACCGAATACTTTGTTGAGTTCTTATTATAAATTTATAATATTCTACGTTAAAGTTCATCCTAGTTAATTTTTTTCTTTGTCCTTTTATGTCAGAATAAACTAAATTACCTGTTTAAGATTAAAATCTTCTACGTCAAGCCAGTATGGTCCAACAGAGAAGAGCGGGTGGATGACCATTCGTTTCACGTAGCGAATAATGCCGCTTTGGTCGTCTGATTTGTTAGTACCGGCCAATACGTAATGACCGTTCGTGAACAGTGTGCTAAAATCAGAAATAGTGTCATCATAACCACTAGGTAGTCGGTAGGATTATCTTAGCACGGTTTAGTTCTAAATTAAGTCTAATATCAAAATATCAATTTGATCATACAACAACACTAGGTAGCAATTTTTTATCTAAATGTGGTTAATAAAACAAAAACATTAGATAAACTGTGGAGTCAATGACGTAATATGTTTTTTAATGAAAACAAATTTTTTATGAAATAGTTGAGAAGACAACATTATAATTTCGAAGAATAACACTTTAGAGGTCGTGATGTTGGGAAACCAAAGTGTTCGACTATTATCAGAAGTTATAAGATTAAAATAAAAAAATAAAAACGTAAAATAAGATTAAAATAAAATCAAGTGATTAAACGTACTAAAGTACCTACATAATAAAGTACGTTGATTTTATGAATATAAAAAATAGTAGGTATTATTATTATTAGTTTTACCACTTTACACCAGGTAGGCCGCACTCGTGTAAGCAGTAAAAGAAATAATTTGATGAATTGGAACGAAGATGAGGATTAATCAGACAAAGAATGTAAAAATGGAGAATTACGTTATCAGGATCTAGGAACTTTGTTTGGTTATGATGAAGTAGATAAAACCGTTTGATATCATGTGATCAGAAAGTAGAATATCATATAGGTATTAATAGTGTAAAAATGTGGCGAACATAATGAGTGAAGAATGACTAATATTTTTTTATCTTTGACAAGAATGCTCCTTCGATATTCAAGTTGTAAATTGGAATGTTCTTGCCAAAAAGTTTTTTTACGCCCTCGTATAAGACATGCAACAAAATTCAGATTTTTTAAATATTTCTATAACAATATGGTTACATAATATTCGATGTCTTTAATTTTCATAATGTAATATGAAATACAAATGATAAATTGGTTCAAAGCAAAGAACACTCACCTGTTATTGTGTGATAACAATAATTCATTAATGGACAATTTTTGGGCTACGGTTGAAATCACAATCTAATTTACCTTGTGATTGTGTTGATACCTCATTAGAATTATGACGTCATATCGTGGAGGTTGCGGAATTATTTTCTAATGAAATTACGTGTAGTAAGTTCTAGTATTAAAGCAACGTTTGCTTTTGCATCAAAGCAGGCTTATTTGATTCGATTACTAGTGAGTGTCATCTGACTACCTACCAAATGTGAAACTTTCGTGTACTGTGGTAAATGAGTTTTAAAAGGCATTGAAAGCTAATTTTTTAAAGGCATTGAATTTCGAACGACATATTGAAAATGTCGGCTTAGTGAGAGAAATAACAGAATGATGATTGTAATAGATCCGTATAAAATATGAAAACGAAACACGCAACAATTCTAGAAATTTCCATTATTTCCTTTTTTATTACTATACAATCGTTTATTTTATCACGTACTTTCTGTATTTCTGTTAACTACATATTTATAAAATAAATTTGAAATATATTTACAAGGTTAGAATATTTGATAGCGGTTGATTTTTTGAACGGGTAACCTGAATACATACAATAGGATGTATTATTATAATTCGACACAATTTTATCCCCATTGTCAGTGGGTAAGTGTGATTATCGTCCACTAACAGTTTCTGCACCGGTACCTACATGCCTATTGGCTGTAATATAAGTACTAAAATAGAAAGAATCTTCAGTTTACAAGTGAAGATGCCAAGTTCTTCAATAGAGTCTCGAATAGCTACTTATCTACCGACTACACTTAGTACTTGTGATTAATCAACTCAGGTTGGTAAGATTATCATTCTGAAAATCCTGTGTTTACTTTTAGACTAAAGTCTTCAGATTGTCGTTTCCATATTCCACGAATGTGACTTATGCTTACCAAAAGGTTATCGCTCTCGGTCAGGGCTATACGATAAGTACCTACTGATTACGTTGAAATAGTAAAATGGAAGAAATACATCACTACATTTGTCTAAAAAGCAGTTATGCCTATAAATAAACAATTTAATTATAGGTATAAATTTGAATTAAGTACATTTAAGTTTTGGTGAACCTGTATGTAGCAGTGATTGTGGAAAAGGAATATTCTATCAAAAAATAAATGATTTTCCTGCTCTATTCACAAAAAAATAAATATTTATTCTTAATAGTTATCTTTGTACTATAGAAGATTACGCAAAAAACTCGTCAGCCTTGATTAACTTTGACTTACACAGCTAAGGATTGCATCTTTGACTACAATGATGAGGAAAAACGAATGTTTCACCAACCAGAGTAAAACCAGTGAAGGCTCGATTTCATATTGCCAAAAACAAAAACTATTCTGTCAAAAAACAGAAACTAGCACAAAGACATCGTCTTGTCCGACTTTTGAATGACGACTTAGTTTTTTTTGTAATTACCGCGTAATGTCTCATCGTTACAGCTACATATCCTACGTCCGTTTGTGCTTGAATGTTTAAGGTAGTAAATATCTTGTCATGTTTTGCAAACAGGTTTCTTTATTTTTTGTTTTGTTCTCTGACGGAAAAGGAAAACCCAAGTGACTTATGCATATTAATTGGCGGTGATGTTGTGCCTGGTCCGCATATCGATTGCTGTTGTAATCCTCCACACTTTACGGTGTAAAAATATTTATTGGCATGATTAATTTCTACTAATAGTACTATATTTTTAAAATGATTTGAACAAAATGGACAATGTTACGAAACATTTGTACCTACAATGGTAATAATAATGCAAGATAAGCTTATTCATAAAATCTACAATTTTAAACAAAAAATGCTTTATTGGATTGGAAAATTTAAATATTCGATTTTTGTCATTTATCGATTTAAATTTTTCATGGTACTATTAGTAAATCAATTATTTATGGATTACTTGATTTTTAATTATAATTAAAATTTAGCCATTGAGAAGTGTGCTTATTAACTTTTAATATAAAACTTAAAGCTACTTCAATCCGAAGAATCATGAATCACGGTAAAATCACAATCGTTGGGTTACTGCTAGTACAATAAATATCGCTCCGAGGCCACGAGAATTAAATTTGACATATTAGTCATCTGTGCTCAAATCACCAAAATTGATTGAAATCGTATTCAATGGAGTTTTAACAGCGATTTGTAGAGACTTAATGACGTAATGCTGTCATATTTGATTCAGTAAAACGTTTTATTGATTTGGGTAAATGCTAGATTTTAATGAGTTAGATAAGTACTGTTAGGTGGGTTTCAAATGTAATGTCACATTATTATAATTACCAAATGCGTATATCATTGCGTAAGTCTATTTCAATTGATTGTATTTTACGTAGCATTCAAAGATACAGGCCCTTAAAATTGATAAATACATATATGTAAATGTACAATTTTAGTATTCACGCACGATATTAGTTTTCATTCCGATTCAAGCACACGTCGCGTGTGGACGTGCTTATTGACCGCTCGATCGCCCGACCTTGGTTCGTGGCACATCTGGCGTCCAAGTCTTTTATCGGAATTAACTACCTGTGATAATAGATAATCGTGACGTGAGAATCGTAATCGTTCGTTGAAATTCGTTGAACGTACCCGTCACCCCGATGGAAGTTAAAGACTTGATCAAAGACCTACGTCCTCCCAAGGCTCCCGGTTCAGATGGTATTTCTATCGCGTTATTAAACTTCTACCCATCCAACTCATCGTGTTTCCCATCGTGTGGAACGAAGCGGCCGTTGTCGGCATAGGTAAATAAGCCCGGTAAACCCAAAAATCATCCGACGAGCTACCGCCCGATTAGCCCCCTCATGTCTCTCGGCAAACTGTATATAGCAAGCGTTTGCTCTACAAGCTCCTTAGAAACCTCTTCTCATCCAAGGGCATTCTCGTCGATGAACAATTCGGATTCCACGCAAATCACTCATGCGTACAACAGGTGCACCGCTACACGGAGCACATTCTCATAGGGCTGAACCAACCTAAACTGTTAAACACGGGAGCCCTTTTCTTCGATGTCGCAAAAGCATTTGATTTTATCTTCAAATATTTTTCAACATGGGCGTGGCGGACAGTCTCGTGTTCATCATGCGGGATTTTTTGTCGAACCGCTCTTTTCGATATTGACTTGAGGGATTCCGCTCCTCACCGCGACCACTCACAGCTGGAGCCCCACAAGGCTCTGTCCTCTCGCCGCTCTTGTTTAGTTTATTCATCAACGACATTCCCCATTCGACGCCGACCCAGTTAGCCTTATTCACCGACGACACGACCGTTTACTACTTTAGTAGGAACAAGTCTACTATGGCGAGTAAACTTCAGAGTGCAGCCGTGACCCTCGGACAGAAGTTCCGAAAATGGCGCATAGACATCAACTCAGTGAAAAGCACAGTGGTGCTATTTCAAAGGGGAAACTCTACACGAATTTCCTCCCGTACTAGGAGGAGAAATCTTACACCCCCGATCGTCCTATTTGACCAACCTATTACCTGACCCAGGAAGGTGAAGAACCTGGGAGTCACCCTGGATGCATCCATGACATTCCGACCGCATATTAAAACAGTTCGCGACCGTGCTGCGTTTATTCTCGGCAGACTTTACCCCATGATATGTAAACGGAGTAAAATGCCCCTTCGGAACAAGGTGACACTTTACAAATCCATTCCGATCCGGTAGGAGATTAATTCACGAAGCAGCTGCTCTAAGTTGTTAGGTCTCCTTCGGAGGCGCTCTGGCGGCTGTTAGCAAATCCTACCCCTCCTGGCTGAGCCTTTGCTTGCCCACCTGTCCTGGCGAAACTAGAAAGGCCTCCGGGCTACCAGTAATCTCTCAATCATAAAAAAAGATATTAGTTTAATATCTCATTAGTATACTTACTGAACCATCCATCAAATTTTTAAAGGTACCTATTTTTGTTTAACGCCAGGCCACTAGGCTTGTCTACAGATAGAGTGCAATAAATAATAAATAAATGAAATATATTCATCATAAAAAACAATAATAGGTGATCGTGAATTTATGAAACAAGTTGCGAGTTCACTTACGTAAAAAATACATTCCAAATGCTCTAGAATAATTTGTTAATTCATCGTTAGGTAAGTAATTACTTTAATGCATGAATTATTTTCAAATTAAAATGATTGCAAAACAAGGTGAAGTATCAATACAGAGTGTAAATAACCTCAAAAAATATTCCTTTGCTAATTTGAGAACAAATAGTCGTTGATTTATACCGGCGATATTTCGCGAACTCGCACTCTGAAGCCTAAAGTAATTGTTTTCTCGAAAGATTTATGAGGTTGGACCCGCACATCAGCTGGTTTTTTATTGTGTTACATTGCATGCAGTAGTAAAATAGTATTTTATACAATTTATATTTATATATATTTTTACTGGTGGTAGGATCTCTTGTGAGTCCGCACGGGTAGGTACCACCACCCTGCCTATTTTTGCCGTGAAGCAGTAATGCGTTTCGGTATGAAGGGTGCGGCAGCCGTTGTAACTATACTTGAGACCTTAGAACTTATATCTCAAGGTGGGTGGCGCATTTACGTTATAGATGTCTATGGGCTCCAGTAACCGCTTAACACCTGGTGGACTGTGAGCTCGTGCACCCTAAGCTAAAAAAATATATAATAATTATGAAGTCAAAATTCAGTGCACTCCCCCCTGACTTCGTATTAGAAGAGGGTTACCATATGGTTAGATAATTAACATACCAGTGTCCCGCAGTGAGGATCCATTTCGGGCTAATAATGGAACCTCCACAGGTACCACCGAAGAGAACGGCATGTGGAAACCTTTCGTGTACTGCTTTCACATCAGACTGTGTCTTTGTAAATTCAGTTGTTACCAGCGCAGCTGAAAATGAGAGGGTCAAGTTAAAAAACAATCTCAGTCAATCAGTGTCACGAATGCGAAATACTCGTCGAATGCGACGAAGAGTTCGAAGTGCAACCTAACCCATAGACGCAACCCACGGAGTTTCTCATCGGATCATCTCACAGTGTTGCGATTCCGAACCGGTGGTAGATTCGTATTCTTTGGTGATAGATTTAATTTGAGGAATAATAATCCTAAATATTTCGGACAAACAGGCATAGTTTGGAATTTGAGTATATTAGGAGTGACAATATCTCAAAACGTATCTACGTAGTCTTATGGAATAAGGGGTTTCGGGTAAAAGAAATAGGTACTTTATTCCTTTACGATCTCTACAGAACACCGAAATCTTTCATTGTACTATGAGGTCAGTAATGTGACAAAAAGATAAGGTTTTAGGCTTGACGTACGCAACAAAAGATGTTTCCATTATATTATGTATGTATCTGCTAGTCTATTACACTATATTTAGTACATCCACAATTTTCGAGAAGCTCATTCTTTACTTACGCTACTGCGTTCAGTTATTGGATGTATGATTATTCTAGACTATGACTACCTTAGTCAATTAATTAGTTTTATGGGGAGGATTAAATCGTTTAAATTGTACCTACTTCTCGGAAAATATGACAACGGCGTAAAACCAATATTCCTCATAGCGCTGACTAATTACATACTATAAGTACGTAGTAGCAGGTAATCGTTTGAATGATATGAACTAATTCCAATGACTACATGACCGCTTATCTTGGCAATTGCTGTAAAGATCGAGTTTTTAACGATAAAAAAATACTATACAATTATTACTCCAATACAATAATAAAATTGTCGTGAGCATTCAATGTATTTGCGTGTTCCCTTTCCGTTTATTGGCAAAGCACAAGTAAAAGCAATTATTTAAGCACATTTTTTATATATTAATACGTCCATTGCAAATTATTTTTTATATTAATACATATATCGTTCGTAAATTGAATATGAAAACAATTAGCTGATGTTCTTTTTGGAAGTCAAAACTTCTCTAGTACCGTTATGATTTTAAACTCGATAAAACGGTAATAACAGAAAACAATGAAACTGATGACACTAGAAAAGCAACAAGAACCAACAAAGATACCCAGAGGAAGGAATAAAACATAATATCATTTTGTATTTTCAGAAAACTTCAGAGGTTTCACTTCTACTGAGTCTGAACTGCATACATGGTTTTAAAAATTGTTTATTGTCTGTTTATGGTTCGTCTGATGTGTGTGTTAATGGTTACGGTTACCAATACACGTTTTAAATCCAGCAGCATGACCAAAATGCTATATAACATTTTCGGTATGTATTATTTAGACGTTAACTAAAGTACAAAAACTTTTAGGAACAGAATACATTTCTTCTCTTACAAGACTAATAATAGTTAGTATTATTCAAGCGGCTATAAATGTTGTCTCAGCAAGCCTTATTACATTTTTATTAAAATTACACTAACGACCAACATAAAATACATATTATGCGGATTTATTTTTAAACATCTTGTTACTTTATCGTCAAAAGTAAACGTGAACTCATGTTTATTGGTATACTGTTGTTTACGAAATTTTTCATCTACCTACGTAAAGTTTGCCGCTTATGGCGTAGATAAGGTTACCTGTAGTATCTATAAGGTTCTAAATAGCTACCCAAAATAAAAAATAATCTTGCCTACCATCAAGACGCTCCCGTTTTTAATACGCTTTTATTAGCTTCAGTTCTCTTTAAGATTCTTCTTTACACAAGGAATTTTTTTGTTCTACACAAGTAACACTATTCGTGACCTAGTTTCATTATTTCTAACCAAACAATTTCTGATAACAGTAACACAATATAAAATAAACTTGACACGAATGAGAGGTGGTTTTATTTTTTCGTATACTAATTTCTTTCCGTGATAGTGAAGTCTTTTTCCCGAAAATAATTTGAAATGATATCGATATTCACACTTGCAAACTTCTTGATTCAGTGCTCACTTAAAAAGCACCTAAGTAACAGCAGTTGACAGCAAATTTAATAAAATTTAAAGACAAATCTAAAGCAAATCATCAAGATTTAAAAAAAAAACTCGATCGCTGACGAAATTCATTGTTCTGCGTAACAACGATGATAATGATTTAATAGAAACACAACACAATAAATTCTTGATCGTGCACTGTTTAGGAAGCTAACATTGCCTAAATTAATGTAAAACAGGTAGTGAGACTTACATTTTTGTTTTAAATCCGGTATGTCATTGGCGCCGGGTTGAGGTAGCGCGCACGCACTTGCCGCCAGCGCGATCACCGCGAGAACCGACTGTTTGTTGGCGAACATCGTGCCACTGTCGTCCACCCGCACGATCGCTGCACTTTATATCACAACATACGACACGAGGAAATTATTCTTCTCCAATGTCTCGTTAATGCTTTCGACAATTTTCTTATCGAATTAAGTAGCACTTATGCATATCTTCAAGGTGCATGTGACAAATTGTATGGACTGTAAGTAATGATAAATTCCATTGTTTCTAAACAATTCTTTGTAATACTCGTAATAGTAGTGGACTCGAGATAAGACTAAAGTGGCACTTAGGCTCTTAAAAATCAATCATTATTCATGAAGAAAAGTGTAAAAATGAGTATTTAATTACAATTTTAATTGTATAGTTATAATTCATTAGACAAGTTTGAAAAGTTTTGGTTAATTTCTGTTTACTCGTATATTTTAAATAATTACGATAAAATAATTTTAGATACGTATTTGGTACACCAAAAAAACTAGTTGTTAAATACAAAAACTATACACGTAATACTAAGTTATGACCTCAGCGGTTCATCAACGTCATCAGCCTGACCACTTCCGCTGCGGGATATAGACTTCCCCCAAGGCTTACCACAATTACCGATCCCACGTTGCTACCATTCGGCGGAATTCCGCGACTTTCATGAGATCGTCGGTCCACCTTGAGAGATGTCTGCCTGCTCCTTAGAGCTTTTTGGCCTCAACCACCATTTGTTCTACGAGCAATATACATGTTCACTGCTATTGCTAATTTGCAATGCTATGTTAGTTTTAATGTAGTCTTTTTTGATTTTCGTGAGTTGGGGAAGTAATTAATACTGCTTCAGGTATACTAGTATAATATTCAAATGTTGTCTTATAAGTCGTCCGTGACCACTAAATCTGTAAAATAAAAAATTCAAACGTCGGAAATATAATAGTATATAAAGACCATAACAAAGATTAAGCCGCAAAAGTAGTTTTAATCGGTTACGTTTGTTCATCTGCGAATCTTTTCATTCCTGATTAGATCGCGCAGGTAAACTCCGAGTATAGGTTGCGTTTCTGAGTGACTGGCTAAATATAGCACCTGATGGGCCTGATCAATAGATCAGGCCCATCAGGTGAGTGACTACATTGCAAACCCTCCCGGCTGAGTCCTCAAGTTCGCCCCCTCAATTTTATTCCTACACCGTGGAAATCATTCAAGTGGCTTAAGTACGTATTTCATTAGAAAAATTGGTATCTGCCTACGGGATATGAACACCGTTACAGTCCTAACGCTCGATACGAATGCACCCGGCGTCTTAACCTTTAGGTCACGATAACTTCATATTTTATTAAAATTGTGTTGTGGGCTCATGCTCCGGTAATTCCTTATCACAAACGCACAAAAATATTGTTCTTAAAATATCTCACCTTCATGTTCGATTACTCGCGTATATAACAGCCAGGCCAGGAGACTTGACCCCGCCGCTGCATAATAAACTCGTACAAAATAAAATATAGATAACAAAATGCGGGCTCTGTCTTGCGTCAATTGTCTCCGTGGTGTTTCCCTCAAAAATATCCAATGTCATTATATGTGTAATACGTGACATTTAACGCATTCGACAAGATTTATTTGCAGCATTGCAAGATGGTTACGCTGTGGCGCGTTCGAGCCAATGTATGTAGGTACGTACTAATGCAAATAAGTAAATTAACGCTCCACAGACAACGGGTCTAAACTAGGCTTTTTTCTTGGGTAATGAACTCAGAACACATTTAAGTATGTTTAAGGTTTCGTTAATACCTGAAGCCTGTGCTAACTACCGCTAGCGGTAGGCAGCGGCTTGGCTTTGCCTCTCTCCCTGCCTACGTTTATCAATAGCTGAAATAAAGTCTGTTGGATCCTCTGCTTTAAATGGTCATAAAAATAACGAGTTTTCAGTGCTTAAATAATGTTTTAAAATATTTCAACACTTCGATAAGACACTTCGAGATATTTCAAGCTTCAGCTGTAGTAAAACTATTTTGCGAATTTAAATAAACTTTAATCTCTCTTTAACATCCTACACTTTGACAATTTTCATTAGGTTATAATTTATGGCGAGTTTTGTTCACACGTAAATTATATTTCTAATAGCTTTATTGATGCGTTATTAACTACTGTGGCGTGAAATACTATACAACTATAAATTTTAGGTTGATTGTATTTCGAAAAATATACCATTATGCACAGTAAGTAGTAAGAGTTGAAAACATTTAATTATAATGAATGACTTTAATGACGATCAAGGGTATTCGAGTTTCAAATAATACTAATAGTTTTTTAATGATAATTACAAATGTATACTTACAAATATACATGAATGCAGCGACTGTTTATAATAAATAATGTATTTATTTTACTTAGAAATTAAGTTTTTTTACTAAGTACTTATTTGTGAAGGGTCTTGTAACACAAATGAAGGATTTAGATGAGCATGGGGTGTATCCGCTAGATGATACTACGTGGAATGAAATGAGTAAGTCCTTGAACCCCAAGACTTTTATGCTTTAGACTTTAGATAGTGAGTTGACAAAGTGTAAAAATTACTGAAACTTTTAACAAATGTATGTTTTTATTAGGTCTGTATCAGAGTTCAGAGTTATCACGATTATTAAAATATTTGTATGATAAAAATGTCAATCTTATCAATAATTACTATAGAAGTTAGGGTTTGTAATAATTAAACGTAATAACAAAAATAATTTGGTTACAGATTTCTTGATTGAAAATGTATAAAACCTTGCAAAGCGGTGGAGGTTAGCCCATTATCCACTGCAGCTGCTGGCTAGTTAACTGATTTAACGGATGGAAAATTATCCTCAATAGACCTAAATGAGTAGGGACGTCATAATTCTAAGAGTGGTTCAGTACCATTTGCGTACGTTGCTAGTGGTAGGGCGTCTTGTGAGCCCACACTGGTAGGTGCCACCACCCTGCCTATTTCTGCCATGAAGGGTGAGGTAGCCGTTGTACTAAAAAACAGAGACTTAGAACTCATATCTGAAAGTGGATAGCGACATTGACATTGGGGCTCCGGTAACTATTTAATACCAGGTCGGCTATGAGCTGGTCTAACCATCTTAGTAATAAAAATCTGGTTCAGTCAGCTTGAAAATATTTCTAAATTATCTAATTTTATTTTTGGATTGCTATTAGAATTGAGTTAATTATTTTGTGACAAAAAGTCCCCACTCCCGTTGAATAGAAAAATGTATAATATAAATAGTTTAATGCAAGCATTAAAGGTGGTTTTATTTTTAATCGATCTGATTATGGAATACCTACAAAATGGAACGTTCGATTCTCACAACGAAATAACAAAGTTCTTAATTAGTAAATGAACAGATTGAATCTGTATTGTATCGGATGTTTTATTATTAGTAATTGAAAGTTGGACATTTAGTTTAGTACAATATTTAGTATATATATTATTTTGTTTGCGTTGGTAATTTTAATGAAATGTGGATTTACATTATGCGTAATTTATTGCATTTGTAAATGTCCTAAATGCGTGCCATAGCTATAACTAGTTAGCTATAGCTAGCGTATAACTATAGTATAGTATCTAAAATTGTAATTTTACCCTTAATTGTACTAAGTGCATAAAGTTATAAAAATGAAAATGTTTCAATATTCAACTCATCGTTTATATTTTTATAATTAAATTTTAACTTGTGATCGTGAGATTGTGACTATATAAAATTTTTGCTCGATCCATTGATAGATACATACATATTAAATATAATTACTGCATTTAGCTATTGTTTTCTTTTACTCATCGTAGTAATGAACTTTAAATATAGCTGAACAAATTGAAATTGTGACTTAATAGTCATAAATACATTTATTTTATTTATTCAATAGTTGAATAATATGACAGAAAGTACTGCATACACAACCTCTCATCTAAATAAATAAACATTCATGTGTGCATAGACAAAAATAAAAAGTTAAAAAAATAGTACCATCGGAATATTTGCCTCGAAAAATATAAAGAAAATTAGTAAATGTCTGCGAAAACGTTTGACACTGAACGTTATTTAAGAAGATAATTCAAAGATGATGTTCACCCTCACCGTGCTACTCGCACGAGCATGGTCAGGGTGAATGATGAAATATTCTTTCTTTGGTTGTTGAGTTGTCACGAGAATTGTTAAAGAAGCATTTGATTCAAAAGAAAAGCCGACGATATTTCATTCATTTTCTTTTAGAATTTTATCATTCAAAACATTTTTTTTTTCATTGATTTTCTTTTTTCTCCTTTCAACATTTAAAAAATTCCGCACCGAGTGCCTGCTTAAGCACATTTTAAAACTATAGCATTTGATTATCGAACACTTTATTTTTATATACTTTTTGTGTTACAATAACAATGTGCATTGTTTTTGACAAAACAATTTTATTAGATTTTACCAAAGTTGTAGGTTATTTATTCAATACTGAAGGATATTTCAAACACCATCGCTCCGCTTAAACAATATCGTGCGAATTCTTAACTAGTATTAAACTTCAAGTACACTTGGTATTATCTAATTCTACTTTATAAATAACAGTAGAACTTTGACAAAAGTAGATTTAATTTAAAGCCATCGAAAAGACGTGATATAAAATTTTAACAATTGAGGGTTCAAAATACTTTGTTTTAAATATTTCATAATGTGAGCCCTACTTTTGTCAAATTTCTTCAAGATTTTTCATTGTCATCTATTATTGCTTTGAATGTTTCTAACTAGTGACTCTACGATTATATCTAAGGAATAAATTTAACAAGACTTTCTTAAAGGAGCCCTTTAGGAATGCTATTTGTCATTTTACATAAAAGCATATTCTTATTTTTATGTATAAATTTCACGGGTTGTGTAGTGTGTATGCCTGATTTGGTTTATGAAGGAAAATTTTGTGAAAGCTTTTCTATATACCGCCAGTGTACCAGTTTTCTATACAGGTCCAGAAAAAACTTTAACTGGCTCGGATTACGAAATTTAAATCCAATTACATTTACTACGCTCGACAAATACTTCAAAATCAATGTAGGTATCAAAATCGTTGAAGGAATTAAATAAATCGTAAGAAAAATATTTTCTATTATTTTCCGTAACAATCTTCGTCTGTATCTATGGAAAAATCATGTACATGACAAAATACTACTTCGTTTTAATTACTTTTGAACATTCTTATGGACTATAAGTACATTTTTATTTAAATTTATTCCTTCGCCTTTGATGCCTACGACGAATAACGCTTACTCGGTGTACCGACGAAGAAATAGTCAAAGCCAACATCAAGTATTACACCGATTTGTAAGTCATCATCAAAAGTGTCGATTGCGTTTTAAAGCTGATTAAAATCAAGTAAGTTAAGCTTAAACGCTTTTGTAACATACTTTCTATTCTTAAGTTTCGTACGCTGATCTTACTTACACGAGATCAAAGTTTCATTAAAAATACAAGAAATGTGATTATTATCTTAAAATAAGTAATATGTACAAAATGAAATATATCTAATAATTAGGTACTTGTTGCATTATAATTGTAATAATTATTAATAAAACAAAAAGGAAAATAATTTGTACTATGAACTTGGAAGTGACTGATTTCACTTAAACTTTCAGTCCTAAATAATAAACACAAAATGAATGTCAAGTTAATTAATTCACTTTTCTAATCACTCGTTACCGTAAGTGAATGGGTTAAAATCACTATATAGGAACAATTCATCAATTATGTGTATAGAAAGTCGCCAAAGGTAGTTGGTATAGGACAAATGGCGCAACCTATGCAATTGTTATAAAGTAATTGCATTGTTTTTTAATTGTTATTTTACAGTTGTGTTGAGATTCTATCATACGTAGCGCCCATTTGGATATTTCAACATCTTTGATAAAGTGATCTTAACAATTATCGATCATATAACCCACGTGGTTTGTTTATAGATTGCTCTTGGTACATGGTTTGGAGACTATCCCTAGTTTAGGATAGTCTAGGATAGATATAGGATAGTCTGAAGACCTAGTCGTAGACCTATTGTCTAGAGACCCTGTCCAGCTGGTGATGAGGAATACCATACCATAGAAATAATAAAAAGAAATGCCGCCACCAATATTTTGAGGTGAACCTCAATTGGTAATATAATAATACAGTTATGCTACTGTTCGAAACACATGAATGTTTCATGTCCGAAGCAGTTGCAGTGGTAGTGGCCACTTTATGGGCGAACAGTGCCAACTAAATTATTAGAAAAACGAGGGGCAGAAAGTCCGAGAGTAGTATTCAGAAAGTAATTAAGAGGACGATGCGGTTGAGTTACACTGCTTCCCGTGTGCCGGTACTGCATGATGAACAACCGGATTAATATCACAGTACGAAATTTTAGTTTCGCTGTTGAGTTAATTCCCTTCGGCGGTTTCTATAGACGACCTATAATATGCTAATAATATTCCAACTTCATCCTGTTACATTGGTATTAACTTATCAATTCATAATTATAATTATTAGGATAAAAGAATGAGCAAACATGTAACATGTAATATTAACCTTATTTTTTAGATTGCCCATGGAAACCACTGCTCTACGATATCTGTTAAAATCCTCCATGTTGCATTATTATGATGGAAGTAATGTCATACATAATATTCCGCATATTAATTACACCGCGATAAACCTTTTACCCGTCATATTACAAGAATATAAGAAGTGAGTGCAAAAATGTTACAATTAATTCGTGCACTGTGTTTATTGAATCTTCATTTAACACGTGCTAAACCCTAATCGTTGATTTTACTTCCGCACGGAAGACAATTTGCTATAAGTAAATTTTAAGTAGCTAAGAAGAATCTACAACTTAACTTGTCGAACGTTACATACGATTCGAGACCTTATCTTACTAATTGTCGATACTATTATATGCAAGGAAACAATTCTATCTAATTTTAATGACTAATTATTGTAAGAATGGCGTCATTACCTGTCATTAAGCTAAACAATCAATTCGATTGGTGATGAAAAAACCTATTAAACTATTATATTTTTCTTTGTAGGCCGTGGTATTGTCAATTTGTGTTTATATTTAATTACAACTGCTGTAAGAGCTTGTGGATAATCTGGTATTTATGTCGTGCATTAATTTTACTGTTAAATTAGTGGGCGCAATATTTCACAAACTTGAAAATGTCAATCAGTTAAATATTGTTAAATCGAAAAACTCGAATGGAAAACTAAGCAAGCATGTGCTATGTCCTAAAGTATGGCTTGTAGACACGGATATATTGTACATTCATGAAAATTGACAACATTATAGAACTAAAAATTGGGAGTCTTAGTCAAATTTAAATTATAATTGTTAATTATAAAATAAAAAATAAAATAAATAAATTTATGGAACCAAGTTCGAAAATACTGTTTTTTTTACTTCAGATATGTTTAATATACGTATATTGTTATTGCATCACCAGCGCATGTAAAATGGTTACTACTTACTCTCTAGTACAAAGTTTGAAATAGTTGAACTTTCGGAGCTTCTATCGTAATCGGTTTTGTCTTTTGGATTTTTGCCACACACTTCGATTATCGAAGGTCACATACGAAAGTTAGCTGAAGTAAGTTGCTTTGTTATTTTAGTTTTGCTTTAAGGAATATAAGTGTAAGGAAAAAACGAAAACATCTAAGTTCATTCAGCCGTTTCCAAAATATACCGAACACGATAAAATAAACAGGGCCGATTGACGTGCGCCAGGTAACTTTATTTTATTTATCTTCTTGAAACTATATGTCTGCTTTGGTTAAATGAACATCGTTGTTCCCTACGCCCATTTTTGAACGCGGGCTCGCTCAGAGTACGCCCAGTAAGATAGCGATGTAAATCAATGAACGACGATTGCCGTTCTTCTAATAGTCTCAATATATATAACATTACTATGCAGGAGTTAGAATTTTTGTCTTCACGTGTGCTTTTTTTTCTAAATAATATTGGAAAGCCTTGTCCTTGGTTCTTCTCGTTAAGTCCTATAATTTCATTATGTTTTCTCTTGCGCTGTTAGGGTAAATCGATTTGGGGCAATGTTAAAATAAATGGGGATTAGGGAGCAGACTTCTAAGCCTAACCAAAATCAAATTCAAATGTTTCATTGGGTAGGAATTTCCACAAATAAACCTATCACGTGTCTCATCATGTGAATGAAAATGTATGTAATCGATTTAAAAAGTCAAATTTATGCTATATTTTGTAGCGTTGCTTTGTTGTTAAATGATATATGTGATCCAATAGCGATTGATCAGATGTAAAAATAATGCTGAAAGGTTTTTTTCAGGAAAAGTTTGCTGGCAACACGTGCGTCAAAGATGGCGAACAGGCACGGCGCAATCCACACGAGACATCCAGGCTAAGTCCAGTGTAGTTACCTGAAAGCAAGTTTGTTATTAAACTATATTGCTGTAATTTTTTTATAAGGTGTAAATAATGCCGAAGGGAATAAATTTCAAAGCTCGTCTGGATAAATAACGAATGTTTTTTATTTATAATTAGAGTGTCGGTCTAGAATCAAACTAAACCATCTCTTTCCGCGGGTGTCGTTAAAAGCGACAAAGTGATTCATCGGAGGACGGGCAACAGCGTTCTCTGAGTGGTACCAGCGTCCTATGATCACCAATCGGCATTTGCTATTGGTAGAGCGTATTATTGGGCCACGCGGGTAGGTACGACCCTCCTGCACACCTCTGCCGCGAAGGAGTTACGCGTTCCGGTTTGAATGATGTGATATCCGTAGCTTAGGCAACAATTTTGTTATAAATTATTTTAGCGAAACTTTAGGTAACCGTTTCTGCAGCGCACGCAGCGGAAGCTCTCAAAGGGGAAAAAGGATTTTGAAACATTCTTTATTGGTGCTTCGCTTGTATTGGTCTTAGCGTGATGTTATATAGCCTTTCTAACCTAATTGTTTATCTAACACTGAAAGAATTTATGAAATCGGACCAGTAGTTCCTGAGATTAGCGCGTTCAAACAAACAAACTCTTCAGCTTTATAATATTAGTATAGATATTTATTATATAAGTATCGATTTGAGATTTCGACTTTAATTGTTTCATTGATGGTGGCTTTTATGTTGCGATATTCACTAGGTGGGCAGTGAGCTCGGTCACCCAAATGGTACAAAAAATGCATGCTCGGATTTATCTGTGGTACCATCGAAAATCTTGATATCAGATTAAATTAAAATTAAATTTGTCGAAATTAGAACAGACCTGGTGCATGGAGTAGACCGCTAACACTACGAGTACGTGCATGATGTTGTGCGAGTTGAGGCATCGGTCTACTGAGCCCGGGAACCACTTCTCCGGGATATGAAGCGCTCCGATTACCCCACCACCCAGAGACACCGCATCCTGAAATGCATCGTTATTCGTATATTACAGAATCTTCGAACTCAAATCCTGAAGTGAATCACGTTCATGTTGTATTCCAAAATAGGTATTTTTGTATTCAGTAAATCAATAGGTGTCTAGGTGTACTAAACTTAACTTAACATTCACGAATTATAAGGCTGAAAAAAATATTATTAGATTACTATTTATTT
Organism: Bombyx mandarina; assembly: GCF_030267445.1. Classification (NCBI taxonomy): domain Eukaryota; kingdom Metazoa; phylum Arthropoda; class Insecta; order Lepidoptera; family Bombycidae; genus Bombyx; species Bombyx mandarina. The sequence continues at coordinate 3,913,755 of NC_143213.1, forward strand.
ATTACTGTTTATTAATGTTAATAATGAGAAAAACAAATTCATTTTATCCACGGAATATTTCCATTCTCTTATGTTTATGAAATATTATGGTAGTTATTTTTATGAGCAACTAAAGCAATATCCTATGGAATGTCATGGTAGAAGATTCGTTACGATAAAGTTTAAAACGCTCGAAAGGCAAAGCAGTGAAAAATTGATACATATAATGTATACAGATTTGCTCAAATATATATATATATGAGCTTTAGTGAGCTTTATATTTATATACAATAAAAAAATACCAACCTAATTATCGATCTCTTGAAAAACTTTGCGCTGTACTATTTTTTGAGCTGTATATATATATTTTAATTGTTGAAATGAGAGGACGAGCTCTCGTCCATCTTGTGTTAAGTTGTTGTTAAGTTACCAGAGCCCATAGACATCAACAACGTAAATGCCGCCACTCACCTTGATTAGTGAGTACTAATGTCTCAGATTTTACAGTACAACGGCTGCCTACCTTTCAAAACCAAATGCATTACTGCTTCACGGCAGAAACAGACCTGGTTGTGGTAACTACCCGTGTGGGCTCACAAGACGTCCTACCACCAGTAAATAAATAATAGTTATTTAAATTGTCAGTTTAAGGGCTACAACACTGAAACCCTATAATTATAAACTCATTACTGCATTGCGACAGGATCTGGTCGTTGGTGCGTATTTCTAATCCAATTTTATGTACGCACTTCATTATTAACGTTAGCATTACATTAATATTCACAAGTAGAAGATTTTTTAAGTTTCATAAAATAATACAAAATTAGAATTATAGTTATTTCCTGGGACTGGTCTATAAGATGTTTAGTTGATTCCGCAAGTGCGTTCGCCTTCTATATTGTGTCCTCACAAATACTTTAAAATAAATAAGTATTATATATCTTAACAGCAAGTAGGAAAACGTCGCGGCGTTGCTTAGCTGATAGTACCGCGTAAATTAAAGTAAATAAGATTATAATATAAATAATACGCTTGATTTACCAAGTGATAAAAATATTCTAAAATGACAAGACGAAACTTTAGATCAAATGCGACCCTACGTTGGGACCTCCGTCATTTGGCCTCGAGCCAACCTATCCATTGTGCTGCGATGAAAGGGATCTTGGATTAATTTAAGTATTCACTGTATTCAAAGTCTAGCACCATTTTAATTATTGTATTTTATAATATATTTACAATACATTATGCTCTCTTATTTCAGGGACATTGCATTAAAAATTGAATCGGTTCAAAGAGATATTTGGTGTATATAGTTTTCAGATTTATCTAGGTAAAGACGTAATAGATTAAATAATAGTCGGAAACGGACTTGTTCGTTAGGAGGTTTTAGATGGAAACATCAACAATAGCGTTTATTATATCGCTTTCATTGGATCTGCACTCCATCACTGCAGCTAAGTGAATTTATTAACGGATTAAGGATATGAAATGAGGGTTGTTCCCCGAGGGGAATCGAGGCGAATGACACTGAACAGTCTTGGAAGGTAGACGTCGAGCAAAATAAAAATGGCCCTCGAAATTTTATTTAAACATTGACGTACATACGTAATTATTTTTTGTAATCTTTAGAAAGTAATTTATAATACTGTATCAATTACTTAACTCAATCCATTTTTCTAGTAATAGTTTTCCTATAAACGAACCAAGAAATACTATAATACTATTAAAAAAATATGTGTATTCGTTGATAAATAAAAGAGTAAATGGTTTTTTAAAGATATTATTGCCTGTTAATGAGATCTTTAAAGAAATGGTAGTGAGCTATATTTTTTTTTCAAATCGATACTTTGCTATGCGGCTTCACTCACCTGAAGATAGAAAAAAGTCGATCCCTCTGAAATGGTATATTTATTTTTTACCCCTGACTGCATATATGCAAAATTGCATGATGATTGGTTGAGCAGTTTAGATGAGAGAGCGTAACAAAGAAATACAACTCACATTAACATTAATAATATCGCATCGATGTATGATAATTACGATGTGCGTTTCAAATTTACCTACTTTTAGAAGTGCAGAAATTCTAATAATGACGAATTAGAGGATGTAATTTTTACATCACATACTTGCAAAAATACATGCAGTATAGCATGAGGGTTCCCTCCTCCAAGTCTCGCAGCCCGGGCCCCCGCCAGTAGTAACCGCATGCAGAATGGCGCCGCGAAGCACAATCGCCGTTCCCACGGAGACCACGCTCTCATCGCCTGAAAACCATTAATAATTAGAATACATATTTATAATAACACAAACCCTGGAACCCTTTTCGGTAACGATACTTGATGATGACATGGATGATACCTAACACACAAAAATATATCAGATTTATTTTTAAAATGAAGTTTTTAAAGAGTTATTTTGGACAAGTGGAGTTCAGGAATAGCTCGGTGATATCTCGATTTCGTTGAAGCTAGGATCGTTTCGGGCTGTTGAGATACTTAACTTAGGACTCTAATGCAAATAGGGTACCTTTACACCCTGTGTAGCTAGAAAATACCAATTTATATAAGGAGTGAGAAGAACAAACATATTTTTTTATTGTTAAGCAAAAATTCATCCATTATTATTTACCAAATTCTCGTGCCTTTTAAATAAATATCAATTCAAATAAATAAATATCAAGTCTTCAAAACAACTTGATAAACAGCTTCAAATAAATAATAGTATTCGGTACGGAAAAACCCAGCAATTTGTAAATCCTTGATCCTTTTCTATCGTAACATGCATCGATCAATAAATACATTAGCATAACGTCATTCTATTCACACTCGCTTACTAAATTAGGTGTATGTAAAGTATTAATGAAATTAATATAACCATTACTTACCAAGTTCACTTTAAATTATTGTTTTTAGAAATTCCTTTACGAGCTTTATTTTTGGACTATTTGAGTGAACCTGATTGCGGCTGAGCGGATAACATCAGCCTCATGCTGATGCTTCAATTATATTTAATAGTAAAACGGGTCTTAAAATAACAACAATAGTTTCTTAATTGTGTGATGGTATTCCTTTTGGATACCGAAAGGTAAGTAGCTACGATGGAATGAATAGAGCAATAAGTGCCATGTGTGAAGTCGTAATTGCTTCGTCCATTTTAGTAAAGGGATATTCTGACTAGTACAATATTATAGTACTTACATTAAACTTACTAATAGTAATAATATAGAATATAATTTTTTTTGATAAATATAAATAAATATCCCTCTATGAACACGGGGAATTTAATTGTTTGTAATTTTGAATAAACGTGACATTCGTAGATGAAAGAGCCTATTTTATCCCTAACCCAAACTCGTGACTTTATAGTATTGTGAAATTTTCATTGCCGTAATTATATTTAGTGGTGCGTCATCGACGATATTCATCGTAGTCAAAGAGCTCGCGATCCATGTTCCACGTACTAAATGCTTAATGGAGATGTACAAAAAAATGTTTTACCTTATATAGACCGAGAAGACATCCTAGACTGTATACAGCAAGAGCAGCATATCGCAGTAGCGTTGGTGCACAATAAACAGTTGCAGTGACCATTGGTATGGCTCCTGTAAATTAAAACACAATCTTTACTTCTATTTTACTGATTTACAAATTAATTCTGTTGAAACTGGGAGTCAGGTTTAGTCAACAAACAAAGGCTTCAATTGAGATGCAGTATTGATATGTGCACCGCACAAGGACATTTTCAGTCATCTGTCCGTAGTTATATTCTTTCTTCTTATATAACTACCTAATACCAGGTGGGTTCTAAGCTTTTCTGCCCATATACGCCTTATATCTTAAGATGATTCACAATATAGGGATTTGTGAGTTCCAATAATCACTTTTAAGCAGCAGTTAATTATATGTAGGCGGCGTGCTCTTCCAACTGTTTTACGTCAACAAAACAAATACACTGTATTAAGAAGTCAATTCAAAATTTGGAATACAAATCGAGTTCATTTAGTAACATTGAATTCTCTTTGCAAAACAAATTTTACTCGCGAATCAGTCTTATCGTACAAAAGCATCTTGAATGGAAATTGTGGTACCATAAATAAACAAAAGATTTCGACGCAGAAACCGAGCTCACAAGTAATCTGCAGAGAAAAAGTTCTAGAACAGTGCTGCCGAGAAACATTCCGAAGTTGTTGTTATGTAGGTAGGTTATTTTTTACTGCTTGGCTAAGTGTTATCCGGGGTGAAGTTTAGTACCCACTGAGAAACGACAATGGTTTTTTTTAGTTGAAACAGAAACCTAGTAATTGTAGTTACATGTGTCAGTACAATGAGCTTCCAGCTCTCTCTATGCATAAAGTTTATTGCCTATATAATACATTACATTAATATTCCAGGACATAACACTTTATTACATCTTATAGCAGGTAATTTCCGTTTTAATAAGTTTGAAATTGTAAATCAACAACGCAAATGCCGTCACTCACCTTGAAATATGAGTTCTAAGTTTCAGTTTTACAGTACAAATGCTGAAGGCTGCTCGACCCTTCAAAACAAATCGCATTACTGCTTCAATGCAGAAATAGGCAGAGTGGTGGTACCTACCCGCACGGGCTCACAAGACAGCCTACAACCAGTAAAAGTGCTCTGAGGAATTGTTCGAGATGATACCGGCATCTCGTTTTTACCATCGCACCGCCCGCCACCGGAGTAGAGTTCATCCGTACTGCCTGGAGCCACTGCGGTCATCCACAGTGCGTTTCCAGAGGTATTTTTTGCCACGTACCATCCGGCTATGGAATGAGCTCCCCTCCACGGTGTTTCCCGAGCGCTATGACATGTCCTTCTTCAAACGAGGCTTGTGGAGAGTATTAAGCGGTAGGCAGCGGCTTGGCTCTGCCCGTGGCATTGCTGAAGTCCATGGTCAACGGTAACCACTCACCATCAGGTGGGCCGTATGCACGTCTGCCAACAAGGGCAATAAAAAAAAAAAAATACTGTTGCTTATGGAGGCAATATCAGGAGAGTACGCCGCTACCTTATTAAAAGAAAGTTGAAACTGTGTTTAAAGATGGACATTTTATGTGTTACGTTTGGAGAATTTATTGGAAATGGGTTCATTCTAGAGTCGGACGTGGTATCTGGTAATTGTTTTAGCTTATAAGATCTGCCTATTTTCATAGATTGTCCTGTTATTGCTCATCGAGATCTTATAGTTCAAGACACGGTAAGATTATGTATTAAATTTTAAGGCGCAGACCACCGCATTGTTCTGGAATCTAGATTGTAACTTTTTATCATTAGTGGCCTCACAGTCCTTGGATGCCAATAAACCACGGAATTTCGGAATGATGAATACATATTTAACGACTGGCCTTTCCTTTTGCTCGCTCGAGTTTTTGTAATAAATCATTATTAGACTCGGTATATTGACCGATGGAGTAGGGAATTTTCTATATTGTGGAAAATACCGATAAATGTATCTTATTGTGGTATTAATAGAAAAAAAAACTGGAAAACATTAAATGCATTCATTGCCAATAAGATTAAAGTTAAACATCGTGTAAATCTGTAACTTTTTTTTTGTATTTGCCTTTTGTCGCTCTCAGATATTTTAGTTGTTGAAAAGTAGTAACACTGCTACGATGTTATTGAATGGATTATTGTATTAATACTATGTAAAACTCTACAATAGAAATGGGCCTCAAACAGAGAATATGAGTAGGTTACATCAGTCTCTTCTATCAACTGTTATACTATTATGTTATACTGTGTTATATAATATTTGGACAACGACCTTCCTTACTCAACTAATTTCCTCTTGATTTTTTCTTTCATTGAGAATACGGTTAGGTATAATTGTGAATCACACGTGCTGGTACCATCTTTTGGTCTTTTCTGCATTGTGAAGACAAGACAAAACAAGAGAAAGGGAAGACAAGAGAAAAGGTGGTTGTTTGCTTCACTAGTTTATAAAATACCAAATAAGGATCATAAAACGCAACGATCTCTCAACTATAGACAATTTAAAAAAAAAGATTGAAAAACACATGCAATGAGTCAGAATCGTTAAAACCCCTGAATCACCGATGCAATTTTACGATTATTTGTAGTAAATGTTGCCTAAAGGTTAACGTATTAACCGTTTATCGTTCTGACGAGGCAGATTTAGGGCCAAAACGTATTAAACGGAGCGTGAGTTACGTTGTCAGACGCAGTCGGCAGTCTACCGTACAACGTTAACGCATATTTACCCACACGTCACTGGCATCTGTTCGATTGTGGAGCTAATCAAAACCTTTAAACTACACAAAGTGGTCAAACCAGTTAAGCCCGAAATTACGCGAAGCATAAAAGTCGTTTTAACGATTTAGTTACAGCAAATTACGACCACAACTAATTTTATGTTGCAGTTCATTGCGATTGGATGCTGACTTGGGTAGTGTAAATGTATTCGGAATTATATATTTATCTATATGTTATTGCTTAGATGGGTGGGTTAGCTCACGGCCCACTTGGTGCTAAGTTTTCACCGCAGCACATAAACGTCAACAACATAAATGCAATCAATCACCTTGAGGCATGAGTTACCTGACCTAAGTCTCAGCTTTACAGTACAACGGCTGTTTCACGCGAGAAATAGGTAGGGTAGTGGTACCTACCCGTACTGGTTCACAAGTCGCCTTACCGCCGGTAGTTTTGGTGGGTTTGATTTTTAAAACGTAAACGATGTTATTCCTTTGCTACGGTAGTCTTATGTATTTCAGTAGATAAATCGGTACCTGCTTATGGCATTCGAACATTGGCTCACTCGCGTTACTAGATACGATTACACTTAAATTCTGTGCATATTAAAAAAAAATCTATGCATCTATGCAAAAATCTAACCGTTTAGTAAAACAGCAACCAAATTCCATAATCTCGTATCCTGAATGGCGCCGTCCATCGAAAAATCCAAAATGCGTTGTAACAATAGATATAACGTAACCTTTAAAATACAACTTGACCTAATATAAAGCCGGGCAGCGGCTTGGCTCTGCCCCTGGCATTGCTGAAGTCAATGGGCGACGGTAACCACTCACCTTCAAGTGGGCCGTATGCTCGTCTGCCTACAGGGGCTATAAAAAATATATAATTAAAACTACTTTTACGATGTACTCTCACGTTTAATATTTCAGTCGCTTCGAATACTTCACACTTTACGTGGTCATGAATGCTTAAGGTATTTTTATATAAATCATATTTATTGACATTTGACAGTCATCATACCAGAGGATCTTATCAGACAATAATATGTTGAGAAATAAATAATAATTAAAAAATAGCGAATAGTAAAACCAGCTTACAAAAGAGCTCCGGTATAAGCCGGAAGATGAGATGAGGCAATGCCTTCCTATACCCTAATGAGTTCATTACAGCGCCCTAAGATGGATATCTGATACCTTATTTCCTATCTAGCTTTCGACACGATACCCGTTTTTCATTTTAAACACTGATGGTTGGACACATTGTGGTTAGCCGGCACCTGCACCGCCCTTCTGTCACACGAAGCATAAAGTGCCCAGTCTAGAGGGAGGAAAAGTCCATTTTGATTTTGAATTCCACATTTAGTTCAAATTAGTCTAAAATTTGCGACGGCATTTTTTTTTATTGCCTAGATTGGTAGACGAGCTCACAGCCCACCTGGTGTTAAGTGGTTACTGGAGCCCATAGACATCTACAACGCAAATGCGCCACCCACCTTGAGATATAAGTTCTAAGGTCTCAAGTATAGTTAAAACGGCTGTCCCACCCTTCAAACCGAAACGCATTGCTGCTTCACGGCAGAAATAGGCAGGGCGGTGGTATCTACCCGCGCAGACTCACAAGAGGTCGTACCATCAGTAAATTCATATTTATCTATGAGTCAATGAAAACCATCAGGTGTTATCGTTTTTTTTATCTACCTATTCGTTGGGAGTCTAAGGGGCTGTTCCAGTTACGCGAGGGTCGGTAGGCGAGCTCACGGCCTCAACCTGAGAGAATTTGTTAACACTAGCCCTAGCAAGCAGTTCTTCGCAGAATCTACCACCAGATCGGAATGGCGACCCACTGAGAAGATCCGGGGAGAACCTTAGCGGGTTGTGTGTTGTGAGACAGGTGGTAGTTACGTTAGAAGACCCTATGTTTATTTGGCTATTCATAAAGGGATACGCTATTATACCTGTACTGTTGCTACATTGACTTGGCTAAGTTACTCTCTCTATCTCTCTTTTTCTCTCTCACAAATAATGTAATGCTAAGCATACAAATTTACAAAATTGTTACTTAAACTGTACAAGCTCACTTCAGTTTAGGATTAAGCTGCAGTAGCTAAATCGTTCTCTCGGAATACCAACTATAATTTCAAGTACCTTTCTTATATAATGAAACTTATAAAAGAGTTTCGGTAGCGTTACTAGGAATATTACATTCTCTACACGGAAGCGCGAGGTGTTAAGAATACTTAATGAGAACAGTTGAAAAACTTTGTCGAATTTCCGGAAGTTTGATGAACGGCTGTGATAGGGCGGTAATTTAAAAAAATATATGTATAATAAAATCGTAGAATACAGAAACGTAGTTTACAGTTTTTTAATATAGGTTTAGTATGTTGTATGTTTCGTAGATTTATGATTTTGTAGATTCAATAAGGCTTAAAGACGTTATTTGAGATTTTTCAGACATTAAAAACGTAGTTCAGTAAGTAGCATATATGAGTCGTCTATTATCAAAGGCGGCAATCTGTACATTTGGACAAAAAAATTTTATTGATATGTCAATACAGATTTATTTGAATATAATCGTCTCCTTCAAAGAATACGGTTCAAAACCTGCATTAAATAAAGGTTAATAGTTAACCTGTTATTTATCTAAGATGTCGTTCCGAAGAGTTTTGTGACTGCCAATGGAATACAAAGTCAATAATTCGTTTTTCTGATTTACCAATCATTGTCCAAAAGTCAGATTGCCGCCTTTGATAATAGACGACTCATATGTCTCTCCAAGAAAAACATACGAACATATTACATACAAGTGAAGCTAATATAAAGCGTGTAAAAAAAACCTGTGGGCCAGTGGCTTCATTTAATACATTCGTAAAATTTTCATATCATTTTTTAATTACAATTTCTTGTTTCTCAGTTTTATAATAGTACTTAATTCGAATTAAGAATTCTAATGCTAAATTTCTTTGCCAGACTGTTAATAATAGACTATAAGATTTAAAAAAAAATCAAATCAAGTTTCGTTCATATTTATAATCTAAAACCTCGAAGATATTATAAATCTTTCTTCGTAAGTTCAAGGGAAGTGTTTGATCAAAAACCCCGGCCATGATCAATATGTAGAGCGCAGCAATCAAGCTGTCGGCAGTTCCGTACACAATGGTTTCTCGAGGCGCGCCCGCCCTGACTGATGCTCAAGGACAAGCTTCACCCCGACATATTGCAGGTGAATTGTTAAAACGCGATATCCGAACTCAAAAGATGAAGTTAAATTCCTTTTTTTTATCGCTTAGATGTGTGGACGAGCTTAAACCCCCCGGTGTTAAGTGGTTACTGGAGCCCATAGACATCTACAACGTACATGCGCCACACACCTCGAGATATAAGTTCTAAGGTTTCAGTATAGTTATAACGGTTGCCCCACCCTTAAAACCGAAACGCATTACTGCTTCACGGCAGAAATAGGCGGGCTGGTGGTACCTACCCGTGCGGACTCACAAGAGTTCAGATTCAATTCTGTTCTGTCCTTCGATAAATAAAATAGTATCTGAAATATTCTAAACTTGAATTTCAGTTGTTTTAGGCATTAGCACATTTCTCCTTTGAAATTGGTTCCAAGACGAGTTTGTAAAATGTATAAAAATAAATATTTTACTTAAATCATAAAACATTGCTGTATTCTAAACATTATAAGAAATATTTTTTACGGTAGTAGAACATCTTGTATTGAATTCGCACGGGTAGGGTACCACCGCCCCAACTATTTCTGCCGTGATACAGTAAAGTATAGTACAGTAAGTGGTACTGTAAAACTGAAATAGAACTCATGTCTCAAGATGTGTGGCGGCATTTACGTTGCTGATGACTATGGTCTTCGGTAACCACTTAATTCTTCGCCACCAGGTGAACCGTGAACTCGTTCACCCAATTAGGCAATAAAAAATATGTAGGTATATATTGTGAACATGACTTTACCACTGTGCTACTTGTATTTTATTTTCTCGATAATGCGAATGTTTTTTCTCCACCGTGACCTTAGTGTGATATATTACCTCAGCAACTAACACGGATATATTAATGATCGCTTTACAAAAAGGTTGAACTTTCATGGATTTTCGGAGTTTTGATTAATGGCTTTGCAAATTGTAATTCATGGTGCTTACTTTAGTTGTTAATGGTATGGTATTTTGTAAAGAAAATGACATCAAATTAAAATTTACATCCTATAACAAGGTCATTAGAAGTGTCATTTACCTATTTTTTGTTTCAAATGGTGAACTTTTTTTTGCTATCTAAGGTTTTCCTTTCAAAACTTAAACTAAAACTTAAAAATAATTTTGTAATCTGGTCGGAAAAGCAAAACATTGAATGAGATTCTACCCTGATAATATATCGCTGACCATAATTATCTGTAATGGAGATGTGTAATTTTCTATACACCTGAATAGAATGCTTAGACTACATTTTATTTAATGAAATTAGCTTTCTGCCGCAACTTCACCACCTTAATTATCACATAGACTCGTGCTGAGCAGTGCATAGATAATACGCATAAATTAGTGGAATGAAATGTGAAAAGTAAAGCTTATGTTCTTTCCCATTATTTTATTAATATACATATACTCGTATTGAGAACATTATATTCCATGTAACTTCTAACATTAATTTTTGGAACATTTAACTTTAATGAAACAAAACCTTGTGCTTCAAATTAATCTCAACCAATCTTTAAGAAAAAAATGTAGATCAGATGCGTAGCTAGTTTCGAAAATGTGCGGCTACAAACAAATATAAGAAGAGAAAATAATTCTAAAACTCGCTGCTTAATGTTTTGTTATTCTTCTTTTAGTTGGATGGTTTTTATAAAATTATTATAAATAAATAAATACTTTATTCATATTCCTCAATGTGCAGGCGTACGGAATTGTGGTGAATTATTTGTGTTAATATGAAGTTTAGGTTATTATGATAATGTTAATTATAGATAAATTTTAAGATATAACCTTTGTATCTAGAAATGCAAAAAGTACTTTTATATACAAATTACACTTTGCCATAAAATAAAGCATTTAACTTATAAAGCTTTAAGTTTTGCTATTGTGTACGCTATTGTAATTAAACCATAGTGTAACCTTGAGTAGAGCTATGAAGTATTGTAGGCAACTTAATTATTTGATTACGTGCAGTATGATTTCGAAGAGAAAAAGATAGAATTTTCTTTTGCGTTATGCGTAGCGGAAACATAAGACAGGACGTACATTTAAACTAAAAATACGAAATATCTTAAACAAAAATACAGTCTGCGACAGGGAATCGTACCCAGATACAGTGACGTAATGAGAATCACTGTACGTATGACAGGATACACGCAGCTTATGTACCCTTTTTTTTTTTTTTCGCGCCCGGAGTCGAACCTACTTCGAGGTCCAGCGAGGGCAGATCGCGGGCCCAAGGATTTTAAGGCCCACCCACTAAATGACTCCCCTGCACTCTTACACCAGACGTCCGATCTCCGTCCGGGATCAGAACCCGGTCAGAGTAGGGGGTTCCCGCGGTCAACACTACAAGCAGACACGCGGCGCGGCGCCACCCCGAGGACGCCCGACCGACGGGTCGTCGAGGATACCCCGCTGGGCCAGAACCAGCCTGCCGGGTCGGAACGCGATACACCGCCGACCAGGTATGTACCCAAGTTATCAAGGTCGAAAGGTCTTTTTAGGAATTATGCTGTTTGATATTCAGATATACGAGTACTTTTTAATTTAGGTACATTGGTGTTAGTGACATTAAGCTAAGCTTAACCCCACTGAGTTTCTTGTTAGATCTACTCAGTGGGTCGCGATTCCGATGCGGTGGTAGGTTCTGTGAAGCACCACCTTGCTAGGGTGAGCTTTTTTTTTTCTTTTTCTTAGAAGGGTGAACGATCTCACAGCCCACCTGGTGTTAAGTGGTTACTGGAGCCCATAGACGTCTACAACGTAAATGCGCCACCCACCTTGAGATATCAGTTCTAAGATCTCAGTATAGTTACAACGGCTGCCCTACCCTTCAGACCGAAACGCATTACTGCTTCACGGCAGAAATAGGCAGGGCGGTGGTACCTACCCGCACGGACTCACAAGAGGTCCTACGACCAGTAATAGCAAATTTTCTCAGGATAAGCTCGTGAGTTCACTCGTCACCCGTCCGTGCGTAACTGTAATTGTCACTTAGGCTACCAGCGAATAGGTGGGAAAAATGTAAATTTTATGTTAAGAAAGATGAAAGTCTTTAATAAATAATTGATATCACATTAAATAATGTGTACGAAAAATATTTTTCGATGTTCGCGAGTCGTATTAATAATTAAAATTATTTTTACTATTAATTGAGAAGAATACGTTCGAATAAAATTCTACCGAAATATTCCTTTTTGCTACTTCTTAAATCAAATAAAGACAGTTTAAATTAATTATTCATGAAAATCCAATGTAACCACGTGTAATTTCCATTCCAATACGATGTTTTCCCTAAGGAAGTATGTATACAATATAATACGTATGATAGCGCCGAACAGCTCACGATGAGCCACGCGTACAACTTAACAATGTGGACTTTGCCGGTGGCTGTAAATGGAATGTTGGTATAATGTGTAGAAGTTAGCGAGTTACTGACTATGGTTCACTTCTGTTTCTGCCCGAGCTAAATTGATTTGTATTTGGTATCATTTTTTACCTGATTTAAATTTATTATCTTAGTGTAAGATTTGTTGTAAAATAATTAAATTTGTTAATGTTTAGGCAATTTTCGGAGTGCTAAATAGCAACACTGTTGGTGGGAGCAATTACAGTAGTGGGGACGTGACATAATAAAAAGGCGGTAGTCTGAAAAAACGAGATAGAAATCAGTGTATTCGGTAGTGAGCAGATGTCTAAAGATTGTAAAAGTGAAGTTACAAATAAAGCAATACAGAATTAAGTAAACTACTGCAATCTGTGTATTATTTCCTGAGTGTTGGAAGCGGAGGCCTACATCTATACTAATATTATAAAGAGGAAAGATTTGTTTGTTTGTTTGTTTGTTTCGAATAGGCTCCGAAACTACTGGACCGATTTGAAAAATTCTTTTTCCATTAGAAGCCGACATTGTCCTTGATGAACATAGGCTACTTTTTTAAAAATAAAAATTATTTTATTTTTTTGGTTTCATGTGTGTTTTAATGTTTCCGAAGCGAAGCGAGGGCGGGTCGCTAGTTAGTATAATAATTTAGTATTATAATTTTTTAAAATTGCGGAAAATTGAGTTATTTATTTGCCTGTATAGCTAGCCTACCTGATGTCATTGGTTTCTGGAGCTTATAGACACATGTAAGCTGAATTCCGAAGGGGCGGAAAGGCTTTCTCTATAACGATGTAAGTGGCCAGAATATTCATACCCATCATATTCAGAACGTGCATCCTTTTACTATTGATAAGTATTTTACGTTTCAAATACAAATTGCGATTTCATTTTCATGATCCACATTAACCCAACTTTACCTACATTCTTGTGCCTTGCGGCAAAATTTTATCTTTCAGCAGTTCGGTGGTTTACCGCGTTAAATTGCTACGTTCTGCTACTTCACAGTTTCTCATTTATACATCTTTATTACATTTAATATAATAAATGAACCATTTAAATTAATAACACGTTCTCGAGACAGTTTAAATAGGGCACCGAAATGAATCTTAATTGTTTAGTGAGACGGTAGTTTTCTATAATTTATTTCATAAATTGAGAGACATATTTCTTCTGAATGTTTAATATCAGTTGAAAGTGATTCTCTTCTAATCACTAAAAGCGAATTATAAAATGTATCACATTATACCAGTCCTGGGCTCGTGTCGTTATTACTGGTGGTAGGGCAACTTGTGACCCGCACGGACAAGTACTAACTACCCTGCCTATTTCTGCTGCCAAGCAGTATCTGATCCGGTTTGAAAGATGGAACATTCGTTATAGTATAGAGATGAGACTTAAAACTCATATCTCAAAGTGGATATCGGCATATGCGTTGTTGATATCTAACTTAATACCAGATAGGCCTTGGGATAGTTTACTCACGTAACTAATGAAGAAAATGCCCGTAATGAGGAGTTAATGACAAATTTTCATCATTTACCCTTACGTCTGTTTTCAATCAAATCTATAAAAAAAACACAGAAGCACGTAGAAGTATTTGAAACAAGTTCATGAAATTCCGTAATCAGGATACCTTGCTGTTACATTGTATGTTTTTAAGTATCTTATCCATAAAAGTACACAACGGGGTCGGCGCTACGCTATAAAACTGGTTACTTTGACATCAAAAACTTTATTACGGCCCAACTTTATAGTCTGGTGATACTCCTAGAATGAAGAACTCTACGTCCTGGTTTGAAAGTTTACTAATTTAATAATTATAGTTCAATAGTGATCTTAGCTTAGCTCCGACTTGTCTCGGTTTAAGCAGACGAGGTTCGCCAATGGAAACCCTCATAAGATGTACGGAGCTCCAAAATCAGCTTAATCATGCCGACGTTCCAATATATTACAATGAATAGTTCTGTACTAGACATACTGACATCATGTATCTTCAGGTTCAACTTTAAAGGTAGCGACTAAGTGAAATAAATTGTACGACGAAGTGAAATAAATTTGAAATTACGCAGATGATGTTAGCGCTTTCATAAAAAAACAGAAAGTATTAATTTCCATATATTTGTATTATTATGTTAGCAATAAAAATGCACAAACAATGTCACTTTTTTTTTTAAACAGGGTTCACAAATCAAAGTGTAAGAGCTCTTCGATGAAGTTCCAATAAAGGCGCGAGTATTTTTCAGGAGTCTTGTCGCCACTTGTGCCCCTCGTTCAGGTTTGCTAATTCCGTGTCAATAACACTTCTTCATTTGTTGATTTCCGTCGAGGAAATTCAATAGGAAATGGTTATTTTCGTTTTTTGTCGTTTTAAGGGATTCAGTGTTTGATAATATGTTTGCGGGAATTAATGTTTGATTTTGATTTCCTTACTTTGCTATTTAATAAAGTTCGGTAGTAATTTTAAAATAATTTTCATTTCGGATGAGGATCGACTTACAAAGATCACAAACGCCTATCCTGGGCCTACTACTACCATCCTAAAAGTGTATATTCTCAGTTAGAAAGTATACTACGCTGTATCCATAATAGTCTATTCAAATTTTTTAGCCACCAAATTACATAATTACATATAAGCCATAAAACGCACGACAGCAAAGGTGGTAGGACTCTTCTGAGTCCGCGCGGGTAGGTATAACTACCCTGCCTGTTTCTGCCGTGAAGCAGCAATGCGTTTCGGTTTGAAGGGTGGGGCAGTCGTTGTAACTATACTGAGACCTTAGAACTTATATCTTAAGGTGGGTGACACATTTACGTTGTAGATGTCTACGAGCTCCAGTAACCACTTAACATCAGGTGGGCCGTGAGCTCGTCCACCCATCTAAGCAATAAAAGAATTAAAAAAATTCTAAGGGTAAACGTGGTGTAAGGTGGATGATTCTAAAATTCCTGATCACTTCAGACGCACCTACTGATTATAATCGCTATTGACTAATGCCGTCTCGTAAGCAAAATGCTATTTGTAGATTGCATACCATCAGCAACTAATGTGCAGAAGAAAGTTGTTACAAAAACGAAAACTGTTGTTCAAGCTTCGGAAACTAGGTCGAATGACGTAGTGTTTCTATTTATAAAGGAAAAAAATTGCAAACTTTAATTTGCACAATGCTTATTTAAAAATTCACGCGTTGTGTTCCATTTAAAATACTGTAGTACCTATATAATACTATGTACCTGACGAATACCCTATTGTTCTATTGCCGTATTTCTGTCCGTTTTTTAGGACATCTCTTAATTTGGGAGAATGGAAATGACACAAATAATTGTTATACACGTAATTATTCCGATATTGTTAACGCGAAAGAGTTTGTTGATTTGTGCTTCATTCATACAGCAATGTAGTTTTCATTTCCATGCTTTTGTTTCTGAAAATTTTGCGCGTGAGAGAAACATAGGCTTGGAGTAATTTTACCCCATGAAATAAACTTGGTTTCTATTGTTTTATTAATTTAGTTTAGTGGATTATTCTAATATTAATATGACGATAAGAATCAAAAAGTCAGTAGTGAGAAGAATGTGAATTCCGTCGTGATTATGAATTGGCATAAGATCCAAAATTTAAAATATTAGTAAATTTCACACAATTTATTTATAGGTCTTTCCCGTCATTAAAGAATCGTTTATTAATATTATTATTAAATTAATATTAATGCATGCATGTAAGCCGTGACCGAATTCATTATGACAATATATCCACAAAAATACATCTATACTAATATTATAAAGAGGAAAGATTTGTTTGTTTGTTTGTTTCGAATAGGCTCCGAAACTACTGGACCGATTTGAAAAATTATTTTTCCATTAAAAGCCGATATTGTCCCTGATGAACATAGGCTACTTTTTTTTTTTTTTTTTTTTTTTTTTTTTTTTTTTTTTTTTTTTTTTTTTTTTTTTTTTTTTTTTTTTTTTTTTTTTTTTTTTTCTGTATTTTAATGTTTCCGAAGCGAAGCGAGGGCGGGTCGCTAGTTTTAAATAAAAGATAAGTATTTTAAACTTAAAACAAAACATATTATTATATGATTGGCTGTATGTGCTGGCAACAAAACCAAATATCCCACAAATAATTTACCGCTTCGTTAGCTATAAGTGAAAATATTATTAAAATGGCCCGACCTTGTACTCGTGTGGGTTCACCCAATCTCCTCAAAGATGCATTACAAGCTCGTGGAAATAAACGTTTTCACGGCCATTGATTTTGAATGTTTGGTTTTTCGAATCGAGATTCTTGAAGGTGTTTCCTTACATTGGCGTTACGTAAATGCGTAAATGTGTTTTGCAAACGTTTTCTCATTCGATAGGAACAAGTAAATAGCCAGAATTATTAAAAAAGATAGAGTATTATTACTAGTATTACGGTCAATGAGTAAAAGCTGTGGCAAAATGGTTGAAAACTAGGTTATTATTGTACTAGATTAATTATTTTCAATATAATAATATAATATATATGGCAGGACTGTTCATTCCTACGATTATCTAATTTTGTTTTTTCAAGTTTATTTTTTCTCTATGCCATAAACGTAGCTTTGAATTTGACTATTCTCTTGAGTGTGTCCCGTAAACTAAAAATAAGGTTTTAAGGATCTGTTCTTGTTGATGGTCAGAACGATAGACACTAAAGTTGAGGGGCACTTTAGGGTCGATTGTGTTCGAAGGAAATTTAAACGCCACACAACACCACTTGGCTTCTGACCTAGCGATAGCGTGCCTCTCCATTTTAGGATTAGGAGAAGGCTCATTTAACTAGTTTAATAAGTAGGTGACTAGCTTTTACGCGCAGCTTACGTCAATATACAGAAAATATTCTTCCTCTATAATAATATAATGAAATGCACCCCTTATGTTCTACCACCCTGACAGCCTGTAACCAACCAAACTGACCGAAAGGGTTTGAAACGTTATAATTTTACAAAATCTGAGTTATAAGCATTTATCTACAATTTTTTTTTATTGCCCTTGTAGGCAGACGAGCATACGGCCCACCTGATGGTGAGTGGTTAACGTCGCCCATGGACTTCAGCAATGCCAGGGGCAGAGCCAAGCCGTTGCTTACCGTTGAATACTATCCACAAGCCGCGTTTGAAGAAGGATATACAAAACGTAAAATGAACCAAAGCGCTATGACATATTCTTTATATTTCAACTTTACATACATTTCCTTTATATTCTAACACTTTATATTTCTGTCTACGTTTCGCGAATATCCGTTAAGATTTAATTTTCGAAATCCAGTCCGTAGTACCGTAATGCTTTACTGGTCTTTATATGTTTAATCTTCTTAGTTAAAACTAAGTCGACAAAACAATTCAAATACAAATCTATAAACCGCAAATTTGAAGAAAACAGAGAGTTTGGATATTTCAGTGTCGCCAGCTTTGAAAACGACATCAATAAGATCTGCCTTGAAAATTATAACTTTATACTCGTATAAAGACTTATATTTACTAAGTAGCTTAGGATTTGCAGTATTAACCAACAGAGTTACAAGGTAAGTCCGTTTTCTTACACGCATACTGATTTACAGAAACTTATCGATTGTTCTTGAAGTAAAATGTATTATATTTTTCACGAAACTTCACACATTCGTTATTCTAGTTATCATTCCTTCGCCTGCCTAAGTGTTTGCTTAGAAAAATTGATACCCAGCTGCTGAATTTGTATATAGACATCGTCGCTTCGTTTGATACGGGTGAGCATTTTATCTTATTAATTCATAAACAATGTTATTAAAATGACGATACTACTACATAATACTATGAAAATTCATAATAACATTTAATGTTTTGTTAAGCTTCGAGTTAATCCGGCGTGGTTTTCATGCTCATTTCGTGTTTCATAGCGTATGCCCTTTGATGGCGCTAATTATGAGGAGTCGACCAAATTTCTAAAATTTACGGCTCTGTGAATTTAAACTTTACTGCCACGCCAAACTGAATAATTTAAAAGTGCTTACTAATTAGAAGATTTATTTTATAATTAAAATAATTCTAGGGATTACTATTTACTTTATTGATAAAATAACTTATTTGTGGACTTGCTTTAGATATTATTAATGAACAGAAGCTCAATGTTATTGAATAACATTCGCAGTCATTTTTTAACTGTATAAATGGGTCTACGAACGGCCCATCTGGTGTTAAGTAGTTACCGGAGCCCATAGACATCAACAATGTAAAGCCACTACTTACTTTGAGACATGGATTCTAAGTCTCAGTTTTATAGTACAACGGTTGCCACAACCTTCAAACGTATTTCTGCATCACGGTAGAAATAGGCAGGGTACCTACCCGTGCGGGCTCACAACACGCCCTACCACCAGTAATTAAGAAATTTGAATTTAGCGGGTTTGATTTATATTACACGATGTTATTCCTTCATCGCGGAAGTCGTTCGTGAACCACATATGATAAGTACGTATTTCATTAGAAAAAATTGTACCTACATGCGGGATTCGAACACCGGCACGGTCGAATCGCTCGATACGAATGTACCAGGCGTCATATCTTTTAGGCCACGATGACTTCTTTTTTTTTTTCTATGTTCTGTCTATTTATTTCAAGTACCAAGAAATGATTACTAAATGCGTCTCTTGTAAATAAATCGGATTAGGATAACAATTTTTTAAATTATAAATAAACAGATTTCAATTAAACGCGTACTCTGAAAACAAAGGAAAGTTGTCGTCAGCAAAACGTGTAATTAAACGAAGTGACTACTGTGATACTTTGGAGATCAAAGCGATGCGAAATCGAGCCTACGACATTCCTCCAGAATACATGACCTACATGCTGGCGATGCTCCACTGACATTTATGAACTTTACTTAGGGACAGCACTGGTGTAAGCAAAAGCTTTGTAGCTCTATTGGATGCGCTTAAAGGGAAATTGGCGTAGATATTAGTATGAGACCAACTATTGTTTGCTAGTTAAAAATCGAAGACGAAAAGTAAATGTGACAGTTTTTTACTTATTACTGATATTTTTACTTCGAGTAGAGTATGCTATAGTAGTCATTTGAAGCAGTCGATTGAGACCAAGAGATTGTGTTGCGTAGTTCGAATATTAAGTCACAAACGGTGCGGTATTTTAGGTGTCATTTTTAGGATCCCGAAAAACTTTATTAATTTATTTTTAAATTCGATTCAACATCCTAAACTCCACAGAATAAGATCGTTAATCACCAAATAAGACAGACAAGAAATTTATAAGCCCCCGTTCTTTACTAATGACTGATATGTGGTAAATAAATACAGTTTTATTTAAGTAGTGGTTGCAAAAGTTTCATATGTTAGTCCATTGATCAACTTGCACAATTTGTAGACTGACATTTTAGTAACACCAAGGACACCGAGCAAGGTAACCCTTTGGTTGTTCTCGTGCTACTGGCGTTCATTAGATACGGTTGACTTTGACTTTATAGTTATTGCGTAAAACCAACTTTTTTGGTTGTTAAATATACAGCTGTAATTAATACAAAAGTTTCAACGTCATGTTTAAACAATCCGAAAGTTTGTCACTTTGATATTGAGAAGTTAAAATTAACAACCTTCTCGGGGTGCATTGTTTATGAGAACAACGGCTCTTCTGAGACAATATACATTTGTATGTGTACGCACAAGAAATATGTACATACTTGTTTGACTTCCGTAGCTGTACACAAGGTTTACTTCTATTATATCTATTAACTAGCTGACCCGGCAGACTTCGTAGTGGCTCAATCGATAAATAAAAGACCTAAACTTTTGTATAAAATAAACTTAAAACAAACAAAAGGAATCCGTCCAACGGGGGACACATCAAAGGAAAAACAAAATTGTTATTTTTATTTAATTCCGAGTATTTTCATATTTATTTAAACCTTCTCAGGACTTCCACAAATAATTCAAGACCAAAATTAGCCAATTTGGTCAAGCCGTTCTTGAGTTTTAGCGAGACTAACGAACAGCAATTCATTTTTATATATAGAGACTAATTAGTTTACTATTTTAACCTTATTGACTATAACAGGGATATAGTGCTAAATTTGACCTGAAGAATATTCATAGTAGTAGTTCTGCCTTTATATTCGAGAGCATCACTGTCAGACACTACCTCATCATCAACCGGCAGTAACAGTATCCCCTCAATGTTTTGCTGCTTAAATGTCTCCGTGATTGACATATATACGAGAATATGGCTTCCAGTAACAACTTAACTACAGATGAGCTATGACCTCGTCTGCGCATCTAAAGTAAAAAAGGAAATTATGTAACAAATTACGTTAATAATAACTTAATTACTAACGTTGTTTTCCAACAGGCTTGAACAAGGAATCGATTAGTAGACGCTGAAATACCAACTTCATCCAGGACGGAGGAAGCACGCGATATAGAGTGAACATATAACATTTTCATAAGATTTTAGATCCATTCCTCGCACGCTCATCGTACGAGGCACGAACTGTCCCGATCGCCGCTCACATAAATCATCCCTAACGCGTCAAACGAAATAAACTTTTGATCAAAATTTTTACCTGCATTTTATGCTTCAATTTGGGATTGATTTGAATTTATTCATGATGCCCATGTTTGTTTTTCATTTTTATGTTTGATACTTAAAACCTCGTGCGTGTCCTCTTACATTGCTTCGTATTTACCATTAGCTAAAGTTTTATAAAGAACCTACAAAAATATAATTACATTTTACTTTCATGACGATATCTTTGTTATATGATAGATGATCCGAACGCTTCTTCAAGTAGTATAGATTTTCTGAGCGTCCCACATTTATTGTGATTTCTAAAATGATGGATGAACGAAACTGTCGGTGTCACAGAGGGAAGCCTGCGAGAAGATTAAATAGCTATAGAGTTATTATTTGTTTACGCACTGTTGAAAGATTTTTATTGAGCAGGTATAAAAAAAATAATGTTGTTAGCTGATTGGGGCAAGAATCTAAGCATGGCCTTATCATTCATATACTCGTATGTTATTCAAGAGATCGAAAGTTTGAGCCTGGACAATGGAAATGTAACACTACCTATCTATATTGTATTGTATTGTATTGTAACGTTAAAACTGAGTATGTGCATATGTATGTTTTGGAAGACGCACAGTTCCGTAGTTAAGAGGTTTTGAGGTCACGACTGAAACACAAAAAAAAACAATAAACTTCATAATTTAAAGTATATAATGTAGCACTTTAATAAATGTTTGCACTGAAATTGATTCGCGATATTCAATTTTGATGGTCTTGATCTATTAATGAGCTGGCGTAAAACGATTATAGATCAAGGTACCGGGACGTCTGATCGCCGATATAAATATCCGACGTTAAGGTTAAGGGTTGCGAACATAATTTGTATTATTTTTCAACCTTTTTTTATCCCTCATACTTTCTCTGATGGACATAGGCCTATCCTAAAGTTTGCCACAGTAACATAACAGGCCATACCCGCAACCTTTAACAGGTCGTCAGTTCACCTCGTGGGTATTTTTTGTAAGGACTTAGTGAAATGGATGTGTCTATTGGAATTAATTATCAACCAACCTAATATCAAGGTATGTATGGGCGCAAATGCCACTAATGACAATACCCGCCGGTGATTACATTCCCGATCCTGCGGACCGAATGGTAAACAGTTGTCGTCGCCCAAAACACGTCATTTCGGATCCTCCCGATCCACTAACGGTGCTTTTAGGTACCCCAAGCACCAGTCATCGTTCTCGTCGAGCCCTTCGCCGCAAGCGACGGCGAGTAAACCCATAGACATAGCCCACTGAGTTTCTCGCCGGATCTTCACAGTGAGTCGCGTTTCCGATCCGGTGGTAGATTCTGCGAAGCACTGCTCTTGCTAGGGCCAGTGTTAGCAACACACCCGGTTTGAGCCCCGTGAGCTCATCTACACGTCAAGGAGAAGCTGATATAGCCTCCCAAGGCTATAAGGCATAGGTAGGATAAAAAAAAAGTCGATTAAGAGACAATTTCTTACGCAGGTGTAGAATGTGTATTGCTGCTGGAGGTGGTAGCTTTGAAAACCTTTTGTGAATTTTAAAAATAAATTTTCACATTATCATCTATGTTTTAACCACTTCTTACTTGAAACTTTTTTTAAACAACCTCGATATGTTTTGGTTAATTTCTAGCATTCTCTATCGTTAATTAGCCTTAAGAATGATAAAATTGTCAAAATAATTTTTTTTTGTAAGACCAAACGAATTTAAGAATTTTCCACCTCGCTGTCTTTAAAGGCCAATTTTAGCCAAAGTAGCCCGTTAAGCACTATTTTTTTTGATTATGAAAGCTGAGAGTCTAGCGCATTTTCGAAAGTCAATTAGAGATTATTTAATCACCTGCTTAGATTTTTAATTTAAAATTGAAAATGTAAGTCTTATTCACCGACCATAAATTTATCTCTTTACACCAAAATTTTTACAACTTCCAAAAAAGTTACGAAGCTGATTATTTTACGCATAAAAGAACAACTCGTAGAAAACTAATTGCAAAAAAAAAGTTTCGCAGTCTTCAAATTAAAAAAAATAATTTTTAAGTTGGCCAGTTCGAAAAATCTCGAAAAATTTGAAAAAATTCATAACTCCTAAACTATCAATAATCGCGGAAAATACATGGGAGTGATTCGGATACCCCACGACACGACGACCCTAAATTTTTTTTAGACGTCAATGTTCGGGCCAACCTGTATATAACAGGCAGGGTGGTGGTACCTGCCCGTGCGGACTCACAAGAGGTCCTACCACCAGTTTGCAGTAGGAAGCGGCTTCGCTGTGCCCATTGGTGATCATTGTCATAACACTGATGTCAATGGGCGACTGTGACTACTAACTATCAGGTGAGTCGTATGCCCTACCAACCATGGAAATAAAAAACTAATTATAAGTAAGTACAGACTTGATACAGATTCAGTTTAAGTGCCAGGCTGGCTGAAAACAAAAATAACGTTAGGCTCTTTGTATTTTCAGCAAAATATTTCTGCGGAATCTAAGCATTTGTTTGTTCCCTCATTGTTATTCATGAGTTTTGTTACAGAGAGTAAGAGTATAAGAAAACAAATCATATTCTTTTCACGATGTCACTCCAGGGGCCTGAATTTGTATAGAGCGAACTGCAATATTCTAAAACAAAATATTTTCGCGGGCAGCAAGATAATAAAAGAAAACACGTTTATTTTTCTAAAAAATTATGTGTAGAGCAGAGGCAGGCCTCAGTAACGGCTGACAAAACAGACTAATAGTGATTATTTCACGTAATGAAAGTGACGAGGGCGGATATTTCGGGGCTTCTTTCATTAAAACGTAGTTTTCTTCTGCTGTTGTTTTATTTTTAACTAACGACCCGCCCTTACTTCGCTTCGGAATCATGAAATTTTATTATTAACTAGCGACCCGCCCTCGCTTCGCTTCGGAATTATTAAATTTTATTATTAATAGCTTAGTCTCGCGATGTTATTGTCGTACCGCGGGTGACGCCGCGGGGAGAAGCTATTCTAAAAAAAGTAGCCTAAGTTACTCCTTATATTATCAGCTACTTATCGGTGAAAGTCTCATCAAAATCGGTCCAGCCGTTCCAGAGATTAGCCGGAACAAACAGACAGGCAGACAAAGAGACAGACAAAAAGTAAAAAATATATATTTTGTTATATGTACTGTGGTATACATACTTACGCATTTAGTAAAAAATGGTTATTTTATTATTACAAACAGACACTCCAATTTTATTGATTTGTATAGATTAGGTAATGCTATAACTGTCTACCATTTAACGGATTTGGTTTCATTGCTATGTTGTCCGAATTGGTACTGTCCGCCCTGACTATTTCTGCCGCGAGGAATTGAGACGCATCCGGTACGAAAGAATAGGAAGGCCATTATTTTGGTGTCTTCTTCTGTTCTTTCTGCATAATCTTTTTCTGCATAATCAGATCAGATCAGAGGCTCTTAGAAACGTCTTCCTGTTTCAAAATGATAGTCCACTTGGAATTTATCGGTAGTAAAATTTTACCTTTTTTTATTGCCCGAGCAGGCAGACGAGCATACAGCCCACCTGATGACAAGTGGTTACCGTCGCTCATGGACGTCAGCAATGCCAGGGATAGAACCAAGCTGCTGCCTACCGCTTAGGCTAAACCTAACATTTATCGGTACTAAACCTTGCTTACAAGATTTTTTTTATGAAATACTACCTAACTGGTACAATCTAACATAATTCTAGAATACACTTAACACAAAAAAAATGCATGGCGTTTTCTTCTTCGAACAAAATTTCATTAGGTGTTCTTAATCTTAAAAAAAATTATATGGCTTTTGAGAACAAGTTTCAAAATACCGATTAAAATTTTTGGACAACACACATTTATTCTGAAATCATTACTTTCTAAGTTATTGCTTCATTTACAATAAGTCTTTTTATATAACGTACATGATAATATTGGAAAGATATGCTCTTAAAATGCTAGTAAACATTTTAGTATCCCAACAATGCCTTGCCGTGAGCTATTGTAAGTGCACCCTCTCATTGCAAGCTGAGGTTTATATGCAGTGACGTCACTTACACGTCTATAAAACAGCAGAGCTCAAAATTATAGACGTCTCGTAAACCATATTATGTATTTGAAAATCTAGGTGGGTATATAAAAATTACATAAATCAATATATTTTTTAATATTTCGAGTATTTCTCATGTTTCGACTTGACACATCTCATATAAAATAGGTATTACTATTATTAAATTGGAATTAGGTTAGTATTGGTTTTATATTTTTGGTATATAAAAGTAGGTATAATATTTTCTGAATATCTTGTCTATATTGTCAAATAAATGAAAGTCTTTATGTAGTTAATTGTGGTATATTGTGTTTACGAGAAAGAAAGTGCATTTCATTTTAAAAGTATGTTAATCTCAAAAATTATATTTCCAATCACTTGAATTAAGAACGATGAAATAAAATTAAATTTTAATTGACCAAAATTTAAATACAAATACATACATGTGGTCATTGCATTAGAACAAGTACTATTTGAAAAAAAAAATTGTGTCCCATTTTTTTTTTTGCTTAGGTGGGTGGACGATCTCACAGCCCACCTGGTGTTAAGTGGTTACTGGAGCCCATAGACATCCACAACGTAAATGCACCATCCACCTTGAGATATAAGTTCTATGGTCTCAAGTATAGTTACAACGGCTGCCCCACCCTTCAAACTGAAACGCATTACTGCTTCACAGCAGAAATAGGCAGGGTGGTAGTACCCATCCGCGCGGACTCACAAGAGGTCCTACCACCAGTAATTACGCAAATTATGATTTTGCGGGTTTCATTTTTATTACACGATCCGAAACCAAATTAACTTTAAGGTTTTACTAATAGTAATGAGTTTTAAAAATATATGCATGTTCTTTCAAGTATACGTATTCATTTTGTTGATCCCGTTCAATACATGGGCTCATATCCGATCATAAACTAAATGTGATTTGAAAATGCCAACATTTGTTAGTCGAAATGACGAAACGCGACAGTAACAAATGTTTTACGAGTGAAACCCTCGTTAAAACCGTCATTTGTTTTGCCTAAATTCAGTTACTTAAATGTATTAAGCAGGCTACCTCCTCGCCTCGGACAACTCCCAGCTCTTTTAATCACCGATTACAACGGATAGCAAACATTGTGTTATTTCTATAACATAAATTATACTTTAGTAAATTGTTTAAATAATTCGGTTTATACTGTTATTTATTATATTTTAAGAATGTAAGTGATGTCGTAGAAATATGATAATAAATTTTCTACACTTTTAACGGTGCTTTTAGGCACCACAAGCACCGGTCACCGTCCTCGTCGAACCCGTCGCTTGCGACGAACGGCTCGACGAGCGAATTAACCCATAGACACAGCCCACTGAGTTTCTCGCCGGATCTTCTCAGTGGGTCGCGTTTCCGATCCGGTGGTAGATTCTGCGAAGCACTGCTCTTGCTAGGGTCAGTGTTAGCAACACTCCGGTTTGAGCCCCGTGGGCTTACCTACACACGTTAGGGTGAAACTGAAATAGCCTCTCGAGGCTATCAGCATAGGTAAGAAAAAAAAAAGTACACTTTTAATGCCTTCCTGTTACTTCATAACATTGTATCTAACTGCCGTGAGCTCTGCTGTGTGCTTAGTGCGAGTCTTTTAACGTTCTCGATAGCGTAAAAGTTAACTCAAATTTGCGTGCAGTTGGAACAGTGCCCTTAGGGGTAAACGTAGGCAAACGTTCCAACTCAACGCAATCGAGAACGTTAAGAAACTCGCACTAAGCACACTGCTGATTTTCCACAATGAATTTTAATTTTGCTACGCATTGCATAAGCTGAACTAATGCGATTGCGTGCCTCGTTACCAGTCTTTAGAAGCTTTTAGCTTTTAGAATATTCACACTTATCGGACAGATTGGAGATATTTATTTATAATATAAATTGTAAGGTCCCAAGGTCCACATTTAATTTTTGTATTTGAGATTTGAACACCTTCTAAAATGACCATACTTTTTATTGGGATAATCTTGTTTTGTGATATTTTTCCTCACTAAGGTTCCCTTAATTTTGCTATCAACACTGTAGGAGGAATACTACATACAACGCACACAACAATAACATCTCGGTCGGACGGTCGAGCACAAAAGTTGTAAAATATTCTAAACGTCAATAATATTATTATAATGAAAATAATAGAAACTAAACAGTAAAATTAGTTTAATTTTCTCATAGACTGTAATGATTCAATATACTTTCTTCTATATTTCATAACGTTTTGTCGTGCCTTTGCAAGCCAGAGCGCCATTCAAAATTATTTATAATTAGAGTACCTATATGATCTCATGGCAACCTGGTGTTCAAGTGATTACCGGAATCCATAGGCATTCTTCTTCTCAGTATTAGTATTACGGCTGTATCACTCTTCAAACTAAAACACATTACTACTTCGGGCCAGAAATAGGCAATAATTTACTCGTGTGGGCTTCTAGATGCTCTGGTTATTACTGGTGGTGACTAGTATTAATGCAATCTATAATTTCAAGGGGTTTGATTTTTATTGCACTGTGTTTTATTCCTTCGTCGTGGAAGTCATTACTGGATCATGTCTCAGATACATATTTCATTAGAACAAATGGTACCTGCCTACGCTATTGAACACCGGCACGGTCGCATCAGTCGATATGAATGCACCGGGTTTCTTATCCTTTAGGCTATGGCGACTTCAATTTATATGTCTTTATTGGAAAGTTTAATAGAATTTAAAAAAAAATGATTATATCTTAAAAACTGAAGTCAGATAAAGGTTACTCACCTATGCTCTGGCTGACCCAAATACCCAACATATCTAGTTGTAGTAGGCGATGGTAAAGGCTCTCTCCTCGAGCGTGGTTCATAAACAGATGGTACAAGAAGGAGCCGCACCAAGGCGCTAGAGCCCCGAGAAGATGGCAGAGAGATAGGAACCACGCACCGCCTCCACCCCAAGGCAGCAACCACGGAAGAACTGCCAGGATGTACAGCAAAGATATCCCTGAAAACAAATAAGAATATGTTATAAACTTTTTATATTTATTTTTCTTACCTTGTCTTCGGTAAAAAACTGAACCAGGGTGCCGAGGATTAATTGCAGTAGGCAGGTTATAGTAAAAAAAATACATGCTTATCATATTTTCATTACGATGAAGGAACAATTATTTCGTAAAAATTAAAACCAAAAAATAATAACTTTGCGTATTCACTTTAGATAGAAGCTATCGAGCCTTCAACCTTATCTACATATCAAGTTAAGTGTCGACATTTTTTTTTATTGTTTAGATGGGTAGACGAGCTCACAGCCCACCTGGTGTTAAGTGCATACAATGTGTTTCTGCTAAATAATAGCAGAATAATGTTTTTTGTCCTCATTAGGATTAATGCAAAACTTCGTCAAATAAAAGCATTTTTAAATTATTACTTTTCTATTCCAACCCTCTTGATATTAAGTGGATACCGAAGTTTATAAACATTAACTTACTGGTGTTAGGACCTCTTGTGAGTACGCGCGAGTGGGTACCACCATCCTGCCTATTTCTGCCGTGAAGCAGTAATGCGTTTCGGTTTAAAGGGTGGGGCAGCCGCTGTAAGTATACTACGAGTAGAGACCTTAGAGGTTATATCTCAAGTTGGGTGGCGCATTTACGTTGTGGATGTCTATGGGCTCCAGTAACCACTTAACACCAGGTGTGCTGTGAGCTCATCCACTCATCAAAGCGAGAAAAAAAAAATGAGAAAAAAAAAAACTATCTGAGATTGATATTTTTTTGTTTAGTTACGACAGTCCGTAGGAAAATATTTTTAATTTATTCATCAAACAACATACGAATATCCATCGTCCGATATTTATTTCAGCCCTTAATAAAAAAAGAATCCTGTTTTCATAAATGATGTGCTAGGAATGTGTTTGGATAGTGGCCTTTTATGGTACTCGTAATAAAATATTTGGGGCGGGTGGATCGTGAGTAACCGCAGTCACGACTTTCCAATGCGCTTCCAAAATATTTCTACAGTATGATTTGTATATTAATGATTAAATGGGTAAGAAATAAACTAACAGAAATAAAACAAAAACAAATTGTTTGAAAACACAAGGCGGGTACAGGGGACACAACACCGGAAATACTGTTTGAAATATGTAAATACTGCTGAGTTTCAGCAACCCCATAGTGTTGTACGGAATACATGCAGAGTATGAAGGAGCCCATAGAGCCACGTTTTGCTTCCGAATATAGCTAATTAATTAATAACGTAAAGTCGTAAGAAAGAGGTATACCTACGTATCTCATAACATAAAATAGCTAGTTTCGGAAAAAATATTACCATGTAGCAACTCTCATTTTCTTTTGATTTTTAGCCAGATTACTATCACATAGCATCCTATAACTTACGTGGAAAAATAATGTGTGGAAGTCGACCTCGGATGCCCTTCACGGATAAGAAAATTATAGAAACACTACGTGGCTTAGTTAGCTTTGGTCTATACGACCTCACATATTCCATTGTGCACTTCTATATTGGTCCTTCTCCTCCTGGGTGTTGAGAAGATACATCCTTAACGGATTTAACAGTAGGTAGTTGAACAATAATACGACGCGATTAAATTTTAAATTAGATATTCCTCGTGGATGAACAGAGGTCTGTATTGATCTAACAAACTTTCTTGATGAACGAATAAAGTTCTAAGCAAATTTAATGTAAATAGGTTTTGTCTTTTTATAGTTTTTAAGAACTATTAATATGAACGATCAACAAGTAAGCAATTTAATGAATTTTAAATTACATTTGAATTCGAATAAATTATAATAAATAAATATTTATGTTGCATTCAATAGTAAAATAAATATTGAGCTGCTAGTAAAAAATTCGAATAAATTTACATTGCAGTACCTCTGCGGCGTCGGCTGCAAATTTATATTTCATAAATTGACTAACAAAATTTTACGCTTACATTAATTTACGGAAAAGTCTCAGCTCGACTCATTGGTATTGCCCGAGTTTTATGTGGTAATTATGCTAAGTTATTGCCCATTCAGCATTTACCATTTCAGCATATCCATTTTTATATATTATCTTTTTGAAGGGAACTCTATCATTGATTTTATTTCAGTATAAATAATTTTGAATGATTTCAGGACAAAGGATAGGTGAATTCCGTCAGCGCGTTTTATGTGTACGTTTCTCTGATATAGCTACCGCAAACATGTTCATATTAGCCCGGAATTCTAACTATTGTCTATACTAATATTATAAAGAGGAAAGATTTGTTTGTTTGTTTGTTTCGAATAGGCTCCGAAACTACTGGACCGATTTGAAAAATTCTTTTTCCATTAGAAGCCGACATTGTCCCTGATGAACATAGGCTACTTTTTTAAATTTTTTTTTAATTTTAGTTTTTTGGTTTCATGTGTGTTTTAATGTTTCCGAAGCGAAGCGAGGGCGGGTCGCTAGTAAGATTATAATGTAACGAACTTAAACTTTCTTCCTGAATAAATTGTTTGGCTACAAATTGAGCGACCCAATTACAATTAATGATGATACTTTAGAATTGTTAGGTACCTCTAGAATAAGATTTATGCTTTATATCAAATTTTAGCCTGTTGAAAGTCCTAGATTATTTTGTATTTCAGTATATATGGTAAAATCCGTATTTCACTTCTATCGCGCTCATGTGGCAAGGTGGGTGGCGGCATTAATGTGCTATGCACTTCAATATTTAGGACCAAGTGAGGTCACGAGCTCATCTACTCCACTATCATAAAAGACAGCCCGCTACCGTTGAATAGACAATTAATCTAAGCACTTTGCTAACGAAACGACTTTTGGGAAGTAGCGTTACAAGAAAGTACTAATGGCGCGCTGCCAGAATGAGAATGTCTCTGGTCGAAAAAATCTTGTTCCAATAATCCTGCTATCCTATTATTCCCATTTGCCCTACATAGTCGGCTCAAGTACGAAAACACGTTTCATGATAACAATAACAAAACGCTGTCGGTGAATTCATCGTATTAAGTTCGTTACTTGAATTTTGACAAAAACCCTTGATCGTCTTCTCTGTGTGATGATTTTACTGTTTACATAGAAAAGGTTCGCGATTCTCCATGCTACGTACTTACGGAGTTAAAGTCAGAAAGAAATAAAAGAACCGATGTTAAATTCAAATTAGAAAATTTTTTATAAACGGTTAAAAGATAAAATTACATTCAATTATGACAACAAACAACAATAACTTTCTATTGAAAATATGAATTTCTACAAATAAAATTGTACATACACAAATGTTTTTATCACTCACGGATAATCAGAAACTGAAATAATGAATTGGCTTGTGTTAT
The DNA here is from genome assembly GCF_030267445.1 of Bombyx mandarina. Taxonomy (NCBI): domain Eukaryota; kingdom Metazoa; phylum Arthropoda; class Insecta; order Lepidoptera; family Bombycidae; genus Bombyx; species Bombyx mandarina. The sequence goes on from NC_143213.1 coordinate 3,945,494, forward strand.
TACAAATTTTTTCGCCCTTAAAATACGTAGCTTTTTTTGACAAGCTTGCGAAATGATTATTCGTCATTATTAAAATTATAAATTCATTTACACTATTGGCTTGATATCACCATAGAACTTCACAGGGTTAATATTGAAAATGGCTGTTCTACTTGTTGCCATTCATCTTGGTGCTGTCCATGGACAGCAGAGACTCACTATCACGCGAAAAGCCTCCTTGTTTTTCTTTAGTCTTTAAAATGTGGTTTCACTGTTACATCACCGTTCTAAAATGTAAATCAGTATTTAACTTAAGTCATTAGATACAGCAATCTTCATCTAACAGTTCACAAGTTTTTTTGTTTTTGTTTTCGTCTTGAGTCGTCATTACAATCATAAATACGAAAAGTTCATGATTAATCGATTTCGGTAAACGAAACAAACGGCTCCTCCCCATTATGGACTGTTTTTAAAACTTTTTTGAAGACGCCCATGTCACAACGTTGCACAGGAATTCGGTTTAGAGCGAGATGAAACGCGGTATAAAGTTTCCCGGAAGTTCATTGAAAACCGCCACGTTCACCGCGACACTGCGATGTAAAATGCCTCAAGCCTGCTTGAACAGCCTACCCACGGTGGATGCGTTACCTACCAAACTATGTACACACATTGTATTTAAACTTATTTTATTTTTATTTAAATTATTATATAAATTTGATCACAATTTATTATTATGTAGAGTGAAGCATTGGACATTTAAGTGTGTACGTATTTTATCTTAACGATAGGAAATTCTAGTTTACATTAAACTTGCGACATTGTTATGTACGAATAGGTGTACCCATGAAAATAATTCAGAATCAAAAGATGTTTTCGAGACATTCGATTTTCAGATTTTTTTAATAGAAATAGCTGTGTGAGTGTAAATTACGTAAAAAAATTTCCTGAGGCACCCTAGCCTGTGGCATCCTATAAGCCCCTGTACGTAATATAATATGTACAAGGTGTAGATTTTAACGCAATCGTTATTGTGGTCGCACAGGTATTACGTCGATTTTTCGATTATCGACATATGAGACGGTTTTCGTTTGTAGGTGATCGATTGGTTGTGGATTAAAGTTCACAATTCGAGTACCGGCATTATCATAGTAAGCTTGACGTTTCCCATATCGATATCGTCATACGGTTATCGTTCAATTTTTATTTTCATATATTAGTGAGTTAATCTTGGTAATTATTGAAATTATTCCTAATTGCGGGCACGCTAGAAATATATTTCACCATTTGCTGAAGACATTTAATTTAGTCCGTCGGTGGGTTACCCTAACTTTACTTAGGTGCTTTATCCATTTGAACGCAGCAGATTAATATGATTAAATAAGTAATTAGCAATTAAAACTATCTATTATAACTAATATGTCGCCCATTGAACCAGATCAATCTGTTACCTGTTTGATCTGGTCAGGTCAGACCAGTGCAGGTTTTATTAGAACTGTCTACGTAATGGTTCTTTTTTTACTTTAGTAAAAACTGAAAGAAACGCAACTGCCCGCAGATATTTAAATGCCTCGTGGACGGAAGCCTTAACTGTTGACGATGCGGTCGAGGTGTACAAAAGTCCTAATTGCCACCGTTTCGCAGCTCTGTGACTAAACGTACTTTTTGGGTGAACGAAGCCGCAGGAACAATGCTACGTAATTACAGGCCTTTGTCATAAAAACCGGTATTAACTTTTAAGGATTCAGGCTGATTGTGCTTGGCGACGGTCGTGAAACATTTTCCTTGCTGACGTAACACATTTTAGATTGGATTTTAAAGTAAAACCATTCAAAAATGTAAAATCATATTTATCTCAGTAATCGTGGTTGAAAATTTTGTATTATGATATTTATGACGTAACAGATATGCTGCAGGAAAGTCGTGTCCAATGGTACGGCCACATAAACCGCAGGCATCCAGACTACACCGAAATTAGATGCTTCTACGTACCAAGTCGAAGATCCTGCGGTAGGCCCAAAAAACGCTGATTAGATGTGATAAATGCGAGTATGGAGAAGAATAACCCCACCCCCACACGGAAGGATGCCGTAGACCGGGCAAAGCGGAGGAGTTTAAAGCAGGAAAGCGGACCCTATACCTTATATAGCGGGCATTATACCGGGAAAACGCTAGGAAGAAGGAAAAGACAATATAATTACAAATAGCGAATTCGATTGAAAAGTTAATTTGCATTGTTCTTTAACAAATATATCGATTATCCATGTCCCTGACACTGCACATTCATTATGTTCATAACCAGTACTTAATATTTTCTGCACCTGCTCTGTAACATTAAATAATTGTATCTGAGTCACGTAGCTGCTAATTACGTACAAACAATAGAAGTAGTAATATACAATATACATATATGACAAAGAACAAGTCGACAAGTTAGTCTGAATTTTAATTATCATTTTTAAAGTAATTCGAAACATTTTTAAAAAAGGGTTCTGATTATTTTTGAGCTAATTTATGTGTGTTTTAACAAACACATAATTATCATTATATATCTTTTTGTGCTGTACATTTGTTTTTTACACATTTCAAACCACCAATTTTTATTATAAAATCACAAATCATTGCAGTTGTAATATGACTCACTGACACAATCAACCCCTTGTTTGCTTGAAAGTACAAAGCAACAAAAGGGCTTGCGTGCTAAGCACCCTCTGAGATTAGGTACCTACATCCAGTACAAAATAATATGAAATAGTACTTTTAAAATTCAAGACATAATAAATTTTAAAGTAGTAAAGAAGATAATTTTTTTTTATTTTCATCAATAAAATTTTCATTTCAATTTGTCATTTTTCAATCATCATATATTTTAATTACTTGCATCTAAATCTCTTCGGTGTAAATTAAAGGTCAGCTTCTACGGACGTTCCTTAAGACGGATCGTTCTCTATTAATCACGTTTTTCTTGATTCAAGGAAAAATCGGGAAACTCAACTTCGAAAACTAGGACCAATTAAACATTTCCACAATCAATATTGAATACCATTAAATTTTACTTTAATAATTGCATATCTATACTAATATTATAAAGAGAAAAAATTTGATTGTTTGTTTGCATTGAATAGGCTCCGAAGCTACTGAACCGATTTGTAAAATTCTTTCACTTTTGGGAAGCTACACTATCCTCGGATGACATAAGCTTTATGATATTTTCTAAAAAAATTAGGGATCCTCACTAAAACTCCAATAATGTAACCCAAGATGTAAAAAAAATACCTAAAATTTATATCGCGTTCTATATCACGTGCGCTGCGAAAACTATTGATGATAGAATAAAATAATGTACTACGACTTTGCAGAACACATTATTTACAAAAAGTGTCGCGACAGCATCTTTATGTCTAACTATTGTACTCGTAGTTATGCCACAATAAGTGTTATTTAATTTTTAAAAATAAAACAACGTCAAATATCGTTTACAAGGAAGCTCTTGTTCAATGGATTCAATGGCTTTTGTTTTGTATGTATGACATTTTTACGAAAATTAAAAAAGAAATTACTAAATACTTATAAAAAATAAAAATAAATAAAAAATAGTAACAAAAAAATCATTTAAATAATAATATTCAAACTTTCTTTACAATTTTCTTTTGTTAGTAACCTGACGCAAATTGAAGGGTTAATACATGTGTATTATAATTTTTAATTTTGAATTTTTTCTTAAATACCCGAGCGAAGCCGGGGCGGGCCACTAGTAGTTTATAAAAAAATATCGATATACCCGTTCACATCTCTTTAAATATAACAAACAGAGTGCCTATTTTCTTAGTACACATTTTATGTGGCATTATAATGTAAATATTCGAAGAAGCTTTTAGTCTGACCGGCACCGCACTAGAATAATGCATCCCTTTAGTTATTAGGTCTTGGTAAAATTGGCCCTATTCTTTGAATTATAGAATAACATATACAGAGCTATAATACAAATTGTATAACGAAACAAAAAGTGAAAGATTTAGGTTCATAGAGCCAGGTTACATAAATAGTTAAAAGCTATTTTAAAGCCATACTTAAATATACAGGATCTACACATCTTATTCAGGGAGTTATGGTTTAAAGTTCGTAATATGCGCATTTGACCGAATTTCCGGTACTTCCTGAATGACTGTCGATAAATTGGAATCCCGTATTGGATGATAGGGAGCACTTGCTCTACACCGGAAGATTCTATAAATGAAACAATTTGCGACATTGACTAGGCTCACGTCTGTATTTAATAAACGTTCTCACTTGTATCATTTTTACATACATAAAGTAAAGTAAAACGATTGAATGTGAGGGTTACTTATAATTTGTCTTCCATTTGCATTGTATGGGCAGCTTGTTACAAATGGATGAGAAATAGTCTGACAAAAAAATAATAAAGTGTTTATTACTTTATTTAAGTAATTTATGTAATGTATTTTTTGTGCTAAGGCCGTTGTTTTAATTTATTTTTTCCTTGGTACATTGCGTCTTCCGTTTCAGTAGTAAAAGTTGATAATTGTCATAAACTTTGAAAATTAGCATATTAGCATATTATTATGACATATTTGGTGTCTCTATAGAGTAATGTCAACAAAATTGGTTCAATCCTAAAATAGCATGGCGTCATCGATGTTCAGCGCATTTAATATACATAAGTTAATTTAAAATTCCGAATGAACACGGATGGCATAGGGAGCTTTAGGCGAGCTTTCATGACCGACGCTGAATTATGCAGGAGGGTACGGAACGACGCCGGATTAAATAAGTTAATGCGCAGCGGTTTCCACTTGATGCTTCAATGTCAACCTTACATTTCTTAGAATAAGAATTGATTTTCATAACAGCTGCCTTTTGAAATCCGAATTCATTTATTATTGTTTATTATTTTCAAAGTATTACAATACTCATCATCATCAACATCATCATCAGCCTGTATCTCTCCATAGCTGGATGTAGGCCTCTCCCATAGTCCGCCACAATGAACGGTCCTCCGCCTTCCACATCCAATCTTCATCTTCAATCTTAAATCACACACTGAATTAAAAAAAAAATGTTTTTACTCAACACCACAGCTTTAGCTGAAGAATACAAATAGAGTCGAGTAATTGTAACGCTATTTTTAATTTTACAAATGATGACCATTCACTGAGGTCTCTAGAATGACAAATTATAACAAATTGTTGGTTTTTGTTAATTCATAATATTTTATGTAACAGCGCGTTAAATATCCTATATTTGCTATAACTTTACTTTAAGGCGTAAGCACTGAAGGGAGTTTTCGATGAAAGTTGGTTGTGTAACGTTGGCAAATGGCCAATATACCCCGTCAAATTGATCGTAGCACACCTGTGCTCAAGAAACGAAACCAACAACTTTTTTCACCAATAAAATCAATAATTCGTATATTTTAAACAGAAAAATACTAGTATACGAAATATAACTGAATTGTAATTTAATTCAAGACGATTCAAATCGTTATTTTATAGTATCGAATACCACAAGGTTCTGTGTTTCCATTAGTAAATTAACATTAAAGGTTACGGCATCAAAAGACCATTGAGCGTTGACCTGAAAAGGAACACCTATAGACTATTCGAAGATTGGTGTTACCAATATTACGTTTATTTACCTACAGAATGAAATGTATGAATGAATGAAAAGGTAATATATGTATATAACCTTTGGGTAATAAGATATTTTCCAATTCAATAATAAAATTATTTTATAAATTTCATATGTAGTTATGAATCATTATGATGATGGTTTTTTTCAGATAGGATATAAGATCCAGTATTATTTTATAAACAAAAGTGATTCTGCTATCAAAACGAATAAAGCACGAGCAAAGATCAAATGAACTTGGTAAAAATAGGTTTACGGCTGCGTAGTTAGTTAAAATGTTTTTTTTTTTCATTCTTTAATATAGCCATACAACCCATTAGGTTAAGTCGGCTAGTTAATAAAATGTTTAAAAGGTGTAAATTGAGCGCGGTAACACTACTACCTCTCCCAGGTTCTGTTTTAGGTGCGGATCGGTTGTTCAAGCGAGAGTGCTGCTACGCCAGTCCCACATGAGACACGCGGATATCCTGCGATGTTTCATCCCCAGACCCAAAAAGAAGAATTTTTTTGCATTTCAAAACATGTGTAATTTAAGCGAAAGTTAAAGGATATTTTATTGCCCTTGTAGGCAGACGAGCATACGGCCCACCTGATGGTGAGTGGTTACCGTGACTCATAGACTTCAGCAATGCCAGAGGCATAACCAAGCCTCTTCCTACCGCTTAATACTCTCCACAAGCCACGTTTGAAGAAGGACATGTCATAGCGCTCGGGAAACACCGTGGAGGGGAGTTCATTCCAAAGCTGGATGGTACGTGACTAAAAAGATCTCTGGAAATGCAGTGTGGATGACTGCGGTGGCTCCAGGTCGTATGGATGAACTCTACTCTGGTGGCGGGCGGTGCGATGGTAAAAACGAGATGATGGTATCATCTCGAACAATTGAGCAGTTTTAAAATTATATTTTTTAGGTTTCCGTAACAAAAACGGAACTGCTGACGGCTATTACTTATTTCCATTCATTCGTATTACCTTTACTTAATCCCTTAATTTAAAAAAAAAACCATTTTACGATCTAAAGTACTGTTTTGCATATTGAAATCACGCACGGATAGTCACCAATTTAACCTATAAGCAAGCAAGCGATGTATTCCGGCTTAAGATACAAGCAAACGTGCAAACTTACAGTGTGTCCTATTTCCCGTTCGTACATGTCATTATCCTGCCAATTTCAGACGCGATAGCCGTTACACAATAAATACAACTGAGATTCCAACCCCATAATCTCAAGGTAGGTAGCAATAATCACGTTGTGATGTTTTTCGGCTCCGGAATGAAGATATAGCTTAAATACATAAAAATGTATTACTCTCGGTATCGGGATCGAAATATTATTAGCTCTACATTGTTTTATAGGAGTTGCCATTGCATTGTTTATAGTATTGTTCTAATTCAAAGTTGGGTGCAGCGATTTTCAAATACCGTCGATCACAACAAAATCGTGTCACCTAAGTGATGCTTAGAGAAAGTTCAAGTAATTTTGTTTCGACTGAACCATTATTATGTTAAGGGCATACGGCTCGCCTTATGGGTGGCCTTCATAGCTTATTGACACGCCATGCCGTCGAATACTGATTATCAGTATCACTGATAATTACAACCCACAAACCGAGTGGATGTCTTCGGTATTAATGGAATACACATTAACATTAATGATCGGTTTTTATTGTAAATATATCACTTATTTTTAGAAGTTCCTTTCGCATGAAATTTTGTTTCCAGAAAGAATTAAAATTGTAGAGGTATACGAGAAAGGGTTGAAAAAAATTGATATTACTTGGTAGATCGACGGTCCGAATGTTGTTGTACGGAACTCGTATATATGCAAGCTTATCTTGAAAATGTCATAAGGGAGATTTAGGCATCTGTCAAATATCTTGTGTTGTATGATGGCTACCCGCCACAAAATTATTTACAAAATGTTTTGCAACACCTTTCCAAATTGAGTCTTGGAATGACTTATCTTCTTTTCTCCTTTATTCTATATTAAAATTTGCTATTGACTTTAAGTATGTGACTTTTGCTTAGCACTTTGACTTATCTTCATCACATCCGCAGACCAACAACCCACCATTGACCATCACCAGTCTGTTTTGTCAGATTCTGGGGTCGACCGTGGAATGTGAAGAGTAATGGAGCGAAGTGTCAGTTCTAAGCGAAAATCCTGCGATTTTTTCCTAATCCTGACAAATACTTTTACAGAACGTATATAAAAAAGAGGAAACATCTCACGCATCGCTTATTTGTATGCACACTTGTGTTCTTCGAAAATTCTTACGGGGTTAAGGCTTGGTCAATAAGAAAGCCGATCGAAAATGTACTTACGCTTTGAGATGCTGTGCTGGAAAAAAAATATAAACATTCCTTGAATGATAGATTTTGCCAATGTACGAAATACTGGTGATAGAACCTCTTGTGAGTCCGCACGGGTTGGTAACACCACCCCGCCTATTTCTGCCGTGAAGCAGTAATGCGTTTTGGTTTAAAGGGCGGGACCGCCATTGTAACTAGACTGAAACCTTAGAACGCATATGTCAAGGTGGGTGGCAGCATTTACGTTGTAAATGTCTATGGGCTCCAGTAACCATTTAACACTAGGTGAGCTGTGAGTTCGTCCACCCATCGAAGCAATAAAAAAAAATCTTGTGAGAACTGAATACTCAGGCGAAATTGTAGGCAATTTATCTCTAATATTTCGGTCATCTTTCCAGGAAAAAGACTGACAACCTAAAGAAGCACATGATCAAAAGATAAGATCGGAGAGAGAGATCCCGTAATGCATTAAACACATATAACAGTAAACAGGCACCAATGGTGCACAATAATTCGTCAGTTGGTACCATTTAATCCTCAGCAATAAGAAAACTAAGTTATATTTATATCATTTAATTATGAAATGGGATGTAAAAAGTCAGAGTGGCAGTGAATAATTTTTAAGAGTCTTCAAAACATGATCGAAAGACCTGTGTTTGTAGTATTTTGTACTATCGTAAGTTGTACCTAATGTATCGTGTTGAAAACAAAAAAATTACAGCATAGTGCCGAAAAATTGTATAAACATAAAGAGAACTATAACAAACAGAGAGTCAACATTTTAATGTAAGCGCTCTGAAGCTCTGAAGATGCCTTAAGAGTTGTTTGAAAACGTCAAGGTCAATAATTTACGTAAATCATACCTCAGAGGGAGTGTTATCAACAAACTAGTGTTACGTTTTTTGTGAAAAATGTGTACCGAATTCCATCAAAGTTTATCAAAAGAAAAAAGACCTTAGAACGCACGGTGGTACAATTTGAAAAATGTACCGTGTACCTTTCAGCAAGCATTTGCTCCCAAAAACTTATTTTAGTTATTTCGGCACGTGCAAGAACTATTCGTTTTATTCATTTCAAATTCCATATTATATGGAATACCGTTTCAACCCAAATAAATTTCAAAACATTTTTGATTTCTATAATTAACGATTAAATATTCTGATCGCATTTCTCAAATGATCGAAATTACGATTTAATGAGCTGGTGGATACGTTTCTTGACATAGTTGACTTGACTACATGCAGGACATGCCACGGTCACCAGATGGGTCATGCAATAAATATGCGGATGTCGCGAATCCTTAAGCTCATTGTCGATTATCAAAAAATGTTTTTTTTTACGACTGTTCGGGAAAGCTCAAAGTCTAAGCTACACTGGACCTACTTTCCTCGTAGTAAAGCAACTAACACTTTGGAAATGAGAAATCTGTAACAGATATGTTACTACAATTTATTAATGGGTCGTTTACAATACTGACCATTTAAAACGAAAATTATATATGGCTGGCAATATTTTTTTATTCAAATGAATTTTATTTGAAAAATATGGAATTATGCTTTTAGATTCAGTCATATTTTGTGTATTGATTAGTGTTCTGTTTTCACTACATATCTTTTTCATCAAAATACAATAAAAATAAACGAGTAATTATGGAATAAGAGTTCCTTTGCGGTAGCAATACCGCATAAACGGCTCACAGCATTATTGGCGTTTACTGAGTGAACACTAAAAATGAACGCACGACTCGTTATTGGTTTTAACGTTTCCGACATGGTAATTTTGATTCAAAAACTGAATCCCGTAGTCGCCCGAATACTAAAGTCAACAACGGTGAATTAAAGGCGATAGTGGAAACTGACGATGCTCAGTCTACGCTGAGTAAGCAGCAGCTATCAACGTTAGCATCAAAATAACATTGTTTAATTTACATTAAATTGGAATGGTAATGGAAACTTTGAGGATCAGATGAGGATTTTGAGCCGCATTGTCACTTGCGAATTGCGATTAAAAATGGATTTATCTTTATAATCATAAGCGGTTATATCATATTGGTAAGACTCTGGTTCAGCACCTGGGCAAAGTCCCAAATGAAAAAATTACGTCTAAAAGATCATCGTTTGGTGATTTATGGCATAACTCATTCTGATTTTTAACAAATGACTCCAGGTTCACTGCAAATGTGTACTGTGAGGAGCTGGATACAAAGATGGAGAAGTTCCCGAATCTCCGGTCAGCCTTAGTTAATCGCTCGTCTCCGCTGTTCCTACAGGACCGCTACACGAGTTAGGGTTGGAAGTTTTGCGCCATGTACCGTACTAACCAGATCTTGCTCCGACAAACTTCTACATTCTCCTAAGACGAGACAACTTCTTGGCAAAAATTCAATACCTGAGGGGTAGTACAAAATGCCTTTGAAGAGTTTGTTGGCTACCGTACACCCGCCTTCTTTAAGAAGGGTATTGAACAATTACGCTGGCAGAGATGTATCAAAAGATGATTCTAACTTTATGTATACTAAATAGTTTGGTAAGTAAAGACCTAATATTATGAATATGCTGTTTTCAAGAACAAACTAAGAAAGACCCTTCAAAATGTTGGAGCATGTTCGAGTTGTGACGTATATATTATTATTATTATATTATACAACGCATCATTATTATTTTTGAGAAAAATGTACCAATTAGTAATGAATTAGTTACTGGTAATTTTAGTTTCATTTTTTTTTAAATATCGTCGGTAACGGACTAACTTACAAATTTTCCCGAACGTAAGTTACCGTCTCTCATCATCCAGTAACGCCAGGGGCATAGCCAAACCGTTTCCCATTGCCAAAGACTCATAACGAACCCCAAAATACACTCTTTTATAAGGTAAAATAAACAACACAGTGAAATGTAAATCCAAAATACATAATTATGTAAGTTGTTTAAAACAAATAAGTTTGTAAGTATATATTTTGTGGTCCGGAATCTTGTTATGTTTACCTTTGACTTCAAATGAGTGTAATTATTGCATTTATTACAATATATTTTATACCCATTTTGAAACATAAGATACCAAGGGACGAAAGTTTCGGGCAAGTGTTTTCCCAGCCCTTAACAAATAAGACAGACATGCCCCACCTTCGTTTTGTTTCAATAACGAGCGGATCTTTGGATACATAACTAATAAAATTACCATGAGTCAGTATGTTGATAGTCTCGTTGTGGAAATAGAAGAGGCTTCGAATGCAGTCTGTCCAGCCTTGTAGTGGTCGATAGCCAGTAAGAACATACGGGTTGAACTGAAGGTGTTGCGGCATGTCCCGCCAGTGCAATAACTCTACACCGCAGCTGGTTCCAGTCTCCCTTTCTTTAGTTTCATTCCTTTTATCATCATTCTCATGAAAGTCTTTGATGTTTAGGTTTGACCGATCCTTCTCCAGAACATCGCTATGTCGTTCTAACGACTTTTTTCTCTTCTTAGGGCCCTTACCGTTTATTTCTTGAATTGACATATCGTACATTTTAGTAAAAGATTCAGATAAACCTTGCTCTCATAACCTAGCAACGTCGATAAGTTTACGACGCTGAACAAGGGGATGCTGCGGCGTGGTCCGTAGTTCGTAGAATCACTTTCCCGCATAACCATGCAAAGCAATGCTTTTAATTGGTAATAAAATCACAGTAGCAGCTTTTGAAAGATCATGGAGAAGGTTTATTGTTCTTAGTTTAATGGTGTTCTGTGAAGCCGGGTGTAGTGGCGGTCGCGGCGAGGCCGGGAGCGGGTCGGCGCGTGGTTGCGGCCGCGGAAGCGCGCGACTGGCCGGGCGGGCGCTACCACACGGCACCGTAGCGCGCCTCGCACCCCTGCCCCTTACGATTTTGCGCACTGCGCAAACCCAATCAGCTGATTCCCGCCAGGACATTATATTTCCTCTAGCCCTTTTTGTGAAGACGATATTTTCAATAATCTTGCATTGTGGTAGCTAATATTATTGGTGTGCGACTAATTCGTGTACCAAAAATATTTATATCTTGATTCATAAGGATTTTAGCATTTTAAGGATTAATTTCAAAAGACACGTGATTACTAATATTATCTGTTATGAATGAGCTTTAAGAAATAATGCAGTTAACTATTTATTTTGCATAGATACTTACTATTAATCAATAGTGAGACTAGAATAATAATTATTAAAATCAGCGTTTTCAACTGAGAGTTTGAGTAGTCAAAGTCGGGTCTGTGGCAAAAACCCCTCCGTCACTGGCCCTCGCGACTAGGGGGTCAAGACAGAGTATAAAATTAGAGGGGGTCATCTAACACTGGCTTATATAAATAAGCGCCATCGCCTGCCGAGAAAAACATTGTTTTTACCAGTCCTTAAACCGATATAAAAAGTACACTAAGCACTGATATGGAAAGTGAAAGTCCTCCTCACAAGAACCGTGACATGTCGGTGAAAGATCAGTCCTTCTGCACCGCAGGCACTCCCGGGAAATGTAAGACTCACCAAGGATTTTGATATTCTTCAAATTATATCAAAAATAATCTCCAGAAAAAATGGTTTACTAAGCTCTGTAACTATGGCTATCGTATTGCTGGATCGTTATACTTAAATGAGCCTAAAATAATTTAACAAATACCAACATTTTTCTTTACGTTTTCTAATTTCAATTAGTACTAGACGGCTTTTTTTTTTTTTTTATTGCTTAGATGAGTGGACGAGCTCACAGCCCACCTGGTGTTAAGTGGTTACTGGAGCCCATAGACATCTACAACGTAAATGCGCCACCCACCTTGAGATATAAGTTCTAAGGTCTCAATTATAGTTACAACGGCTGCCCCACCCTTCAAACCGAAACGCATTACTGCTTCACGGCAGAAATAGGCAGGGTGGTGGTACCTACCCGTGCGGACTCACAAGAGGTCCTACCACCAGTAATTACGCAAATTATAATTTTGCAGGTTTCATTTTTATTACACGATGTTATTCCTTCACCGTGGAAATCAATCGTGAACATTTGTTGAGTACGTATTTCATTAGAAAAATTGGTACCCGCCTGCGGGATTCGAACACCGGTGCATCGCTCAACACGAATGCACCGGACGTCTTATCCGTTAGGCCACGACGGCTTAAGTTCTTCTAGTTCTTTTTTTCAACATGGCCATTGGCTCCAAGCGATGCCATTAGTGTAAGTCGCGTTTATACAATTTAAAATAAATGTTTTCAATGAAAATTGTAGGAGAGTAAAATGAAGTTTTTTGTGTTGTCCAGCTGGAGCACTGGGTATGAATACTCCAGAGGGTCCCACAAACAAGTTCGAAAAGGAATGGTAGCGAGCGAGGTGCGGACGTATTCTCGTGTGTATGCTTCGGTGGTTGCGGGTGAACTGTCGGCGCCAGTAAAGGCGCACGCGCGGCTTTCCAAAAGGAAAGCCACTCGGTCGCTACTCTTTGAATCGCGCCGGGAACCGACAACGAGAGTCCCTGATTGGTCGCGGCGCGCGATCAGACGCGGCTGCCGACGCGGCAGGCGTTAGGGTTGCTATATACTCCCCCTCTAGTCCTGGAGAACGCCCTCGCTCCTGGACTAGGACATTAACAGCTTTAACTGGGCGTCCACGTTTCCTCTTAGGAATCACGGGTTTAGGTAAGGAGTCTTTGTTACCGTGGTAACAGGTAAGGTCTTGGGTATGGTATTTCCCTAATATAATATCAGGCGGTTTCTTCGAAGGATTTAAACAGTATGGGAGTACTGATATTGGTGTATGCTCACCTGTTTCGTTGCGATGCTCTGCAAACGGAGTTGGACCTCCCCCTGCTCTGAAGATGTGTGCGTGCCTGTCCAGTACGTCGGCGAGCGCTTGCCGCTCAGCTGGCGTAAGGTGAGTACCTTCGTCATCTCTAAGGATGTCTGTAGCGGCGCAGGAAACTTTGCGCGACTTAGGTTCGAAACACAGATTATACTTTACCCTCGCATCATCACTGAAGAACCAAACCTCTTCTTTGAAGTCGATTACTACTCCAGCTGCGGTAATAAAATCTATTCCTAATAACGTTTCATTATTGGTGGATTCAGGAAATATGAGGAATGGAGTGGAAATAATTGTCGTCTCTAGGCGTACATCGAGTGTGGTGGTAAAAACGTCCATAATGCGCACCACACCGTCGGCAAGTCTGACTCGTTGAGAGGAAACGCGGAGAGGATGGTTGTTCTGCTGGAGGAGAGCGTATAGCGTATGACCCGCGATGCAGTGTTTTGCAGCTGTGTCTATTAAAGCGGTGCCGTCAAAACCCGGTATATTTATGTTAAAAATCGGCCGTACGTCACGACCAATAGGGGGTCCCATAAGATCGTCATCTCCGCCGCAACCATAAAAACAATCAAATCCCATTACATCACGCTTATTCCCATATTTCGGAAAATTCGGGTTTATCCCGTTTTTATCACAATAATTTTCAAATAATGGTATACAAATCTTACTGTCGCCCGGACATCTTTGATGAACAAAATTTGAATCCTCTGCGACTGCGCAGGTTAATGTTTGACATTGCCCGTTTGTATTGGCATTGCGGCAAAGATGTCCGTCGACGCTAGAAAACATATCCAAATTATTATTTTTGTTGATAAACAAATTATCATTTTTACGTTCGGCAACCAAAGAGTTAAGGCTGAAGGGTTAACGTGAGTAATGTTTTCGCTCGGACTATTATTATTTTTGCGATCGTCACTCGATCGATTACATGTGAGTCGACTATTATCAAAGCCGGCAATGTGACTTTTGGACAATTATTGGTAAATCAGAAAAACGAATTATTGACTTTGTATTCCATTGGCAGTCACAAAACTCTTCTGAACGACATCTTAGATAAATAACAGGTTAAGTTAATACTTTATTTAATGCTGGTTTTGAACCGTATTCTTTGAAGGAGACGATTATATTCAAATCAATCTGTATTGACATATCAATAACATTTTTTTGTCCAAATGCACAGATTGCCACCTTTGATAATAGACGACTCATGTTATGCATTTCGTGTTGCATGCAGTGATATTGTGGTTCTTTTCTCGAGAAGAACCTGGGCGATCAATACGAGCTCGATCGGCATTATCACTGTTATCAGTAACCTTAAACCGCGAACGATTTGAATTATGGACAGCAAAATTATAATTTTGTGGAATTCGCCGCTGTTTATACTGTGTGTAGGTATCAGTGCATGCATCACTATTTTGCAAAATAGGTATACAAGTTTCATGCACTAAATTAGAACTATGAATACGGTCTTTTACTGATTTGTCGTTTTCAAATTTAAAACACACTTTTGAATCGACACAATAAAATGACTGATCACTTTTAAATAAGTTAGTATGAGATTGATCACCTTGTTTTGAATCTAACTTACGACACTGGTTCTTCTCGTGACCGAAGAAATGGCAATACGAACATTTCGGGCGTCGCTTCCTTTCGACGGAGTCAAATATACGCAGCGTTCCGGGAACAAGCGGCGGCTGCGTCGCGGGCTCGTGGCCGGGGGCGGCGCCGCTCGGAGCGCACGCGGCCGTGCGCGCTGCAACTGCTGGTGGAGGGCGGGTGCGTCCGGTGCCGGTCGTCGACTCGTATGGTTTTCTTGCTAATTCTCCCGTCGGTCTTGAGGCATCGTGCTCGTAGCGAAGTTCGTCCGTCGCGTCTTCAATTTGGCGCGCTCTTTGCAGGAGCACGTCGAATGAACTTACTTCGTCGCGGCGAAGTCTCTCCCGTACGCGGCGGCTGAGGAGTCCGTAGATCATGTCCAGCTGGACTTTCTCGCTTAGGTCGCCGGCAGGTAGCTTCGCGAGAAGAGCACGCGTCGCAGCGATGAAACGGTCCGTTCTTTCATCGTTTTGTTGACCTCGTTTGAATAGTTGAGCGTATATACGGTGTGGAGGTCTGCGATCACCGAAAGCGTCTCGTAGGGCTGATACGGCATCGCACCACGAAGATATGGAGGACTTCACACCCAGCCACCAGACGGCAGCGTCGCCGCACAACAGCATCGACAATCCCCGGACGGCGTTCTCATCCGAGATGTCGGAGCAGTCGCGATAGGCCTCGGCCGCATCCAGGAAGGCATCAAGCGACTCACCTGCAGTCCCACTAAAGCGCGTGGTACATCGAGCGAAGTTCGCGTGTGCATGTGATGCGGGCACTGGTGTTGATGTGTTGTGCCGTATCGTTTCAAATAATGATTTCAAAACCTCTGTTTGGCTCCGCTGTAGTGCCTCTACTATTGTTGACACGTGCTCGCTGGAGAAGGTGGCTTCGGCGGGGGCCACGTGGCTGTCGCCGGATCGGTTGTGGTGATTGGAGCGCGAGGCGTCAGCAGCGCCGATTTCGCAGGCGGGAGACGCGCTCGTAGATGCTTCTCGAAAGGACTCGTAGATTGTGCGCGAGGCGTCGCCGGCGCCATTTTCTTGGGCGCCGGACGCGCTCGGGGAGACCGATCGCGGGACGCGGACAGACGACGGGTCCGTTGCATCATCATCCCTGCGATTTCGGCTAGCACGGTTATCATTCGAGTGTTCACCATGACCATGAGTTCACAATTGTATTGGCAAAACCCGTACGATTCGTCGACTCACCGCTAGATTTTCCTTACCACGTTGAGGCGCCAGTTTTGTGTTGTCCAGCTGGAGCACTGGGTATGAATACTCCAGAGGGTCCCACAAACAAGTTCGAAAAGGAATGGTAGCGAGCGAGGTGCGGACGTATTCTCGTGTGTATGCTTCGGTGGTTGCGGGTGAACTGTCGGCGCCAGTAAAGGCGCACGCGCGGCTTTCCAAAAGGAAAGCCACTCGGTCGCTACTCTTTGAATCGCGCCGGGAACCGACAACGAGAGTCCCTGATTGGTCGCGGCGCGCGATCAGACGCGGCTGCCGACGCGGCAGGCGTTAGGGTTGCTATAAGTTGATTTACTTGAAATTGTAATAGATTGGGATCAAATTGAACGAAATGCAAAGAAACGCGATAAAACATTATTATATAATGTCCCAGTAAAATGATGGTAGCGTACTTAGACTTCAGTAGGCTTTTAACGGGAAGCTGTGAAGCCACATCCAGTAACTGTATTTCATTTTCCAACACTTGTGCAACAACAACAGTCCATTGTTACATGTCTCAACCAGAAGAAACAATAAATTAAGAAATAAAACATTTCTTATTATTATTGCCTAAGCAGGCAGATGAGCATACGACCGACTTGATGCTAAGTGGTTACCGTCGCTCATGTACGTCAGCAATGCCAGGGGTAGAGTCAAGCCACTGCCTACCGCACAAGCCTCGTTTCAAGAAGGACATGTCAAAGCGCTCAGGAAACACCGTGAAGGGGAGCTCATTTCAAAGTCGGATGGTACGTGGCAAAAATGATCTCTGGAAACGCACTATGGATGAACGCAGTGGCTTCAGGTAGTATGGATGGACTCTACTCCGGTGGCGGGCGGTGCGATGGTAAATACGAGATGATGGTATCATCTCAAAAAATTCCTCAGAGCACTCCCCATGAAAGATACGGTACAAAATGCAAAGAGAACCGAAGTCCCTTCGCAGACCCAGAGGTTCCAACCGATCCGTGAGAATGGGATTATTGACAGTCCAAACGGCTCTCTTCTGTATGAAGTCAAATGGAAGTAGCTGGTATTTGGGAGCCCCGACCCAGAGATGGGAACAGTACTCCACGCGAGGCTAGACCTGTGCTTTGTAAAGCAAATGTCTTTGTCCAGGCGTGAAGTACCGCTTCGCTCTGTTGAGGACTCCCGGCATTTTTGAGGCCAACTTGGCTTTGCCCTCCAAATTACTCCCAAATTGGACATCGCTCGAAATGTCTACCCCAAGTATACCAATACTCTTGGAAGGTTGCAGGTTAACTCCTTGGAATTGCGGCACCATGGCAAAGGGGTTCTTTTTCGCAGTGAACGCGCAAACTTGTGCCTTTAACCTGTGAACCTAGTTCAATTCACCCCACTCGGAGACTCGCTCCAGAGAGCTCTCCACTTCAGACACAAGCTTAGATCGTCTCTCCTGTACCACGATCCGAAAAAGACTCTGATGGCCGATATATCGCGCATCCCCGTATTGTCATCCGCATAGCAATGCATGCCATCAATGGATAGCATGTCCTTGATATACAGGATGAAAACCGTGGGGGAGAGCACCGAACCCTGTTGAACGCCAGCGTTAATGATCGTGGTATCGGAGCAATAACCGTCTATAACGACAGTGATGCTCCGCCCATCCAAAAAGCTAGCGATCCACCTGCAGAGCCCCTCGGGGAATCCGTAAGATAGTAGCTTCGACAGAAGTGCCCTATGCCAGACCAAGGACCAGAGTAAGAGCCTCGCCTTTGCTCTCCAAGGCTTCGGCCCACCTGTGATTAAGGTAACTCCAATTTTTTTTCTTATATTTTTTACATTATAGTAATGCACTTATCACGATGCCAATGTTGCCAGCATTGAGCTTATTATATATTTAATTATTGAATCTCAAAAAAAAACATTTTTTGAGAAATGAAATACAGTGGAATTAAATGAACTTTTTTAAATGAAATGGTAATTGGCATTGACTGAAGAATATGATTTGTGATTTAAACTTTTTTACAGAAAATTTTTGCTAATTAAAAACGATTGAATTTCTTTTTAATATTCCTTAAATTATGTTTTAATGAATAGAAAATGTCATCGCTATTAAAGATGTCAACAAGACAGATTGGAAACGTCAGGTCTCAAATTTTTTTATCTATGACATATCGTATGAAGAATCTATCTGGACTTATTGGCGGGAACGCGAGGAGTGAAGTTGTGTGATTTGTTTTATTTTGTCTATTTAGTTTTTCTTCCGGTTTAAATGTGTAATAATGGTGGTTTATTAACTGTTTAACATCTGTGAAAGTGCACAAATGTGGGAAAATGAAACAAAGCCGCTGGACGTAACTTCTCGGGATCCTCCAAAAAGTCCACTGAAAAATCTTAGTAAATGACCATCATTTTACTGAGATTAGATTTCATCTCATATCATCTCATTTATTTCATCCCAGTTGATTAATGTCTCAAATTAATCATCTTCATTTCATTTCACTCCATGATATCATTTTTCATAAAAATATGAATATAAATTAAAATAAGACATGACTTAAAGGTTTCAGTTACCAGGTCATAAAATCCCTTAAAAAAAAGTACATTATCTATGAAATATTATCTCAGTAAAATGGTGGTCATTTACTAAAATAATTTCAGTGGACTTTTTGGAGGATTCCGAGAAGTTACGTCCAGCGGCTTTGTTTCATTTTCCCACATTTGTGCACTTTCACAGATATTAAGCAGTTAATAAACCACCATTATTACACATTTAAACCCGAAGAAGCACTAAATAGACAAAATAAAACAAATCACACAACTTCACTCCTCGCGTTCCCGCCAAAATGTCTACATCAGTCATCTTTTTTAAGGGATTTTATGACCTGGTAACTGAGACCTTTAAGTCATGTCTTATTTTAATGTATATTCTTAATTTTATGAAAAATGATATTATGGAGTGAAATGAAATGAAAATGATTAATTTGAGACATTAATCAACTAGGATGAAATTAAATGAGATGATATGAGATGAAATCTAATCTCAGTAATTTTTTTATTTATTGCTCAGATGAATGGACGAGCTCTCAGCCCACCCGGTGTTAAGTGGTTACTGGAGCCCATAGACATCCACAACGCAAACGCGCCACCCACCTCGAGACACAAATTCCAAGGTCTCAGCATAGTTACAACGTCTACCCCACCCTTCGAACCGAAACGCAACACTGCTTCACGGCGGAAACAGGCGGGGCGGTGATACCCACCCACGCGGACTCCCAAGAGGTCCCACCACCAGTGATTACGCAAATTATAATTTTGCGGGTTTGGTTTTTATTACACGATGTTATTCCTTCACCTTGGAAGTCAATCGTGATCATTTGTTGAGTACGTATTTCATTAGAAAAATTGGTACCCGCCTGCGGGGTTCGAACATCGGTGCATCGCTACATACGAATGCACCGGACGTCTTATCCTTTAGGCCACGACGACTTCGATAATAACTTTAAAACATTTCTGATTTCAACTCAAATCATGAAGGTAGTCATGACTGGTACATTACTTATAAGCGCGGTGTACAACACCCCGAAACATGTTTTCAAAGATATTGTACTTAGGTTGAAGAAACACTATAAATTATTTATTAAATGGACGGGTGATATTTGTAGAAGGTTGAAAAGAGAATACTTATGTATATTATCTGTCTCCCATAGGTGACAGATGACTGATGTAACTTTTTGGCGGGAACGCGAGGAGTGAAGTTGTGTGATTTGTTTTATTTTGTCTATTTAGTGTTTCTTCGGGTTTAAATGTGTAATAATGGTGGTTTATTAACCGTTTAATATCTGTGAAAGTGCACAAATGTGGGAAAATGAAACAAAGCCGCTGGACGTAACTTCTCAGGATCCTCCAAAAAGTCCACTGAAAAATCTTAGTAAATGACCATCATTTTACTGAGATTAGATTTCATCTCATATCATCTCATTTAATTTCATCCTAGTTGATTAATGTCTCAAATTAATCATTTTCATTTCATTTCACTCCATAATATCATTTTTCATAAAATTAAGAATATAGATTAAAATAAGACATGACTTAAAGGTCTCAGTTACCAGGTCATAAAATCTCTTTAAAAAAAAAGATGACTGATGTGGACTTTTTGGCGGGAACGCGAAGAGTGAAGTTGTGTGATTTGTTTTATTTTGTCTATTTAGTGTTTCTTCGGGTTTAAATGTGTAATAATGGTGGTTTATTAACTGTTTAATATCTGTGAAAGTGCATAAATGTGGGAAACTGAAACAAAGCCGCTGGACGTAACTTCTCGGGATCCTCCAAAAAGTCCACTGAAAAAATCTTAGTAAATGACCACCATTTTACTGAGATTATATTTCATCTCATATCATCTCATTTATTTCATCCCAGTTGATTAATGTCTCAAATTAATCATCTTCATTTCATTTCAGTCCATAATATCATTTTTCATAAAAATATGAATATACATTAAAATAAGACATGACTTAAAGGTCTCAGTTACCAGGTCATAAACTCCCTTAAAAAATATGACTGATGTAGACTTTTTGGCGGGAACGCGAGGAGTGAAGTTGTGTGATTTGTTTTATTTTGTCTATTTAGTGTTTCTTCGGGTTTTCAATGTGTAATAATGGTGGTTTATTAACTGCTCAATATCTGTGAAAGTGCACAAATGTGGGAAAATGAAACAAAGCCGCTGGACGTAACTTCTCGGGATCCTCCAAAAAGTCCACTGAATTTTTTTTAGTAAATGACCACCATTTTACTGAGATTTAAATTCATCTCAGTTGATTGCTTCAAATTAATCATCTTCATTTCATTTCATTTTACTTCATATTATCATTTTTCATATAAACGAATATAAATTAAGACTTGACTTAAAGGTCTTAGCTACCAGGTCAAAAAAACCCTTAAAAAATACCAACAGACTGGACTTTTGGCGGGAATGCGAGGAGTGAAGTTATGTGATTATATTATCTATTTAGTATTTCTTCAGGTTTAAATGTGTAATAACAGTAGTTTAATAACTGTTTAATATCTGCCAAAATGCACAAATGTGGGAAAATAAACAAAGCCGCTGCACGTAGCTTCTCGGCATCATCCAAAAGGTCCACTGAAAAAATCTCAGTAAATGACCACCATTTTGAGATTATATTTCATCCCATATAATCTCATTTAATTTCACTCCATATTATAATTTTTCATAACATAAAATAAGACATGACTTAAAGGTCTTAGTTACCAGGTCATAAAATCCCTTAAAAAAACCACCATACTGTGATTCTGAATTACTGTTTAACTAAACTTTTTAAAGGGTAAATCATAATCACCCAGTTTTTTTTTAAGAAGCAGAATTTATTTTTGAACCATTTTGTAATTTTTTTAAGTTAAGAATATTATTTAATCATTTATAACAGCCACTTTGATTTTGATACACTATAATTTGAAATACGTATGTTGACGCCATTGCTATCTGTCAAAAACAGCGATCAACGATCCAACCCGCTTGTCTCGGTTTCGGATCGATGTTCGGCCCTTTACTGCGACGAAGTATACTTCAAGGTTCAGCATCACGAACTTGGAATTGTTTAACAAATTTTACTCAACTACTTTGGTGTAAATTAAAACATTTACGTGAAATCAGGGTAAGTTAAAACTTTAGTCAACATAAATGTCACAACTATCAGTGCCTAGGGCTCCACTGGAGTCACGGAGAAACCAACATGGCGTCCTCATGTAAATAACTTATGACATTTGATGCATTGGCCACATGAATCGCAATTATTAGTTAAAAACATCGTTTATTTGAAGCCACACTAACTGATAAAGAGTGACGATATTTTCAACAACATTTAAGTTTATTGTTTAGTGCTGAATTCAAATTAAAAAGAATCGATTGTCTTCAAACATTAAACTGGTATATTTTGCATTTCTCTACTTAGAAACTTGATGTTCAATAGATAAATTGAACATGCTAGAAACAGGCATGGAGACGACGCAGCTTGCATGCCACACCAACGCTACCATATTAAGTTACCACACATTTCTTATTTGGTTCATATAATATTCACAAAGCAGATAAAATTTTATTTCATTTATTTCAAATGCAATCTTATGAAATGGCCATAAATGCATCACTAAATTGATGAATTAGTGTTTTAAAAATAGTACTATGAAATTGCAATACTGCATGTTGGTTTGCACTCTCATGAACCCTTGACTAGTTTTGTCAATGGTCTAAAAGATTTATGTTTTTCAGCTTAAACTGCTTGGATACGAGTTTTGATATCCTTGTTAATGGTAAGTGGAGGTACATCTTGTACTTTCCTTATAATGTGACTGTCAAAAACATTTTATTAGATACAAGATTTGTTATTGAAAGTAATAAGGTTAATGAACAAAGATCTCTTTAAAATTTAATTACTTTGAGAACAGGAAGTATAGTAAATCTTGGCCAGGTTTTGTTAGAAAATAAAACATAAGTTTCCACACACAAGATCATTTATTTCTTACTGACATTAAGTTATCATCTACTCTTGTATGGTTGATTACCTAAGTATTTTACTTTATAGGTCAAGTTCCAATTTTACAAATATACCATATCAATGCCCTTTAGTACACATATACATAGTAACAAATAAGATATATATCTATTTTCTATATAGTTTCATCACTATTAGCTTTATTCTTGTCTATACACATTAGCCTAAAAGTAACAAGGCTATTTAAACACAGACAGAAAATTGGATCATAAGATTTTGTTGAAAACAATATTTTTGACAGTCATATTTTTCAGCATGAACTATATGGAATGGCTTGCTTATTGCATAACAAATGCGTTTCATTAAAACAAATAAACTGAATATATTATGTCAAGAAAATCTAAAAAGGACATCTAAAGACATAAGAAGAAACTACTGAATTTTATTCATCTATCATTATTTTGTATTAATTATAATTTTCGTCAAACAGTATTTCAGTTCATATTCTTAGTTATTAAACAGTCATAAAAATTTTGTTATAAAGTTAATTTACATCAGGGGTTCCCAAACTTATTTTGTCACTGCCCACTTTGAGAATAAATTCATTTTTAGCACCCCCATTATTCATCTACTGAAAAACCACTGTAGTGAGAGCTCAGTTAAGAGTAAAGGTCCTCCTGAATGGCATTACAAATCGCCTTCCAAGCCTCTATAGACAACGCCCCCATTATTTTTCTGGGTCTCTTACCGCCCCCCCTTTAGGCCTGCAGCGCCCACAAGGGGGCGTAATCGCCCACTTTGGGAAAGACTGATTTACATGGTAATTTAAAAAAAAATTAAAAATCTGAATGATACTTTTCATGACCAATATAATCAAGATACAATACATTTCATGACCAAACCTTTTTATAGACTAGTAAATGTTGGATTAAAAATTGGAAATTATTTCTTAAATTGTTCATCTGAACCATCATATTCAAATTTCATTTAACAATAATAAATTTGTGGTATTCCAAATATGGGGTAAAAATTTGTATTGATTAAATAACACAGCTGTATTAATGTTTCCATTCTTTGACCTTGAATGCTTTAGTCAATGCTGATTGGATTAAAAATAATGTACTGAACATGATATTTTAAACTTCATGTTTTTAATTTCTATGCAAAAGCATAAAAAATGATTCATTGAATTTTAATAATGTTTCTTAATTGGATGTCATATTTGTTGTTAGTTATGTTTTGACTTACAACAAATAAATGTCCAAAAAGCAAAAGCAAATCTATGGTGCATTGTTACATTTCCTCATTTATCCAAATCCAAGCAATGTTACTATTTTGAGTAATCTTGAGCTTTTGCCCCGCAACAACCGTTCCTTGAATAGGTTGAAGCTTTTTCAGCAATATTATATAATTCAATTACCATGGAATTTCTATATTATATGTTATATTCAAATATAAATGCTAACAATGCTTGCAAAACAGGGTTTTAGTTTTTCATTTTCATCATTCTATTTATTATATTCTTCTATCTACAGATGCCCCGCACACGTAGGAAGCATTATTCTTCACATTCACAATCCAGATCAAGATCCTATGAAGCAAAACGTCGTCGTCTTGATGATGGATCAGCAGAGGGAACCTACAGGAAACGCAGCCGTAGCAGAGATCGTGACAGGTAAGCTAAATCGACATTATTTTAACATGTTGAAACCATTCGAGAAAAGTAAATCGCCTAACGAAACATTCAAATTGAGTTAAACGCCATCTATTGGCCTTTCGTGGACTTCTGTGAGGCAGCTACCAATGATTTTGAGTGTATGATACTAGATGGCGCTGGCGGATAAAAATCTTATTTTTTTACAATAATACCCATGAATGCAGTTATAGTATTTCGAGATTTGCGAGGGCATCAATGTTTTTAATGGTTTCTACTCGAACAACTGGCGGCACTGGTTTGACCGCCGAAACGAAAGGTCTGATAGGTGAAAAGAGTGCGGCAAGGTCATAGAGCGTGTTTTTGAGATTTTTTTCTTTTTTCTATGCCTCAGAAGAATTGACGGAGCTGGCGCCCCACTTGGTCTTAAGTGATTACCGTACCCTATAGACGGCAACAACGTAAATACCGCCACCGACCTTGAGACATGAGTTATAGTCTCCGTTTTTATAGGATAACCCATCAAACCGAATCGAATTACTGCTACACAACAAAAATAGGCGGGGTCATGGTAAATGGATAGGGTAGTTACCAGTGCGGACTCACAGGACAACCTACCAACAGTAAGCAAATCATAATTTTTGCGAGTTAGATTTTTATTACTTAATGTTATTCCTTCACAGTGGAAGTCAATCGTAAAAGTACGTATTTAATTAGAAAAGTCGCATCGCTTGATATGAATGCACCGGGCGCGTCTTTCCTTTAGGCCACGACGACTTTAAATGTAATATACGCTCACCCAATGCCAACAATGACATAATTTTCAGTAAACCATAGCCCACTGAGTTTCTCGCCGGATCTTCTCAGTGGGTCGCGTTTCCGATCCGGTGGTAGATTCTGCGAAGTACTGCTCTTGCTAGGACCAGTGCTAGCAACACCTCCGGCTTAAGCCCCGAGAACTCACCTACATGTTAGGATAAAGGTGAAATAGCCTCTAAGCGCTATCAGCATAGGTAGTAGAGAAAAAAAGTAGGTATATGTATATAAATAAATATACAAGTTTTTATATATTGTCCTAATTACATTATCTATCAACATAAATGTTTGTTGTAATTGCTGTAGTTTCCAATACATTGTCCATTTAGTTTTGAATAGGCTTCCTTATATAATATTAAATGGGGAAATACCTATGACATAAAATATAAATGTAATGTTTTATTACATAAATTGGAAGAGAAATCAATTATACTTGAAATTTTAAATAATTTAATAACTAAAAGTAAACCTTAGTCAAACTCAAAGGTTATTTTTTTATATAAAAAAGACTACTTACATATAATTAGTTAATAATAGGTTATCCTAATAAATATCTTTGGCTGGTCGTAGGACCGTTGAGGCGATTCGCCCGGTCCTTGTGGATTGGGTGAATCGTGACAGAGGACGCCTCACTTTCCGGCTCACGCAGGTGCTCACTGGGCATGGTTGTTTCGGTGAGTTCCTGCACCGGATCGGAGCCGAGCCGACGGCAGAGTGCCACCATTGTGGTTGCGACTTGGACACGGCAGAGCATACGCTCGTCGCCTGCCCCGCATGGCAGGGGTGGCGCCGTGTCCTCGTCGCAAAAATAGGAAACAACTTTTCGTTGACGAGTGTTTGTGGCATCGATGCTCGGCGACGACGAGTCGTGTAGGGCGATACTCGACTTCTGCGAGTGCACCATCTCGCAGAAGGAGGCAGCGGGGCGCGTGAGAGACGCACAATTCCACGGCCGTCGAGCGGGGGCCAGGGAGGCGGATCTCGCCCAAGCCCTGGCCCTCTTAAGTGTTTCGGGTCCCCCTCAGATGTCGGTCATGGGACCGGCAAGGGGGGGCCAAGAAGACGACGTGCAAGCTGCTCTGCACGCGTTTTACGCAAGAGCATTCGGGTGATGGAAGGCCGGCTATCCTCAACCCACGCTGGTTCTGGCCCAGCGGGGTATTCCGTAGGATAACTCACTCTAACAGGCGCCATCTAGGCGGGCTTCGGATAGCCTGCCGACCGAGAGGGCTGGTAGTCGTGGCGCCGACGACCGCCGGTACAACGTCCCGAGGGGGAGGTTGATGGGAGAGATGTACTACGCACTAAACTCTTAAATTTCCCCCTTACCTTTTGCCTTTTCATCAATTCTATCTCATGCGAGGTTTGGACGTTGGTTGTTGAGCAACAGGAGGTTTTAGTCAGTTCGACTCTGACATGCCCCGCCCTCCATCCCCAGTGAAGGGCGGAAGTTCGGCAATTTCGTCCTGACAAAAAAAAATCCTAATAAATATAATATTTCATAATTAGGACACCTACTAGTGACTAATGTGCATGTTAGTTTTATTGGAAGCGAAATATTGTATGCACATAATGGTACAAAAATACAGTTTAATGTTTTCTCAAACACTGACATTGTTTTGCAAATATTGTTTTAATGCAAATGATACCATGACTTAACACACATAGTGTGTTTGAAAACACGTTAACTGTATTCGAATAAGCCCGAATAACTGTATTTGCAAATTATAGCCTGAGAAGAGATGAGGTCATAAGTCATCCAGGTGGTTGTGCTCGGTGGTATAAAAGACCTTTCGGAGTCTTTATGATGATTATTAAATCAAATTTTATGTTTATCAAAAAACAATTTAATTTATTTCTTTGGTTTAAATTCGCAATATTACAGTTTATTATCATACCCGATATATTAGATGGAACCATTCACGATAACAGGTGGAGATATCTGATCCGACGAAATAAACTACTGTACTGTTTATTGTTATAGTCACTTTCGTTACATCGAGTTAGATATTTCCGTGAAGGTACCATATATACCTAGTACGGTCACTAGAGCCCATAGACTACAACGTGAAAAACGCTCACCTTAATTAGAAAAACTAGTGTTTTTCTTGAATGCATCGATAGCGAAATACAAATTCTTAACACACAAACCTTTCAATAATTTCCAGTAGTGTTGAATTTCAATTTCAGCCGATTAATGTAGTATTCGAGTTAACAAATCTGAGTCATTACATGCGTTTCAATGCAATTGGGACTTTGACTTCACGACTAAGGATGCTTAGCGGCATTCACGTCGTGATGCCTATGGGCTACGGTATTTAAAGGGGTCATTACCGTTCATCTTCCCGATTACTTTTAAAGAATGAAAATGTTTGTTTTCATTTATTGAATTCTTTAAATTTGGAATATTCGATTAAGTATAATACGCCATTTGTTTTACCTTTTATAATATGTTTACACTGCTTCGGAAAGGGTTTCTCGCTTAAAAAACAAGTTACTTTTTTCATAATGCAACGTCATATTAACTCGCTAGCCTTGAACATGTGCCGCTTCGTGGGAACGCACTTGACTTTTTTCTCTATTTGGTTTGCTTACATTGACATTCGTATTGATTCAAATAATTTAATGGTTATTTATATTTTTAACCCAATTTCACTTGCGAAAATTCGCTTTTACAACAATAAACGATGACTGTTGCGCTAACCGTACAAAAAATGGCCGCCAAAACATATTAGTGAAAAAAAAACAGATAACGGTTAATAATGTTGAGACCTTGCGTTATAAATTAGTTTGTATCCATACGTTTGTATTTTACATTAAAGTTATTTCGTGAAATTGAGTTCAAGTTTATCATTTGATGTTTGAATTTTTTTTATTTACACTCAAGGATTGCTTTGTATTCAAGCTTATAGTACAAATTCAATATGCAACGTGCTTAGTACTGTGGCTTGAAACAAGCATTGCGAAAGAATCCAGTTTTGTCGTTGCATTCCCTAGAGACAAGTTGCATTTGTCTGGTACTATCTGTGTACTTTAAATAATGTCAGCATTGCTTGCCTTCCAAAGGTTTAATTGTTATTACAGCCATTTATAGATGCTTACGTTTTAATAAGATTTTATTCTAGATTCACCATGATATTGGATCGAGACCATAGTAACGCATGTTTAGCGCTGTAGGACACGTTTTTATTACGTACACGTTACGATTGAACAGGAATTTCCAAACGTAATTAATGTGTAATTAGTTACTTGCACAATTTTTCAATATGTATTATTCTAGTATTCTTAGCGGTAAGAGGATCCTTTCTAGAATCTCTCAAATGTAGTCAATGGACACTAAATATTTTATATTAAAGATTTGAAACATTTGGTCTTAATCCCAATTACTTTGTGTAAAATCTGTCATTCCTTACTGGAATACTGGATTGTTTCTCGGCATAAATAGGTAGGATTGTCGATAACTACGTGCGCTACTTCCTACCAGAGAAATAGGTTATACCTTTCCAATAATTAGTTCATTATCAATCAGCACAAACAATTGATATTATACTAAGGAATAAACTTTTATATATCTATTACCCTCATTCGGGTTAAATGTGTCATAGTAATTTCATGTGGCGCGTTTAAAAATGCCATGAAAATTACCATTGTAAAATCAAAAGCCTTTTAAAAATAAATGTGGAATCAAAATTCGAAGGAATTCCATAGTTTCGTGTTTCGTGTACCGATTGGAGACATCAAAAATATTAATTTCGTTGCAATAATAGTAAAATTGATACTTTAATTGTTAATAACATCACATAATACAAGCATGTGTTGTGAATGTTATTACTACAACCGATCAACTCGTCTAATTCAGCTGCGCGACACATTATATCAAACTGTTAATGAAAATAATCAATACACAACGAGAATGTTGTGATTGAGAAACACTAGAATAATTTTATGTTTTTATTTGCAAACCTCTACGATAATGAAACTGTAATAAAGTCCGTCTATTCATTAAATATCCCGATCACGGCTTTGAGGGATGGTTTTTCTTTTGTAAACTGGTACGCTCGAGCATCACGCAAACTACTAAGCTAATTATGATGGCTCGTCGCGGGGCATATCTATGTTTTAACTTCCTGGTATTAATAACGTTAGTACTGGTCTTAAATGAGTTACTATTGTAAAATTAAGCCCATTCTAGAATCAGTTACTCCAAAGAGCAATGTGTAATTGGATAATATATTCGGTACTCAGATAGTAAACTCGGTGGTAGGACCTCTTGTGAGTCCGCGCGGGTAGGTACCACCACCCTGCCTATTTCTGCCGTGAAGCAGTAATGCGTTTCGGTTTGAAGGGTGGGGCAGCCGTTGTGACTATACTTGAGATCTTAGAGCTTATATCTTTTTTTTTTTTATTGCTTTGATTGGTGGACGAGCTGACAGCCCACCTGGTGTTAAGTGGTTACTGGAGCCCATAGACATCTACAACGTAAATGCGCCACCAACCTTGAGATATAAGTTCTAAGGTCTCAACTATAGTTACAACGGCTGCCCCACCCTTCAAACCGAAACGCATTACTGCTTCACGGCAGAAATAGACAGGGTGGTGGTACCTACCCGCGCGGACTCACAAGAGGTCCTACCACCAGTAATTACGCAAATTATAATTTTGCGGGTTTGATTTTCATTACACGATGTTATTCCTTCACCGTGGAAGTCAATCGTGAACATTTGTCGAGTACATAATTCATTAGAAAAATTGGTACCCGCCTGAAATTCGAACGCTGGTGCATCGCTCAACACGAATGTACCGAAGACTTATCCGTTAGGCCACGACGACTTCTTAAAATCAATATCTCAAGGTGGGTGGCACATTTACGTCGTAGATGTCTATGGGCTCCAGTGACCACTTAATACCAGGTGGGCTGTAAGCTCGTCCACCCATTTAAGCAATAAAAAAAAGTGAACTGTGTACTGGTCTGCCTATAATAGCAATAAAAATAGTAAATGTTAAGATTAGTAGAAGAGCTAAAGTTAGTTCGTAAATAAACTAGGGCGTAGGAGTTTTAACTTTAGCACCATTGAAAGTACGTATTTTAGTTAAAACTGCTTAATGTTATATGGCTTTGTATTGTATGTATAATCCCAGTATGTATTTAGACCGTATTTTTGAATAAGGCTGTTTAAGTTTTAAAGCTTATGGTTCGGCTTAAACACAGGTAGTAGAAAGTTTATTTAGAAACGATAACGGCATTCTGAGCTATTACAATTAAGACATTTTTATAACAATAAATAACCAATTTTGGTGAACCACCACTACAACAATTAAATATATATTATTTATTCATCATGTACGGCGCCGCGGTACTTACCTAGTATTAATTATTACTGGTTGTTTTCATGTCGATGTTTTCATTTTCGTCTTTCGCAAGTGCTGTGTGCCAAGGACTTCAGAAAGGTCACTTACTTAAACGGTAATCTTTATATTATCTTTAAGTCAGCAATACGTGATTTAAACTAACTGGATACATTTCATAAATGACTAATCAACAATTGTAAATCCCTCAAACAACAACGTATTTGTTGGAATAGATTTTATCGCCACGTAGTTACTAAGTGGAGTTTTCAAATTGTTATTGTTTAGAATAGTAGGACAGATTGCTAAATAAGGAAGCTTGAAAACCGCATTGTTATATTGTAAAAAGCGCAACGTCTTGCGGGTTAGCCAGGCCGTGATTGCATTATACCCGAACAAGAAGCAATTGTCGTAACTTGTAAGAGTTTGTGTATTATTCCGGTGACAAATGGTGGCTTGCTAACGGCGAAGTGGGGGCGACAGACGTTGTTCTTGACACAGTAAAACTAGAAGTGCAGTAGGTAGGTGCAGCTCCGACCCACGCTGAGCTTTTTGCAAAGCGCTAAAAGAGATCTGTATGAAGCTTTATAGAGCTTTTAATGCTACTTTAACGACAATAACTTCAGTTGGTAGATTATTAATTATATAACTATTAAGATTAGATCAGGTACAGAAGTGGTAGCTCTTCGAAGATAGAGATGATTCTTTAACAACAGTTGTTTTCGATTGAGAATAAAAATAGCTATTCAAACATGAAACGAATACCTACCACATCGTAACGCCGAACTGAGTGCACTTGCCACAATTTACACGTCACGTAACGTTTCATTCCAAATAATCGAATCTGTAATTTCTGCCGCTGGTTTCCAATCTGTTCGTACCTCATATAGTTCGTAAACAAGTTACGACATGCAACATCGAACAAATGTTTCATAAAACTGTGCTCGAATTTATGTCTTTAACGCACGTTTCGCTCATACAAACAAATCACGATTTTGTAATCAACAAATGAGTTTTAATCGGTGGGAAGAAATCTTTTGCGCTTCCTCAATTTATTGAACACGTGGTGTCGCGCCGTTCATATTTTGATACCGACCCAAGGTAAAATACATTATTTGTTTGCCAACGTTTTGGATTAACTCTGCAAGGTCTCAGTTCAACATATCCTGCTGTGTAACAATAGACTTCAATAGAGGATCTCTGCAAAACGTCGAGGTCGATCTTGGTTCTTGAACTTCATGGAATACATAATTACAGAACTAATTTGCTATATTAAACTATTAGGGACCTTTATCATTCGTATATTATATGATAATAATTCGAAATCAATCTTTTTTAAAAACGTTCCGATTTGGAAGTCATTGTGGATAAGATATTTTTTACCTGCCTTGTATAGATCATAATAGACACGCAACTATTGTATACCTAAATGAAAAAGCCTAAAATTTCAAGATGATAATGGACTGTTTGATCTGCGAGAAACGATCATTAATTAAAGATCAGCCGCCAAGATTTTTAATTATTTGTGGTTTGATTAATTTCTTCACGCTGTTAAAGAATTCAGTGAAATCTTAACGTGCAAGTGCTAATTAATCCCGTTGGCTGTATGAACAGACTTATTTATTCGGATTGTCACTGTCCGTTCAGCAATTGTACGTAATGGAACGAGTACATGTGACGGAATCAACGACCGTTTAGTGAGAGCTGGACGATTTATCACGACACTAAATCTATCGCTAAGCAAAATTAAACGAATCAGTGTGAACATACTATTCTAATATTAGACGATATTTCGGTGCCAAAATGCGTCTCGATTAAAATTTTGCTCTATTTGATCACGCGAAGGTACCGTTTGTTTTTAAATTGTCGGAACAAAGGTATAAAACCAAAGAGCAGAACCGAAAGCGTTTCAACATACAAATATGGGTAAATAGCATCAGAATGTTATCTGACATTGTATGTTTTATGAGACACATATCAAATAAATCAATGTTCTCTGACCCTACTTGGTGTGTTTGTAAATCATTTCGGTCGAGCTTCAGCGCCCAGTCTGTCTGGGTAACTGTTTTTTTTTATATAAAATTCAAGTATATTTTATTTTATAAATTTAAAATCGAAATGTTGTGTAACTTCTAAATATAATAAATGGAACTCAGAATTAACAGCAGCAAACGTTCAACGGATAGCATTATGCAACATACTTGTGGAATTCGTGTTGTTCCTATGAGCATCGGATACGGAGTTTACTTTGCAAAACGGCACCATTGTCACGTCCACGGAAACTGGTCGGAGTCATGTTATTTCTGTTGCATTATGAAGTCAACAGAAATCGACTTGTTGAACTTTCCAACTAAACTCTTAGTGTGCATTACGATGACATAATGCCTTAGACTGCGACACGCTCTAAAACTTACATAACTCGGCCAATAAATAACTGTACCAATTAGTCAAGTGGAGATAATTCCGAAGATTTCCAATATTTATTTTAAAAAAAACTAGATTGTAAGTCGTTGCCGGGACGGAGCCGGTTGCGAAGTTGCCGTTAGTTGCGTTTAGGAGCTGACAGGAGCGCGAGCCGTTCTATGTGGGAGCGATTAGCAAACCGGTCCCTATGGTGCGTTGACTCCAGAGGGTCGCTGCCTGTACTCGTAGACGTGAATTGTACACCTTTTCCAGTCATATCGTATTGACCAACCATTATCAACTGGAACATATAGAATAATCGTTGTCGGGTGTTTTAATATTAAGGAACTAGCTTTTGCCCGCGAATTCGTCCGCGTGGTATAGTGACATTGGCATAACGCAAAATTTTACCCGCCCCTTCATTTACTTAGAAAGTGAAAATATTTTTCAATAATAGAATGGAGAGTTATTTAAGGTACCAAAATCACGCTTTTTAACCGACTTAAAAAAAGAGACTTCATACATTAGACAGATACAGAGAAGACTCTCATACATTAGTTTAGCGAAACTAACCGTTTCCGCAGCGCACGCAGTGGAAGCTCTCAAAAAGGATTAAAACCCCGATTTTGAAACATTATTTATAGGTGCTCCGCTTGCATTGCTCGTAGCGTGATG
This sequence comes from Bombyx mandarina, assembly GCF_030267445.1. Classification (NCBI taxonomy): domain Eukaryota; kingdom Metazoa; phylum Arthropoda; class Insecta; order Lepidoptera; family Bombycidae; genus Bombyx; species Bombyx mandarina. The sequence goes on from NC_143213.1 coordinate 3,979,422, forward strand.
TTATACAACCTATAGCCTTCCTCATAAATGGGGTATCTAACCCTGAAAGAATTTTTCACATAGGACCAGTAGTTCCTGAGATTAACGCGTTCAAACAAACAAACTCTTCAGCTTTATAATATTAGTATAGATAAAAAAAAATACTTACTTTCAATTTTCAAACCTGTTTTCATTTTCCTCTAGCGTAGAGAAAAATCATTTTTTTTAAATACAAGATACATTTAAGATTGATTGTTCCATTAAATTAGCACATAACCAAATTTATCGAAACCAGCAATAATTGATTTGCGATATCAATTATAAACGATCCGAGACTTCCGGCCTGATTAATCGACTCTGGATGTTAGATCCATAATAATCTTCAAATTTTTAAAATGCCAATAACCAGACAAGAGTTGTTTTCGATGTTAGAGCTACAGGGAGATTGATGGTGGTACCATCATCTACTTTTTATTATGGCATTAATCGCATCGCTAATGTTTATCTTTGATGAAATTGTCCGCATTGTATCTCTTTCTATTATAAAAAGGGACTGAGGAACTATAGTCGGACCTGACGTCAAAGTTGGACATCGTACAGGCAATACTATCGTGGATCAAAGTAGCTGGATTCCAATAAAATTCAGCGCTTAATTTTTCATTGGTGTTAGACATACAATAAAATAGAAACACGCAGAGCTTCGCCTCTCTTCGATTGATCGCATAATGTAGCACAGTATGGGTATTGTTGCTATTCGTATTTACACACTGTATCGCCTTGCATCGCCCTTGATGCATCTTCGCACAGGTAGGACAAAGCCTTGGTGATATCTTGAGGATAGTCCGCCATCTGACATTATTAGTTAAAGTGAAAGTGTATGCGATTGTTCGTTTATTCGGCTGGCGAGCTTGTGTCCTCGCAGATAAATCTAGATTACTATCATTAATCTAATTCGAAATGCTAGACATATGCAATGAATTATTATGAGTCAATCGAGAAAGTAAACCAGTAAGTATTGTTCCGAGTGGATGCGCGTTGTACTGTGTGCGTGGGTGCAGGCGACGCCGCAAATTAAAGCAGCTCTCTATTCATTACTCATCGTTATTGCTATCGCCAATTTGGGGGACGAAAGCGAGTGTAGGCTTGCTTAACCTACGTGAATCTATTAAGCACTTAATTTTTTTTCCATGCGTAATATATAAAAAAAGCCATAATAAATAGTTAACACATGAACGACCGCTTTTTATTAAACACTTAGTCGAGCTCATCGAGTGCTTAATTGAGTTATTCCACCGCTATATCTCCCCTTTTTGCGCGGTGATCACACATATATTTATAACGATGCGTGACCTCGACGATGTCTAAGTAAAAAAGGACAACGAAAATCATTACCACTATATATTTAATATTTGAGTCAAAACGTTTATGGAACATTTTAGTATTCATTACATTGGTTTGTCATGTGTTTGCGACACACCGCCTACCCAAAAAAAGTACTCTGGTTGCAAGAAGCTACGATAATGCTACTTTTGAATTTGAAAATTTTACTAAATCAGTAATCAAATAAAAAAATTATCAAAATATATAATAGTAATAATAGTGGCTGTAGTGATAGACTTAGAAAGCATCAGGCGAAGGCGTGCGAGAACGGTAATTACGACGGTAATGTTACAGCTCGTTGCAATAACTACTTAACTTAAGCTTAAAAGATAGTGTTGAAATTGTTTATCCGGTTTATTATTTCGATCTTCCTATCGATCGTTGTCTATTTCCCAAAACTGTGTCTCAACAATAATAAGTATCTATGGTACTTTACCACTTCTTTGATTTCCCTAATAAAAAATTTCAAATTGCCATTCTCTTTTGAAAGAAACTACAAACCGTGACACGTTTTTACTTTCGCTGTCACTGCGTAAATCAAATTCTGGAACAATTCGAAATTTCGTAGACGCTAATTAAGTTTTGGTACAAATGTGGGTGTTCAAACACATGTACGTAAAATATTGGGTGTTTTCTAAACCATAAAACCTGTATTTTGTGGGATAGTGCCCTGCTGTTAGTGGGAGGTGACTAGTGAAAGCTCATTAGCTACACAACTTTTTATTGCATTTGTTTACGTTTGAAGATGGAAGTTGTCGTGCTTTCAATTTCAAAAATTATCATTTAATTTAACAAAAAAACCGAACTAAATTAAAACCAAATATCAAAATACATACCATAAACTGTAAATGTTGTGACTAATAAGATTTCAGAAAGTTAACGGGCTTGTTTAATTGTATATTTAAATGTAGTCTGATAACGCATATCCATTGTATTCATATGAACGTTAATCGATTGTTCGGAAATGTGTTAGTCAAATAGTACTTCATCCGTTATGTCTGTTTCATGGAACTCGTACATAATGTTGTATTGTTTGTACCGAGCGTGGGCTTCAAACCTTTACCAATATTCAGTTAGTGAGCTACAAACCATAACAGTCTAATCAGTTTATATCAGAATAATTCAAATTGCAGATGAAATGCAACCGACCCAAATAAAACACATGTGTTTTCATTCATGTAAGACATAACGAGAACACGTATTGTGTTTGAACTGTAACGCGATATGAAAAGATTTGGGGAACTGGAGCAAGTGCGAACCTAGACCGACAACAGTTAGTTTGGTTGTTAAAGAAACGTGACTCATCATCGGTAAATGATCACGTTAACCCGAATCTTCAATGATACTTAGACTGTCACCGATTTCTTTATTTGCTTCAATTGAAATTTATCTTCACATGATATTGTTGTTGGTAATTATTTTAAACATAAAGGATTTGTTTAAGAATTACGTGCCTTATCTGTTTCAACGCCTTCGCATTGCACCTTCGTCTTCGTGCGCATGTTGTAAAACGTCATCGATACGCTGCTTAACAAATCATTTGCTGAAACTAATTTACGCACGTTTGAAAATTACGTGTATCGTTGTCAACATATTATTGGAATCAAGGGTGCAATATCGGTTACGTTACAAATAACGATTACAAGCTGGATAGCCAGCTGTATTTCTGTAATAAAACTGTTGTGTTTCTTTAAATAATGAATACGATTTATAATAACTAAAATGTATACACTTTGTTAGATCATTACTCGTGACGCGTTTTAGCCTTTTAGCTGGCTATGCAAATCGAATTGTTAATTTCCTGATCCGATAGACAAAAAATTGGGGAAATATAGTGAAGCTCGGATGCGTTCGTTCAATTTGATCTTTATTAACATGGGAGTACGAAGTGTAATCGGCTCTTGACCGCGGAAGTTCGATCAAATTTGAATCGTTTTTACCAAGGACTGATGCTGATTGCCGACAAGCCATTTACGTACACGTACATATTAATGCCAGATAAGATAGTTGGTTTTCGTTGCCGATTTTAATGACAAGGAACCTTACCGAACATCGATATCTGAAGGGAAGACAAGTAGGTAAACGAGGTTTCCGTTTAAGGAATGGCAATGCATCGGCCGCCCACGTATCGTTCGGTTATCGACGGAGGCGTCGCACTAAAACATTGCAAATGATCTGTCCGTAGTTAATCCATTTGTACCCGGAAAAAAATGAAAGCTTCGAATGTTTTAAACGATGTAAAGCAATGGGGAAACGGTTGAAAATCGATTCGGTTCTGGATCACAGTAGAAAAATAGTAATGGAAGCAAAACAAAAATTTAAATATAACCCAACCGCGTGCTTTACGCATACACCTCTTTACGTTGTATAAAAGCTATATTGTATAGCTATATTAATAAAACGTTAAGATTTGTATATAGATTGTTTGCTAAATAGTAGTTATTAGCTCTTATCATATATCCTATAATATCAGCACAGTTTTTAATATTAAATCCTGAAATATTGTAATTATAATAATCTTATTTCTTTGGCGTCTTGTGTGAAATTGTGATGATCACTTTTGTTTTCAAACATCTGGCGAACCTCGGCGTGGCCCACTGTTAGCGGCCTTGATTGTTACCCACCCGCGCTACTGCACATTGTCTTCAGTCGTTTGTCATCTGTCGTAACACGATTTCCCTTTTATCAAATGAAATATTAATAAGTGAAAGTTCCCATAAACAAACGAGAGCCACTATCGAGAGATTTATTGCGTGTGTTTTTTTCCTAGTGATGATGTGACGGTAAGCAGCCTCAATCCGTTAACCTTCTCGATTGAAAACGCTTCCACCTCGGGCGTCGTGCAACCGCTATATTAATAATAAAAAAAAAATGCTTATTTATGATTCACTTACCAGGTGGTTAATTACCTTGTATGTTAATCAAAGTGAGCTATGGAATGTTCAATATGTAGTATGACACTTGAGTTAAGGATTATTGTAATTATACTCGTATCATGTGCTTAGTTTCCGGTAATTAATTGAAAAATTCACAATAACGTTATGACGGCTCAACGAATTTGTTGAAAAGTTTCTTTTAAATTATCCAAATGAAATTTAAAGCTTAAATGTTGTAAATACTCTCTATGCTTATACTAATTATAAACAAAAAATAGAAGCAATATATTTTCAGTCATGAATTAAAAAAAAAGGCGATGACAGAAGCGAACAGCGGCTTTGTTTAAGATAGTGTAGTATAAGGGATACTGGTAGAATAATAATTTATTTGAAACGGTATATTCTATTTTATTCTATTTTCCTTTTTATTATTATAAATTACATTACAGTATTACACAAATTACTTTTGTGTATCATCATGTGTGTGTATGTACACTTACATCAAGTGGACATAAAAAGTTCTCGTGTCCCATCCGTATATGAGGTCAGTGTGGGAATGCCATTTCGCGACAGCGACGCGAATCTATAAGCCCCATTGCGGCCGCTAAATACACTGGTAGTGTATGCTCAAGTCAAGCAACTGCCACCTCCTTGAGCGTTGTCCTTTGGACACGCTCGAGCAGTCGTTCGTCGCACTCTTACCTTTCCTGTCTGAGCACAACCTCACCCATCCGTCTTGATGAAACTGGAAGCCGCTGACTTTCATACTACATGCCGTTCACTATTTCTTAAGAATGTTAATTTACTTTTTCAACGAACGTAACAACTGTGTTCTTTAATTATGTTTAAATTATCTCACCGCACTCACGATCTCATTGTAGTATTAATATCTTCTTTTTACGAGTATTTGTATGTAGTATTAGTCTTTAATGTATTCATCGATGTCTTCTGTGACCCAGAGGACTCACTCATGCCTCGTTCAATTATTATTTTTCTTACCTATTCTAGTAACCTCGAGGGGTTATTCTAGATTGGCCGAATTAGTAGGTGAGCTCACGGGGCTCAAACCTGATGACGTTGCTAACACTAACCCTAGCAAGAGCTGTGGTTCGCAGAATCTACCACCGTATCGGAAACGTGACCCACTGAGAAGATCTGGCGAGAAACTCAGTGGGCTGTGTCTGTGAGTTAATTTACTCGCCGAACCCTTCGTCGCAAGCTACGGATTCGACGAGAACGATTACCGGCGTTTGGGGTACCTAAAAGCACCGTCAGTGGATCGGGAGGATCCGAAATGACGTGTTTTGGTCGACGTCGACTGTTTTCTATTCGGACCTTTTTTTTTTTTTTCCTACCTATGCTGATAGCCTTGAGAGGCTATTTCAGCTTCACCCTAACGTGTGTAGGTGAGCTCACGGGGCTCAAACCGGAGAGTTGCTAACACTGACCCTAGCAAGAGCAGTGCTTCGCAGAATCTACCACCGGATCGGAAACGCGACCCACTGAGAAGATCCGGCGAGAAACTCAGTGGGCTGTGTCTAGGGGTTAATTCGCTCGTCGAGCCCTTCGTCGCAAGCGACGGGTTCGACGAGGACGGTGACCGGTGCTTGTGGTGCCTAAAAGCACCGTTAATGGATCGGGAGGATCCGTAATGACGTGCTTTGGGCGACGTCGACTGTTTACCATTCGATCTACAGGATCGGGTATGTAGTTTCCAGCGGCCACGACAAGAGGGTTCTCATGTCGTGCCGCCTTCTCGAAATGGCGCAATGATGCCGACTGTAGATACTTACTGACAGAGTCGAGCTCCAGGTCATCGTGGAGATCCACGTTCCTCAGGAACCATGGTGCTCCGACGGCTATCCTGCAGAATCGGGATTGAATAACCTGAAGGGGCTTCAAGTTGGTGCGGGCTGCGTGAGCGAACACTACGCTTGCATACGTCATAACGGGGCGTATGCAAGTTTTGTAGAGAGTTACCTTATTACGGAAGGACAGTTTGCTTCGCTTGCAAAGCATAGGGTAGAGACGTCCTAATATGAAGGCGGCACGGTCGCGTACCGTTTTAATATGGGGACGGAATGTCATCCCTCTGTCGAGGGTGACGCCTAGGTATTTGACCTGCGAGGCCCACGGTATGGGCTGGCCAAAGAGAGTAACGGGGCTAACGGCGGAGGTGTTTGCGCGCCTATTAGGGAGTGGGATGCTCGAAGTGGTATTCGGAGGGCGACCCCTTTTGAAGAGCACCGCTGTGCTTTTCGTGGGGTTGATGTCGATGCGCCACTTCCGGAACCACTGTCCCATGGTGGCTACTGCGATCTGGAGTTGCCGATGTAGCAACGACATCTTCCTACACGAGTAGTAGATAGCCGTGTCATCGGCGAAGAGCGCTAGATGGGTCTCCGGAGACCGGGGTATATCATTGATATACAAACTAAATAATAACGGGGAGAGCGCGGAGCCTTGCGGGACTCCGGCAGTCAGATGACGGGGGCGAGAGCGAGTTCCCTCTACTCGATATCGAAACAAACGGTTCGACAAGAAGTCTCGTATGATGAGCACGAGTCTGTCTGGCACTCCCATGTTGTACAGTTTGTAGATCAAACCGTTGTGCCAGACTTTGTCGAACGCCTTCGCGATATCGAAGAAGAGGGCGCCGGTCGGGATTTGTTTACGCCTATTTAGCCCTATTAAGATGTGCTCCGTGAGGCGGTGCACTTGTTGTACGCAAGAGTGCTTAGCGCGGAATCCAAACTGCTCGTCTATTAGAATTTTATTCGCGGTAACGAAGTCCCAGAGGCGTTTCCGAAGGAGCCGTTCGTAAATTTTGCCTATCGTCGGGAGGAGACTAATCGGACGGTAACTAGCGGTTTCGTTTTTCGGTTTGCCCGGCTTATGTATACCGATAACGTCCGCTTCTTTCCACACCGCGGGAAAGATGCAGTGCGTCATAGCGGCATTTAAAATGGTAGCCAACATTGCTATCAGTTGGACTGGTAAGAGTTTAAGCGCGCGGTTACGGATGCCGTCGGAGCCGGGTGCCTTCTTAGGTTGGAGGTTGTGGATCGCTTCTCTAACTTCGTCAGTGGTAATGGGGGGTAACGCGTCCGAGGGCGGTAGGGAAGCTCTGCGCTCGACCTCCCTGTCGACTAACTCGGTGTGTTCGGGGTCCGCGTATTGAGTGCTGGTGGTGCACTGCTCTTGCAGTGCATCGGCCAGCAGCTCAGCCTTGTCATCGTCATCGAAAGCCGGTGGTTGGCCTGAAGGGCGTACGAGGGGAGGCATAGTAGCGGTAGTTTCGGATTTGAGAGTCCTAGCTAGTCGCCAGTATGCTTGGTGGGAGGGCGCGAGTTGTTCTAAATAACTATGCCAATTTTCGTTACGGGCGTCGCTTAGGCGGGAGTGGACTTCGCGTTGTAGACGACGCATCCGAATCCGGTTTGAATGCGTGGGAAGACGATCGTAGGCCCGGATTGCCGCGTTCCTAACTCTTAAGAGATTCCTAAGTTCGGGGGAAAGTCTTATGCGGTGGAAGCTATCCTCCACATCGACTTCTTTAGAAGATCTAATGATCGCGGAAGAGATGTGATCGGTAATGATGTTTATGGATTCGACGGTGTCCTCGGGGGATAGATTCGAATCCGGGCCGTAAGGGAGGATTGGCGGAGCGGCTTCGGCTAAGCACGTGCCCAGCTTATTCCAATCCACCATGGTCCTCGTAACAGTAACTGGGTTGAGAGGGCGACCGAGCTGCATAACGACAGGTCGGTGGTCTGAGTCGAGCTCTGACAGTGCTTCGATGGAATGCAAGCGCAGAGTTACGTTCCTAAGCAATGCCAGGTCTATAGTGCTCGGACGGAGCGCGATGTTATACGGATAACATGTTGGAGTTGGGGGGCCGACTACTTCGAAGGTGAGGTCGTCTATAAACGCGTCGAGACGCCTACCGTTGACGTTAGTACGATGGCAGTTCCACCTAGTGTGGTGGCAATTTAAATCGCCTGCCAGGATGACAGAGTCTCCCATGCCGAACAGTGACTCGATGTCACTGCTCAGGAGGGGCTTGTTCGGGGGGAGATAAACGGATGCGATGACGATCGGCTGGTGTCCCGTCAGCGAGATACGGCACACTGACGCCTCGATATGTGAGAGCGAGGGAGTATCGAGAGGGACAACGTGCAGGGCCCGCCTATAGTAAATGGCAGTCCCGCCTTTGGAGGCGGTGAGTCTGTCATTCCTAACCATGACGTAATTCGCGACTTTCGGGTCACGACGCGAGGGCTTCAGGCAGGTCTCCTGCACTAACAGAATATCTATTAGGTTGTCGCGGAGGAATTCGTATATTTGATCGCGTTGCCGCACGAGTCCGTTAGCATTGTAGAATGCCAACTTAAGGGAATAAAGTTTTTCTCTACCGTTTCGCGCCATTGATAACCGGTAAAGATTTACAGCGTACGGGATACGGACTCATAGACGTCCATGTGATCGAAAGCGGCCGCAAGCCGCTGTTCGGGGGTTACCGACCTACGGATAGCATCTGCGAACGATCGCAGACGGTCAAAGTTTACCGCGGTGACGAAGTCGCGCACGAGCGCGAAGTCGTTGACGGCAGAGGGTTGCGGGGGGCGGTACGCGGGCGCGGGGCGAGGTGCGAGCAGGGGCTGAGGCGCGGGACGTGTCGCAGGCGGGGGCTGGGGTACGTTTTGTGTTCCCTCCTTCGTATACGGCAGCGGTTTTTTCCACGCCGAGACGGTGGGAACCGCAGCCGGTACGAAGGCTGGTTTCGGCACTGAAGGCGCCGAAGTCTTTGGGTCGACGGTTCGGGGGGCTGGGTGGTTCGGGCGTTTACGCGGAGCCCTAGGACATCCGCGGTAGTTTGCCGGGTGCCCTTGCTTAAGGCATAGGACACAGCTTGGGGGTTCCGTCGCGGTTTCCCTAACACGCGAACATTCTGTGGTTGCGTGATCGCCGAGGCATTTCACACAGCGGGGGCGCGCGTGGCAATTACGCGCTGAGTGGCCATAGAGCTGGCACCTGTGGCACTGCCCGGGAGTACCACGTTTATGGGGGGCTTCGATGGTGACCCCGGAGAGGCCGCATATCGTTTTGAGACATGAGATTCTTTTCTTTGCCTCCGGGGTTGATTCTAGCGCGACGAGAATCATATTGTACGGCTGTCTGCCGCGTCCGCTGTGCATCCGGTGCACACTAACTATTGGGAGGGACTGACCGATCAGATCCTCCTTTACGTAGTCTATGTCGAGTTCCTTGGGGACTCCGCGTATCACTACGCGGAGTTCGCGGTCCTCCTGAAGAGCATAGGTGTGATAACCTATGTTCTCCTTTCGGAGGTAAGCAGAGAGGGCCCTATGGTCGCCCGGCGTTGCGACCTTAATCTGAATCCCATGCGCGACGTTACGCGCATGGGTATAATTAATTTTGTTGGCCTGAAGGGCCTGGGATACGCGATTCCACGCTGACTTCTCCTGGAGTATCAGCGGGGGCGGGACAACTGTTTTAGGCGCGGGCGCGGTTTTTGGGCGCGGCGGTGGGGTTACGCGGCGGGCGGAGTCCGACTCCGGCGTCACGACTACCTGTGGTCGGGAGGCGGTCGCGGACTTGGTTTGCTTCGTCACAGAGCTCCGGGACTCCACGACGCGAGTACGCTTTTTACCGCGCGTTACAGTTTGGAACCCATCCGAGGTTCCGGGTTGAGGGCTAGTCGCGGACTCGAAGTCCATCTCCGATTCGGTATCGGAGCCTGAACTAGACGCTATTGAGGTCGCGACGGACGAAACTGACGTGATTGACGCGGGCGCGGGGGTAGCGGGGGCGGGGGCGTTAGACGCTACGGTGGCGGCGTGCGTACGTGCGCTTGAACACGGACCGGCGGCGGGGCACGCGAGGCATGCCTGCGAGGCATGTTTGGTGATGGCGGCGAGAGATGCGGGGGGAGAATATTTACTAAATGAGGCCCTATAGGCTTCGAATTCGGGCGCGATTGACGGATATTTTTCCCGAATGAAGTCGATGAAAAGTTTTTCCTCCATCTTTACGTGATTTTCGCCCGGGGGGGGCGGCCCCGGGACTTAAACACGCGCTCGCCTTGCGGCGAGGCTCCTGCGTCGGTAACACTAAATTGGCCGAAGCGATTCTAGGAATTTTAGAAATTTTAGGAATAGAATAAATAGAATAGATTTAGAGTGAATAGAACCACTGCACAGTTCCCGGGCGGCAATGCCTTGCAATTAGGCGCAGGTACAAATTCCGAGAAACACTTGGGCCACAGATGTGCCACGAACAATGATCTATTATCACCGGTAGTCACTTCCGACAAAACAATGAGCACGTCCACGCGCGTCGGTTGCTCAAATCGGAATGGTGTATTCGGACCGCAGGATCGGGAATGTATCTCATTCAATAAGTTGAGGTTTTACTTATATATGGTAGATTATATCATGTCTTCTGTTGACGATGTTTTTTTTGTCTTGGTCGCTTTGTCGTCAGTATACAATTACAATATAAGAAAATATTCAGTTATAATAACTAGTGGTTATTAGAGCTTAAATCCACCATTGAATTTTAAATGTCTTTCTTAATAAAAATTTAATGCCTCATTGCTTCACTGCATTGGAGTTGATTTCTGATATGGTTCGCGTATTTATTTATTTATTTAAGGAATCATACACTACTTCAGTTTTATAAAGGGAGAGTAAACAGAAAGAAACTAGAATAAAGGATTTTTTTCCCAAAAGCTACCGCCATGTTTGTTGCCTCTCCCTCTATATTTACATTTCATTATATTCAAGAAACGTGGACACTGACTGTGCGACTAGTCCACCAATTAAAAGTTACTCAGCGAGCTATGGAGTGAGCTATGCTCGGTTTGTCATTGCGAGACCGAATACGCAATGAGGTCATTCGGGCAAAAACCAAAGTGATCGATATAGCTCGCAGAGTTAGTAAGCTGAAGGGGCAGTGGGCTGGTCAGATATATCGCAGAACCGATAACCGTTGGGGTAGACGTGTTCTGGAGTGGAGACCGCGAACCGGCAAACGTAGTGTGAGACGTCCTCCTGCTAGATGGAGCGACGACCTGCGCAAGGCAGCTGGCAGTAACTGGATGCGTAGAACCGAAGATCGGGTTCAGTGGCGAGCTTTGGGGGAGGCCTATGTCCAGCAGTGGACTGCCGCAGGCTGATGATGATGATGATGATGATATTCAAGAAAAAATATTTGACTAAAGCTGTAAGTGGTCTAAATCAAGATATTAATAAGGCTTTCAGTGTAAACCCTTTAATTCTTTTTATTTATCTGGGGTGGAATATGATAAATAGCTACGGGCACAGATTTCACCGGTGGGCCTGAGCATTTTTTAATCAAGTAGTTGGAACAAACGTTATATACGTCATACATTTCATTATATATACATGTATACGTTATATATAAATTATATACCTACAGATTCAAAGTTAACATTCACGAATTATAATCAAAACTACTTTTACGGTTTAATCTCGCTGTTTTTTTTCTTTCTCTTTTTATAACTTAGATGGGTGGACGGGCAAACGAACCACCTGGTCTTAAGTGGTTACCGTAGCCCGTAAACATGTACAACGTAAATGCCGCTGCCTACCTAGCATGACAGACATGACTTTTTAGGCCTCTGTTTTTACAGTACAACGTCTGTCCACTCTTCAAACCAAAACAGAAATAGGCAGGGTGGTGGCACCTACCTATGGGCTCACAAGACGCCCTACCACGAACAACGTACGCAAATTATAATTTTGCAGGTTTGATTTTTATTAGAAGATGTTCCTACACCGTGGACCTGAAACTTGAACAATTTATAAGTACGTATTTCGTTAGAAAAATTGGTACCTGCCTGCGGGATTCGAACACCGTTGCATCGCTTTATACGAATGCACCGTGCGTCTTATCCTTTCGATCGCTACGACTTAATCGACGCTTATGATTGTTGTCAAAATATTTTTTCGGAAGCTTTGAATACTCTTACTTTGCTGTTTTCCTGTCAATGTCTACGACACGCGTAAACCGAAGAAAATACTATATTGACGGATTAGTGTTTATTTCGACCTTAAAATGCCTTTTTTCCTAAAGCCTAATCTCCTTTCTAATAGTAATAAAATGTGTTACACTGACCGCAATTGCGAATCATTGTAATATTCAATGGCAATTTCGTGTATGAAGTATAACGAACAGATGTATGCGGCTGGCGACACCTACGCGTCTCTTCGGAGAATCGAACTGTTAGAGACTGTAAGACAACTTTCTGCCCCAATTACACGGTCCGTGGCGGCAGCCCGTAGGCAACTTTCTCGTTTATCGTACAGGCGTTGACTGCTGTTCCTAATTAAAAATCCTTGTGCAATAATTTTGTTTTCATTTTTGTTGTGCCTGTTTTTTTTTTATTGCTTGTTCACATTTAATGGTTTTTTTTTTAACATTTTAACGTATGTTTAACATACGTGTCGACAATCACGGACTGAGCTGTACAATGTTTGACAATTTAAGCAAATACCGAAATACTTTGTGTACCTGTAGTTAAAATAAAAGGTATCGCCAAAGTGGTCGAGTGAGGCAGATGACGGTATGCATACAAATTCGTTTTGAAAACATAGAGGCACAAATTCTAATTTTGTTTTTATTTGTTGTCTGGGTCGAAGGTTTTGCCGGTGGCGTGATTCACGGACGTGTTCAGGATCTTTGTTGTGCTTCCAAGAAGCTCGACGTATCATTATTTGTGAGAAAGGTTAATAAGAATACCGGTCGGTGGACTGATTTCTCCTGTTCTGAACGGAAATTAATTACTAGCTAACAAATTATGTGATATCTATGCATGTGACGGATTTATACTTTAGCAAACAACAGTCTTTCCTGTTTATTAAACATTAGCATTATTAATTCAGCAAATTGTTCCATTTAATTCTCAAAATAATTTAATATACAAAAATATCTTTTGAATACTAAAGCATGATGACGAATCAATAAGTGATGTATTGGTAAGGATTTTTTTGTACATGTGTGATTAGATGTTTGACCGATTATGACCTCAATGATTAATGAGGACCGTTACTCTTGACTTGACTCAGTTATTATTGCGTTACTTTTTTAAAACAACAGTCATCACTGCCTCCTGCTAATGTACAGTAATTACGGAGAAACGAGTCTAACGTTTTCATACGCGCAATTCTCATGCTTTCCTACTCTACTAAAGCAAGTGTGTTTTAACTAGCGTACATTCTGATGTGGCCGACGATGCTATGACCCACCTGGTTGTAATCAGTTACTGGGGCCATAGATACCAAAACGAGATTACCACAGTCATTAGTATGTTGGATATATTATGTTGCTATAGAGCATAAACATTAGGTGGCAATACCACTGAAGTGAGTTCATGTTAGATTATTTAGCTGTGTTTTAAATTAATAAACGCGAAAATCTTCCATCAAACCTGTCCATTGAGCACGTCACGAAGTAATTACTGATGAAGAATCAATGATTTCGAGGAAGTCTATGTATGGATGCCATTTTGATATATAATTTAGATTGTATTGAACTGGTGCTGGCCAGATCAGGTTACCGTGGGTGAACCATTTATGGATTCGGATTAATTTGCTGTGGTCTTTGCTAGAACCACATCCTAAAGTTTAACAGATACATGTCTTATTTTTTTTTTGTTTCGAACGTTCATTCCTAATTAGGCTTTGATAACTTTTAGGGCGGTCGATCTTCAAACGTTTATGGTGTCTCTAGTTGTAGAGGTAAATTAAATAATGTTACTTGATTAGGTCGTTTTATTTCTAAAGGGGAGCGTAAAATTAAACCAAATCACAATACATGATGGTGTTTGTACGTTGTATATATTGTGCAAGAACAACGTAAGTTATGGCGATAATGTACGGATCGGGTAATTTGTTTTTAATTCTATTCCAGTCTAGACGACCTGGTTACTGGTCATTTGGGTCATTGGACTTCACCGTTTGTTGAGTACTCGCCGCCTCCGGTACAATTTTTTGTTGCCATTTACGCGCCACCAATTGTATAGAATGACGCAGTCTCACACACGGTTTAGGTCGAGAATTTTTTTGTCTTTGTTAGTTTGTATGTCGAACGGAGATTTTCCTACAGCGAACAGTTATTTGGGTCAGTTTTTTGATTGGCATGTTGTACTTGGAAATTAATACAAGCAGCTCGTGACGGTTTTATTACTTATTTTTGCTTTTATTTTGTACACCTTAACGATGTTATTAAAACGATATTTATAAAGATTTATAATAGGTCATGCAAATATTTCACAGCTTAACACCCCAAGGGGCATAAAATCATAGGTGCATAATATAATCGTTGGCAGTGACACACATTATCATTGAGTAAGCAATAATGTTCCAGTCTAGGTCATGTTTATTTCATACATAAATAAATATTTAAAAAGGCATGCCACGTACATAAGTTAATACAAACGTATCAAGTACTATAATGTTTGTGTTGTCGGTGATTTTAGGTTATGTAAATTACAGATACAAATTCTAATGGCTTACTGTAACTCCGATACGCATAGTACTCATAATTCTTGTACATCTTCGACAGTAATATTTTTGTTTGTTTGTCATTCGTTTGCTTTTTATTTTTAATATTTATTTCAATTTCTGTAACTTTCACTCGCGTAGGCGTTATTTTTTAAGAAAAGTACTTACACTCAAAAGTTAGCAAACATTAAACTCGTAAAACATTATTTTCAATCATAAAATTGTGGTTAATATTTATTAGTTGATACAAAATAAATTTACTTCAAAATGGTAGTAAATAACCCATTTTCATAATAGTTAATGGCTGGACCAGCTTGTTTAATTGAATTCGACATAAACTAAATATTATAAAATACTTTCTACAGAATAACGTCTTTGCATATTAGAAATAGCTAAGCTAAAAAAAACGTACTTGGCTTGGCAGAAATATACAGGGTGATGGTAGGTACCGTGCGGCTTATAAGGTGGTGGTATCTTACGGGCTTATAAGACACCACTACTCTGCTTATTTCAGTCGTGAGGGCGTAATGCGTTTCGGATTGAAGAGTGAGGCAGCCGTTCTACTGTTAAGAACTGGAGACCTTAGAATTTATATTTCAAAGTGGATGGCGGCATTTACGTTGTAGATGTCTGTGAGCTCCGGTAACCAATTAGCATCTGGTGGGCCGTGAGCTCGTCCACACACTTAAGCAATAAAAAATAATATATAATAAGATATAATATAAAAATAAAAATAAAATAAAATTATTGCTAAAATTATAGTCACAAGTTTCAACACTGTTTTTTATATCTGCACTAAAATACATTTGTATTTAACATCACCTTTTTTGTTTCAGGTATACACATTTTATTAGACTACATTAGACGTTAAGGTGAAGTACAATTTATATATATAATACTATAATTAAATAGATCAAATGTTGCAAAATCAAGGCTAATTATTTAAAATATTCTAATCGATAGTTAAATGAAATGCTAATCATTGCCTAAAAGTACCTACATACAAAACTACCAAAACAAGTTTAATATACACATGAATATTTTCCTCAACAATTAAAAATAAATTGTTAGTCTAATGTTCCAATTTATTCAGGCGGGAATAAAGGTGGAAATATAAATTACGGAAATTCTTAAAGTTTGAGGTTTTTCCGACATATGTAGGTAATATTAAATGGCAACGTGTTTTCTTTATTTTTAAGGAATCTAAGAACAATTTGAGGTAAACTTTATTGCAAATAACCAATCATAACATTGAAATAATTTGAAACAAGATATAATTAAGGCGATTGCATGCCGCAGAGATGCGAATGTTGGGATGGATGTGTGGAGTAACAGGAATGGATAGAATACGGAATGAATATATTAGAGGAAGTCTGAAAGTGGCACCTGTGACAGAGAAACTGAGAAGTGCGCGTTTGGGATGGCATGGACAGGTGATGAGACGAAATGAAAAATAGGTTGGTAAGAGAATGTTAACTATGAATGTGGAAGGATATAGAGGAAGAGGTAGACCTAAGAAGAAATGGATGGATTGCGTGAAAGACAATATAGGTAAGAGGGGAGTGAGCGAAGAAAATGTATATGATAGAAGAGTATGGAAGGAGAAAACATGTTGCGCCGACCCCAGGTGACTGAGAGAAGGGCAGGAGAATGATGATGATATAATTAATGAATATTCTGATCAGATATCTCTCATCCTCTTTACATTAATTTTACGTTATCAACTGCAATGACCATTTCGCAGCACAGCAGTCGAAATTTTTCCAATCAGCATTGTCAACATATAAAAAATTAAATTCAGTTGGTGCATAATTTTGTCAATATTAATTTATATCGCTACTTTCGTCATTAAACAAATACATATTTGATTACAAATTTAAAAATATTTAAACCGTAACATTTGTATATATGCAATCATGCGATACTGTCTGGATCGACTTAATAATAATATCGTTATGATCATTTATCAACTAATGTAACCAATAACATTTGTTTCTCCTAAAATTGAATAACCTAAACTCAAAATCAGCGGTGCATTAAAGTGGGAAATGCAGGCGCACAAACTTTTATCGGTGTGAGAGTATGGGCGGTATGGTCTAAGCGCGGCTGCGAAGGTCAGTGCTCTTGTGATTCGGTCCATAGTGCTCTCATGTTAAAGTCACAAGTGGTAAACCAGAGGAGAGAGGTGGAAGCGGTGGGGTCTTCGGTTCGAGGCGCGCTTTGGTTCCCTCGAGTCAGTATAGTCGCAGCGGTGCACGCACACCGCACGCAGTTCTCGCGCGCACAACGAGAAGGTATGCACGTAACAATCGTGCCGCCGCCATCGCGCTCACTCGCTTCCGGTGGCTGCTCTCCTTACGATCTGCACAACTCTTCTCTGTATGTGTACTCATACACGATACCTTCCTTTCGTTGTAAAGGACCTTTGTGTTTAATGAGTGAAGTGCATGCAGCCTCTACAATTATTTTGTGGAGCCAATCGATTTATCAAAATTATGCACAGTGATTTGTTGTTGTTTAAAAGAAATGTGTTAAATTAAATTGTTGTGTTCGCTATTGTCGGTCGGTTTAACGGTTTAATAAACAAAATAAATCTTATCTATTGTTTTGAATGGAACAGTCTCAACACCATTGTTTGCAAATATAAAATGTAGAAATCAACCTCTTTATACTGTGAAGAGTCGAAAAACTAACAATAAAATAAAAATAACATAAAGTCAACTTGAACCAGGATAAAATTACGCGTTTTAATTAAGCTATTCGAACAAACAAGACCGTTGTAATTGATTTATATTAACGTCATTGTAACTAGAGCGGAGATAAGCGAGGATGTATCTGTTGCGTACCATATGGCAGCAGCGCCTTTAACCATATTAGGGACGAAATCAAGGCGACACTTGTTGCACTTATACGGAATAAATGTAATTCTACAAAGCAAGCCCGAGCCAGACGTTCTTCACAGGCCTTATCAATATTTGCATGTAAATAGTTCCATTCATTATCAAGCTTACGTAATTAGTTGCATTTCTAATGTTATCAAAACCAAACATAAAATCTAATACGACTTGTTTAAGATGTTGTGCAAAAAAGATCAATGATAGGGAGTAACGTTATGCAAGTTAGGGCGAGCAGCGAACGACACGGGACGGTTCGTTGACCAGTGCGTTGTCCCGTCGCTTCGCCGCCCACCGCGAAGGTCGCGGCCCACAACCCGCCGACACATAAAACCAAACACTTTTGCTTAAATCGCATCCTAAACAACCGACTTCCGACAAGGCAACACAACAAACAATTTATTTTAACACATTATTGTAAGAAATGATAATTTTCCAGGTAGAGTCGATATGTGTTCAGTGCGCTCTGTGCTAAAATAAGTTGGTGAATTAATTTATTTTGTTATTTGCGTGTGAAAGAAAAATTTGATCTCATTATGGTAACTTCACGGATACCCGCTTATTCTCTGAGTTCAGAGTTCAACAGAGAATTCAGAAGTTTTCGAATCACTCGAGCCACACCAAGATCAACACTATACGCTCCCGCTATAGTCCCGATACACGAGTACCCTAGGGTTAGCGTGCACGAAAGGCGGGAAGCACTAAAAGCTGCTTTAGCAAAAGCCTGGTCATCAAAAAGTGAAAAGAAGAAGCACGACACTTGGACCGTTCCAAATGAGCAGAGCCGCGCAGGCATAACGTCGGCTGACTTCTCTCCTAGAGCACAATATAAGAATAATGACATTTCACGCGTTGCTCTAGTCAAACACGAATTTGAAAGCAAGGAACCTGAACGAAGCGAAGTGATCGATAATAAGGGTGATTGCGGAAAACATACGGGAATTAGCTACAATCGGACGAATGGAAACGGTGTAGATATACAAGAAACACTGAAAATAGGCTGTGAAAAAGGCTTACACAAAGACTTAAGCTATAACAATTACCTAAATAATGTTCCTAAATGTAAAACTAGTTTCGAAAACAATTTCCTCAAACAGAACCACGAGGAACACAAACGAAATGGGTACGATGCGGTCTCTAAGCGACTCGATAGAGACATCAACTTGGATAACGTCGAATACAGTAGCCACAACGGCGACACCTTTGATTCTTTGAGGTATTCGCGAACAGCGAACGTAACAGAATCAGTGCAATATAAGACTTATGTTAAAACCGATATGAGTCAATTACATAGTATTAATACCGATAGTCCTAAACGTGTGATCTCTTGTAACGATGAAAAATTTAACGGGGTTACGTCCTCTGAGCGGCGTATTGGGAAAGAACCACCGCGGCCATTGACAAGCGGTCCGAAGGCGTTGGTGGAGCAGAGGCTTGCTGAGCGACTGGAAGTGAAGCTGGCAGAATTGCCGGCTCTCTACAGAGGAGTCGATTCCTGGACTCCTAAATCTGCTACATTCCAGAAGAATATGCAAGAACACGAGTGGAGCGTATCGTATGTACATAAAAAGAATAGCGCATATACCATTAAATACTAACCCATCATCCAAAAACACCGCAAGGCATACTGTTCGTATAAAATCAGATCTAAAATATGCACTGAAGTTTTCTAAATGGTGAGATGTCCAATTTTTTTTTTCCAACTTTCAATAAACTGCGTGGTTTCGACTACATCTACTTATTGGTAGCTCTTACTGAGCGTTAATATACACGTTATATAACATTTTAAATTGATTTTATTTTATTTTTAATTTAAATTTACATTTTCCATTATTAATTCCATTTTTTTAGGTACTTACCTGAAACAGTACATTTTGGACATATTTCGCGTAGATCGGTGAAGTTGATCACGGCCTACCACCTAGTCTTAATCAATCAGAGCCCGTAAATATAACACATTATTAAGAAATCGTATCGAAGTCTCAAATACTGTCGCACCGTTTATGCCGGATTGAATGATTACTTGACGACAGGAAAAACAGGATAGTGGTACCCACAATACTCCTGTCAATAATTACTGTTATTGCGCGTTGTTATTCGTTTAAGGGATGTCTTTCTTGAACACGTTTTTGTAGAATAATTGATGCCTGCCTACGAGAATTACACACTGGTATAGTCGCATCCTATCGCTTGATTCGAGTAGATCGGGAATATCTTATTCATCTTTACACCGCCTAGACTAAATTACAATTACGTGTCGTAAGAAAATTAGGACCCACTTTTTTCTAACAACTTATGGAGGCAAATTTCACTTTAAAGTGATACAAAGTTTGCACAAGTCATCTACGCGAAACTAGTAGTAAAAAATAGCTATTGCGTGTCGAACTAAACATTATGAAAGGGCTTCCATAGTCAGACTATTGTGAAATTTTAAAGTAACTGAAATCATTTAGAAATCATACTATTTTGTAAAGTTTAGCCAAAGGCCCTTACGCTAAAATTCCTTTCATAATGCAGTCACATATATTCTTTTATTTACAGAATTTACTTTCCGACTTTCGTCTTGTTTTTGTTTTCGAGTATAATTAGTGCCAGGTGAACATAATGAAATAATAAGGTCTCCTTTTTTTGTCATGTGACTACGCAACCTATGAATTGGATGGATGAATTGGATGTAAAAGAAAAAAAATTGAATTGTTGATTTTGTATAACTGACATTATCGTTGAGCTTAATAAAACATTACCTGAGTGTTTGCAAAGATATCAGTACGACAGCATTGTATCAATGTTTCGGGTCCAGGCAATTATTGTGCAAACTCCATTACACAAGTTATCGTGACTCACCGTCGTTTGGTTTATTTCATCCGTAACTTGACCACTTCTTTTTAATCAGTAATAGTGAAAAGATTGGAGGCAATAAGCGAGTAATTTTTCAAACCGGTAAAGTGTTATTATACGAGTATTCATCCAAATTTTGTTTTTAAATTAAACTCTTTAAAAATCATAGAAATGCTGTATAAAGTTAAGAATCCATTTTACATGTGACTTAAATGCATATGGAGTGTTATTATACGAAAAAAATAACCGTGGGCGCTCTCGGAGCAGCCATAGCTTAAGATTCGTCTCGATAGCGTTCAGTGAATGTTTCAAGGTCCTGTCCTGGTTTGTTCGGAAAGGATTTGTCAACTTGGTAGGCGTCTGTGACGTTGCCGCTGTGCCTTTCCGACATTTTTGGTGTACAATAATATTCCGACTTTTATAACATTTGTCTCTCAACATTAATCCCTCATTCTTCTTTGTATCTTATAAATAAATAATTCATTAATCTAAAACTTTTAAGCAGTTTGTTGAATTTTTTATTTTTTGAAGTTAAATTACGAGATAGATGATGACTCATGGAACATTGTTCTGTGTTTATGGGCTTATAATGGAACGTGTTTCCCTAATGCTTATTTGTACTGTTAATAATAGAGGGGAAACTAAATGGTTTCACAATCCGTGACCTTTATTTAAAAATCATAGTTACCGATTACAGCTTCCGGAGTAATTCTATCGTAGCAGATACTTTTTCACTTTCTACATTTGGGCAAAATATGTGTACGATCAGGAAAATGTCTAAATATTGTAGTACCGTTGAAAACTCAGTTTAAACTGTGTGTTGAGTTGGTAGTGAAAGTTTTGCGCCATTATCGGGCTAAACGTCTGCAGACAAAGCAGAGGTGAGATTGCTAAAAGCGAAAACGTTATCCAACTTATGTAAACCACGCGACACCGGTAATTATGTAGATGAGCCTTTTATATATCCTCTGTGTGATTTTGTACGAACTTTCAGTTTGGTTCACGTTGAATAAGGTGGACATACAAGATAGTATAACGTAAAACAAATAAATAATTTATAATTGAAATTCTGATATGAAAATCTCAGTTGCTTTAAGTGTCATTATTCCTCATTCGTAATTTTTATATGAAGTCTAGCAAAAGTAGAGAGGTACCTAAGCTAGAAAAATCTATTTTAAACTGAGGAATTATTATGATTAAACGTTATTATGATTGACCGTTGAATTAACAATTAAAACGTTATTAAAATTCGAAATCGAATTTCAGGCAGTCAGTTTAAAAATATGTATCTCAAATCGGCTGACCTATTCCTAACTTAATAAAAATATTTTTGTCCATGTATTAGTTCTGTTAGAAAATAAAATAAAACATCTCTAGGTATAGTGATTTTGTAGTTTATTTTTTCGGTATTAATAGTCATCAATCGTGATTGTCATTGACCCCACAAAGCGTAGCGCAGGCGAGTGATTAGCCACGGCTGCGATGTGAGCTAGGATCACAAGTAATCTTTCATCCGATGCGGCCTTGGGTCTGTCACCAACCTTGAATTCTTATACTCTATTAAACTAAAATTTTAGTTTAATAGACTAAAACTATCTCTATATAAGACTAAGACTAAAACTAGACTCTGTTTAACTAAAAAGTAGCATTAATAGAATAGTTTCCAATTTACATTCAATTGGACATTAATAAACAATCTGGATTATTCTTGTCGAATCTCATATTGGTTTTATGTAGATTTTTAAAAACAATATAAATTTTTTTTAGAAATAATTAAAATATGTGAAGTGCAGTAAATAAGGGCGTTGTTAGTGTCACGTTGCAAGTTGCGCTGTAAAATTTCGTAACCAAACCTAGTATGTGCTGACTATTTAATTTCGACGATTGTAGAAAACATAAATTTATCCATGGACTTAATAGTTAGTTTCTAATTCCGAAAATGTGTCTTAAACTCATAAAAGTTATCCTATGTCTCTGAAGTTTCGTATCGTAGACGTATTATAGTTTCTTGGATAGCGAATATTATGAAATATGATAAGAAACACCAGTAGCAGAGGAGATATAACGAGATGATTCAATCCAGTGCACATGCTCGTTTTATTTCTAAACATAAAGAACCGTTGTACGGATACCGTTGCCGGCTGAACATTGACCGCGATACGTATTTACGTTTTCCTTTATGGGTTTTTCACTTGTCACACGTTTTATGCAATTTTCTTAATTTGATTTTAATTTTTTAATATATTTTTAAATTTCCAAACGGATTCAACTATGAATAGGCAGTCAGTCGGTCACACACACACCTATCACTTACCGAGAATAAATTCAAGTTTGACTTGAGAAAAAAATACATGAAAGCTTTGAGTTTTATGATATTTTAGCTTTCACCTTCCACGTGTTGGGTTCTAGTGATTAAAAAAACTTGGTCTTCCGCACGACTGTTATGGGGAATGTCTTAGAAATTTAAAAGCTAAAATTGCTATAGTCAACGTTAATGAGAGACATGGATATACTAATTGAGGAAGTTAGTTTAGCTAACAAACTTCTAAATGACAAGTTTTGGCGACCGGTTCCACGAGTTATCGATTTTTAAATCCGATTTCTTAAGTAACACAAGTCGGACTCGATAATTCTAATGTGGTCGGACGTCGAAAGTGAATGTTCCGGTGTTTGTTATTCGCGACGGCGGACGTGTCGTGTGACGTGATTTGCTTTGTTCAACACTGATATCACCATCGGTTACGAAGAGGTACACATTGTGCTATACTCATTAATGCACCTCGATCACTTCCACTGTTGCTCAACAGAGCTTATGTAACAAACTGATTTTGTATTACTTACTAGTCGTGTTTTACTTTACTTTATTTCTTTTTGTATAATAGTATTCACACCAGGCATATGCGATGATAATAAGTAGATAAAAATCTTTCCTAGTAGTTAAAATGAAAAGTTGGTAATGCTCTCGTATATTTTAAGATCTATATGTTATTTGCAATAAAGTTAAGGACTTTATGAAAATATTTGTTCGTTTATTAACAATTAGTTTCGCAGAGATTTGTCATACTGACAAGTTTTTTCAAGTTCAACTTCTTGCTAAACAATGTAACATTAAGGTTGAGATACACCAACGCCTTCGCATTTGTTTCTCGTTTTATATGGATTAAGTGATATCTGTTATTAAAATCTTTGTTGTTGTATACGATATTATTATTTTATGATTTGAGTTGACACGTTTAGAGTTTTTAATATACAGGTAGAACAAAATATACACCGTTGTGCTTATTGTTCATTCGTTATTGGTTCAATGGCACATTAAAAAGGTTCTAATTTTTCATTAAATTCTTAAATACTTAAATTCGGTAACATTAGATAAGACATTTTCAAGAACGGCTTCCACGATGAGAGAATAAAATTGGTTAAAAATAAGAAACCTACAAATGAATATGAAAATATTCGTAGTAACTGCCGGCAAGCCGTATTGTGAATCCCACAACTGTTCCTTTTTCTGCGAAGCAATAATGCGTTACGGATTGAGCATTGATGTGCATAGATATGTTCTAACACTTGAACTCCACTCACCTTTAGAACATAAGGATTTACTTTCGTATCTTTAGTCGATCACTCGAGTTTAACTCGACTCGACTCAACCTCCAACGCGCGTTTTGGTATGCTTGATCGTAAAAATAACCTCCAGTCAAACGTCCCTCGAAAAAATTGCTCACCGAAGTGAAGTAAATGAACTGTCAAGTGAACGTTCCAAAACACTAGAGTTAAGGAATATTCTAATGGTCGACTAAAAATACCAAACTCGAGTAAGTTTTGAAGGATTGCTCGAGCGTCCACGGATGAGTTATGCCCGTATCTTTAGACGTTTTGTAAAATAGTCCTCCACTCTTAACTCATCCGATGATGCTCGACCATTCCTCCCAAACTTACTCGAGTTTGGTATTTTTAGTCGACCATTACAATATTCCTCAACTGTCCTCGAGTGACGTAGAGAGGTGTTATTGCGTCACCACAACAACATCAGTTTGAGGAAAATTTTATCAAGCTAGCATCAAACCCATAGAGTTCTGTAGTCTATGGTCATTGTTTAATGTCAAAGTCAAGCCGCCGCTGTCTTTTTGACACTATATGAACTTGTTTGATGTTTTGGTTGCTGAGTTATTCATATGTGTGCGTGCGGTAAATCTGAAAGTGTATTATTTATTTTCTAACCTATTATTATTTTAGATTTCAGATCCGGCTTTGTATTTTTATTCGCTGCTTTTGTGTAATTTTGGTTGCATCGTGTTGTTGAAGTGCTTTTCCACAACCACCAGTTTATTATTATATAAATAAAACTTATAATCGCATTGACTTTATTTATCAGGTAGTAAGCAAAATATGTCTCTTATGTAGGTGAATAAAATAAAGAGTTTCAAATGTCTAACCTCGAACTATTTACTTTATTAATAAATATTATCAAACTTAAATTATCCAAATACGCGGGAATCATGCACAGATCCAGGCCATTGCACAACAATATCATATATTTCCATTTGCGGTCCACATACTATTTGGACATTGATAGAAAACCAGCCTTGAGGAACGTTCAAGGTACGTCGCGACGTACCTTGACTTGACAGTTCGCTTACTTCACTCCGGTTAGGAAATTTTTCCAAGGACGTTTGTGTGGAGTTTATTTTTACGACTAATCATACCAAAACGCGCGTTGGAGGTTGAGTCGAGTCGAGTTAAGCTCGTGTAAACGACTAAAGATACGGGGGTTAGAGTGTAGGAATATTTGAGGTAATGTCTGAAGATATTGGTGTAAGACTCAACTTCATAAAAAAAAGGTTGTGTCGCTCCTCAAACTATAAATCCCGACTGCTTCGCAACATATTATATAGGCCGAATCGTAGTGCGTGTACTGGTGGTGAAGTTGTAATTACGTGTTAGGCTCGTACGTAAAATGTAACTGATAAAAATATTTTCGAAATTCTACTATTACTTACTATTACTCAGAATTTTAAGTATTAGTAATGAGACAAGACCGCCTTCTTCATCGTAAACCAAAACAAAATTACGTTTACCTAAGTGTATTACTTGGAAGTACGTTGCCGTTTCTGTTCTTGTCGAGGTAAACGCTTTTGCCATGAACTAAGTAAAACATTGCAGACAAATATAGTAAAGGTTTTCGAAGAACTATGGAAATATAACATTTACAATTCTTTATAGCAGATAAAATTAGCAAGTTAACCAATAGTAGTTGTAATAATACAAGTCACTGAATAATTTAGCTATTCCAATGTATCGGTAAGTTGTATTCATCCAATTTTAACGCTTTGTGAGTCGTTTGGCTGTGCAACAAAAACGATAGTTATTTTTTGTTAATTGAAAACCTTAACATTTTTGTGTAAATAGTAACATTGTGCTGAATATCATGAAGGTCTTTGCCGTCTAGTGTTCATGTCGCTACCGTGGCTGTTTCGAAATGAATATTTGATTTTATGTTGGTTTGCTTCAGTAAGTATCTCGTGCGCAATGGGCGGTATAGAAGCTGGCAGTGCGTCCGCGACCGCTGCACACGCCGGGTCCCCGCACAGTGGTCATTTTGTGACATTACCGTTCCTACGCTTATTTTTCTTTTAAGATTTGTAATGAAATCTTATATTAAAATTATTTGAAGTACTCCAGCTCTTTCAAAATAATATTATAATCCATCTGCTACGAATTACTTTTAAAAAAAAACTTTGTAAAGTCTATACTCCTAAACCGTTATGCAAATAATTGTAGAGTGTCGTGAAATACATTGTGTCGCCTTCACAAACAAATTGTAAAGTTCGCTTAACAAGTACGGGAGGAAAATGTTGCTCCATAGTGCAGGCGCTGATGAGCGCCTGCTGTTTCCCATCCTCTGATAATTTTGTTCAGCTTGTTGACCCATTCTTTATAAACGGAGACCGCTCACCAACGTTAGTAAACTTCAGATGTAATATTTAAAGACATACTTCACCTTAGCGTTTCTAATCAGTTTATGCCTTGTTTTAAGCACTAACCCTACAGCCCGTTGATCGGTGATTTCACAGCTCAGAGCACTCGTGGAGAAGGAGAAATGAACGTTCCAAACGGTCACATCACCGACGCTCACCCACTTCACACAGGCGGAGGAGACACCATCGCGATGAATCTTCTCCACGTTCTCCTCCTGAGCAGGTGAGTCCTACCGCTTCCAGTCTATATTATCCAGAAGATGTGAGAAAGGTTAGCGTGTGTGGCGCGCGTATAAAGAATCCTACACCTACTTTAGCCGTGTCAAGTGTCCACCCGAAACTAGTTAGTTGGTCCTTTTGTTTTGTTTAATGGTAGTAGTAAGCAAAGTGCGGAACCACAACAAAGCATAAACGTCACCCTGTTGGATTGGAATACTATGCGGGACGGGTTTGGCTAGCGCGTGCGCGTGCGCCATCGCCCGTGAAGATCCGCGCGAGACGGCGACCTCCTCGCACTTGCGGCTGTTCTATTTGCGTTCGCCTTCGTCACTCGCTGCGCCTTCAGTCAGTAGCAAAGCTTGGCCGGCCACCCGGCGCGTGTTTGCCGTCCCGCACCGTAATACTAGTCTGCTGCGTAGACCGTGGGCAGCCAGTGCCGTAGTCATGGCTGCCCAGCCACCGCGTCAGACCCCTAACAACTTATTGTTCAGTGGACCTCCACCCTCTCTGCCAGCAGTCGTGTTTTTACCTAGTGATGTGCTACACGTTGATGGGACTTTTAATGTAACATCTTTGCAACAGAAACCTGAGAATGTGAATGATTTACAAGAAATAAACAATGTGGGTGTACCTACTTATGAGCAAAATCATAACGACCAAATCGAAGATTGTTTGCTAAATAATGACGAAATACCTGCAAATGTTTTTCTAAGAAGAACTCATAGTTTTGATATTTCGGATACTGCTACTACCGATCTTGAAAATTTCATTGATTTGGGCACGTTAAGGCAAAGACGATCTGAACCGGACTTATCGAAATATGGATTGTTTGTGGAACCTGTAGTGACATTAGAATGTGAACCCTTACAACGTTCACTCGTACTGAACAATCCTTTCTACGATAATTCACATGCGTATGATCAAATGCAGCTAAGTAACATGCTCATGCTACCGGAAAATTATTTAGCCTTCGAAGATTCTTTCATGTCTGCATGGGATTACAAACCGAACATTATAATGGATAGAGTTAACAATAATGAAATATTCTACGATGGAGTGCCTTTGCTACCTTCTAACGATCCATGGTCAGTTTACAATAATAACACTGAATTAGAGTTTTATTCACCTCACTATGGAATACCAAGCGGAGAACAAGATGGAATAGAATATATGCCGCTCACAGAATTAGATACGATTCCACAATATATGAGTTTACCTGGAGAAAATATAAATAATGCAACTATTGAAGCACAATCAGAACTAATTAACATCGATGCTACTGACTTAATCAACAGCGACCTCTTAACGTTAAAAGATCCTACGCATCCTATTTCGTCAAACATCGTATCGAGTGACAAACAAGTGAGTAATATTGATTTTTGTGAAAATCGAGAATCGTCAACAGAAACGGAAGAGTCATTCAACGCCGATATATCAAACGATGTAACATCTAGTTTAG
The DNA here is from genome assembly GCF_030267445.1 of Bombyx mandarina. Taxonomy (NCBI): domain Eukaryota; kingdom Metazoa; phylum Arthropoda; class Insecta; order Lepidoptera; family Bombycidae; genus Bombyx; species Bombyx mandarina. The sequence continues at coordinate 4,007,592 of NC_143213.1, forward strand.
CTTTTGTACCTAGCAGCAAAAGCTCGCAGAGGCCGGATTGCTCTGATAATACGAGTGACGACACTTCCCCTTGTTCTACAGATTACCACGAAGCATCCGCTCTTGATTTAGTTCAGAGTTTAGATGAAATATCGTCCTGCGATAGCTCAAATTTTTCGCAGAGCAGAGATATCTCGCCAGTAAATAATCAACTAACAAAAACGAATGAAAACAAAGACTATGAGAATAATGTTAAGCAATGCTTAACGAAAGAACAACTCGAAACCAATATAAATGAAACTCAGCAAATTCAGCAAGAATTAATAGATAAACTAATACCTATCCTAAACATTAATAATATTTCAACTGAAGATCTCAATTTGTGTGGTTTATCATACAATAAAAATTTAAATATAAATGTAAATGAAGAGTCAGAAGAACAAAAAATTAAGTTTGCAGCAAACTCTACACAAGGGTCGAATGTGAATTCAACAATAGGAAATGTAAAGAACGATGTATTGGCGGAACCGCTTACCTCTGAATCCTCTGCTGAAAGCAGCCTGCGAATAAATACGGACGATGTTTCTTCAAGCGAGAAAAATTTTGAGTGTGAAATTCCAAAAGCAAGTACATCCGTAATCAAATCTAGCAAAGAAATCAAACATATTAACACTGAATCCAATTATGAAAATATTGAACCATCAGAATCTAATAATGAAGTTTCATGTCGATTAGTAGTAGACAAACATAATATTGAAGAAAAACCTGTTCAAAATTTCGCAATACATAACAAAGTCGAAGTAAACTTGAAAGGCGATTCAAATTTAACTACCCAAAAGTCAAGCGCTAATGAAAATTCTGTGAAGGGAACACAAACTAGTAGTAATACAACGAAAATCCAAAATTTACCTTTGGATATGAAGCCAAATGCTACTGAACCGGAAATATTAGAAACATGCAAATCTGTGCCGCGTAAAAATAGTTTGCCTTCGTCACAATCATATATAAACATTAAGACAAAGAATACTGCTGCAAACATGGGAACACAACCTTTACAGCCCCCTGCAGTACCTGCTTCTTGGCTAACGTCAAAACCGGTAGCTTCAACAAGCAATCCACCACCTCCGCCTCAAATATTTATACAGAGAGAAGAGAACATCAAAACTAAAACAGAAGTGAATTCAGTCCACAAAACGCAGCAGCAATCGAAAAAAGAAAACGAATTTTCGACGTCGATAGTCCAACCTCAACCATCTTGCTCATACATGCAACCTCAGGCTGTTGCGACATCTCAAATATCACAGCCCAATCCTGAAAAACTGAAACCAAAAGAAGTAGAGGTCAGCACAAATTATAACACGCTTCATTTAAACACGTCCTATAAAATGTTATGTTGCATCAAAAGCAACGCAACACTGTCAGTGAGCGTATATTAAGAACGATACGCGTCTATATTTGCACGTTATATAATTAGGTCAAGGTTTACCTTTCGAAAAAAAAAAGAACTAAAATCAAAGTTTTTTGCATGAAAATTATTTGCATGATTTACTCTAACTCCAAAAATTTTGTAAAGCGATAACGAAAAAAATATTGAAATTCAAAGTTTTTATGTCAAGTAGGTTTAAGCGCCAATACAAACTACAGATTGTAAACGTTGATTCAATAGCAACCAAAAGAATGTGTATGAATATTTTAAGAACCGAAATAGTATCGACAGATGGTCATAACTATGCATTTCGAAAGTCAATTGCTAGATGGCGCCACGTTTTGCGGGTTTGTTTTTATGCTAAGCGCACCACGCATGCGCGCACCGAAATAGTATTGCGATGATCACCTTCACCTAGGAGAAACTGACATTGTTCGTTATATTCGAAATCAGCATGCCGTCGTTCTTGTGGCATCGCTAACCTTTTACTTTAACTACTTTACGTGAAATTAATTACATTTGTATTGTTGTAATTTATATCACTTCACCAAAGTTAAGTATTACGACCCTACCTACAATTTGTGTTCTAAAAATTACGTATGAAAGAATGATGAAATGTTTTTCTAAACATGGTATCACAACTTTTTATAACTCTTAATAAATGCATCTTGGTACATTTGTATGCTTCAAAACACATCAAAAAAATAACTTTTATTCCCATCGAAGGCAGGTGAACTAAAGATTCGCTCGATAGAAAGTATTTATTATCGATCGTGGTTGGTAGCATCTCTGGGCGCATGCATAGATATGCCGTCCAACAATGTTTTCGAATTACGAGGGATTTGTTATAGCTTTGTGGGAAATTTAGAGACAAGGAGTACGCTGTGAAGAAAAGAGAATAATACGGTGATCCATAGATGAGAATCATTTCAAATTAATTCCTCAGAGCGCTCACAAAAAAAAGGGAGAGGCACCGTAAGAGTCCTACCGTACAGAGGTTCCAAACGATACTTGAGAATGTATATTTACTACTTTATTATGAACCCCACTCTGAATATATTACATCGAACCCAATGACCCCAACACTCGTAACTTTTACTCTTTGACATATCGTAATTTATAACAAAACGTTGCACACAACAAAAGAAACAATATAGTTCCATGGAAATAACAACAACACCGCTGTACATCACACTAGTAATCAAAGAACACATGTCTGTGTAGTTTGGAATTTTACTAGTTACGAATCGTACTATGAGATGTCAATTGAAACCCGTTAAAGCCGGCTACGCTGAGATACGCTCCACAAACAAAAAAAGAGAATTATGTAGCGTTTATTATCTATTACATTATACAGTTTTGCATACGACACGTTCAAATGAAATTTTAAGAAAGATACTTACTACTGATTTTAGTTTTTGGGGCGATCGTGATATGATCAGTAAAATATTTATTTGATAGTATGAATTCAAAAAATGGTCAGAGTTGACAATATTTTATTAGGTAACTATTTTTAGTTATGTTGATTTTGGTCACTGAACTTTTTAATATACGTAACATTCTGTTTTTAGAATTTTATGTTAGTAGAATATTCATCTGTGGATAGTTCTTGATTTTATATTCGTAAATTCTTTTTAAATGCGCCCTCAGATTATCAAAGGTTTTTCTCAGTTTGATCTAATTGAAAGATAGAATGATTAAATGTAAAAATATTGATTCGTCTTTACAATACCTCTCGTATTAAAATCACTGGCATATGCGGGTACGCTTCACAAAAATTCTCTTACTTAACACAAATACCTTTTTACATAGCAAGCTCGATAATTAAGTTTTTCGAAAAAAATATAATCATTTAGTATAGGGAAAAATTCTGAGCATCGATCACGAAATGTTTAATGACCTCAAACAGCTATTTCCAAATCACTATTTGTACTGTTTTAGTAAATACTTTTGAGTAGGTCAAGTCCACCTTATAGAGGATGTGATGCACGCTATCGCATATGAAGTCGGCTCGTGTTTAGTGTAGGGGCGGCCGAGATGTGTGCCCTGATAATGTACTATACGTCGACTAGCCCAGCATTCATTTGTTAATGCCTAGTTCCTTCCGGTCGACCTTACTGATATCGATACGTAGTGCACCAGAAGTTTTTACGGCATTTTAACTCGACAAAACTTTTTAAAAAATTGAAGAAACATGCAATTTTTTCAAAGTACATATAATAATTTATAATAATTACCGTAACTCTGTGAATTTTTGTTCATCATCCAATTATTGTGTGTTGTTATATTTATTATCTAAATGAAAGAGCAAGGTCAATAACTCGGGTAACCACGGGAATGTATCACAAAATCGAAGAATCATTCGTGACACGTCGCGTTTCTTGTGAATTCGTTGAATGAATTGTTTCAAGAAAACTAATATAAGTAAGCGAAAAATCAAGATGTGGATTTGACGCGGATAAATCCTGTTTCAACCGAAAGTTTCACAAACAATTGTTGCTCCATTCAAGCTTGTTACCCTTAATTAAAATGCTACTACATTTGAGACGGGCCTCGTCTTAACAGTCTGAGCTCAGTTACACTGACGAGTGCACGTGGTTATTAAAAATATATATTTCAAACTAAGTTGCAAGTATTTACAGATCATCTCACGTGGGGTACTATTTATTAGACAAGAATCGTATTACATTGGCGGTATTACTACACAGTGGTGTGTTATAATCGGCCGGCTACCCACCCGCCGCACGTTTACGAATCGCGTTCCTGTCTTAAATAAATATCAGTGCAGTGATTGTGTAGTGAAAGAAATGGCAGAATTGACATTAAAAAATGACCGAACACGGCTACCGCTAAAGTTTAGCTCGTTTTACGAGCTTTACAAACGTTTCTTAAAAGATCACGGCTGTAAGTGGCACGATGTTTCTAAACTCTTATCGGTTGTCGCGGAGATACTTTTCGATGTCGACGGTACATGTAGCAAGATTTTAGGAAAGGTCAGTACTTAATGAGATCTCAAATTTTTAAGATTTTCTGAGGTTAACCGCCATTTCAATAAGCAAAAAAAGTTCCCTGCTAGAAAACTGTGAACGGAGGCCGAGTACCCGACTTTTAATAAAGACCTTCTTTACCTGCTCATCCCTTATTTTAAACACAATGTACCCAAAGGAACTGCATTTCGAACAGCTGTGTGTTCAGTAGAAATTCCACATTCTTGTCTCTAACGCGTGCGTAATACTACCATTTTCTATGAAATAATAATAGAATATTGCATTAATTGTACATAAACATCGGTCGTTTTATTATGCATTTATAATAAATCAGTGTTTTCTTGATATAATATTGCATCACTCATTTCTAATTTCAGTAGACCAAGTAGTGTAAATTACAAATGAAACCGTACATTTTCTTTCAAGTGTTAGAAAATTTTTTTGAATTTAACTATCCACTATTGCCAGACTATGATTTTCCGGTATGTATTGATAATTAAAAAAAATTGTCACGAAAAACACTACTAGCTATGACACAAGTGTAAGACCGTGTACTAACATTCAGCGTACGTTAACCTCAATAACATATTTTAATTTTATTACATTGAATGATATTTCGAAACGCTTAAGTAAACAAGGAAAGTGGAAAACAAAATGTTTACACAGTTTTGTTACGTTGCTGCACTAACGAAAATAATCGTTAAGCATGTATGTGCTATTTTCTGTGCAACCATTGAAATATTTCAAAATTTCAGTACCTAAATCTAATGTTAAAGTCGTAGAATATCGATTAGTTTGAACGGCCCTTAATAAAGATAGATAGTCGTCACTTACGGTATTCAATTATTTTTATTACATAAAGTAAAATGAGAGATTTCATTATTGTTTAGTTGATACGCGTGTACTAGTAAATATCTAACAATCTGGCAGTCAAGCAGAAATAAACTCATTTACAAAAAGATAAGCGCGAGGTGGCGGCACGCGCAGCAGGCATGTTAGTGTGTGACGTTTTATCAACAAATCTCCGATGTAACGCCCGCATCCGTTGACAATCAGCCGTCGTTCTTCAAACAAATAACAGTTTAGTCAATAATTGCTAAGTCAATGAATGAATAAATAGTTTCGGCGTGATCGAAAAATGTCTCAGAATAAAGATACATTAGATGTGCGCAAACAAAGCATCGCGAACGTTCGTTGCGTAGAACCGATATTGTTCTTCTAACCCAATTACCTAGCTAAATACCGGGCTAGGACTCGCCACTCACGGTCCGAACTCCGTCGCCTTCATCTATATACCCAGTTACACAGCCAAGACATTTGTCAATAATTTCCGCGCTTGAAGAATTATTTTAAAACTGTACTGTCCTGCAGTTACCCACTGCTAATGTATTGTACACTTCAAAGTAATGTTGAAAGAATTAGACTTAATCTATTTTGTAAACATTTGGATTGTTTTAGTTTTTTACTACGATGATGATATTTTAAAAGTTAAAATGTATTCTTGTGCACAAAAGTGCAGAATAATTTTAGTGGCAACTTGACAAACAAAATAGTTTCGTGAAGGTGTGTTCATTAAAAATAAGATAGGAAATGTAGTACGTAATGCGAAGAAAAGCTCCTGTGTCGGGCACCTCGGAGTGCGCGGGAGGGCGCTCCCACGGGTTGCCGATATTTTTAGTCCACGACCATTACTTGGCACCGACGGCCGCGCTCGCTTGCGCTAGTGATCTTTTTGAAATTTGTTCGGTTCGCGCCTAGGTACGCTCTGAATCTCTAGATAGACCCAGTCTGGGACCGCTAGTGAACAATGAGTGCCGCAAGCTGGGAATAGTGAAAATGAAATCATTATGTAGTGTGTAATCACTGTTTGAAAATTATGACGGTTGCAGGATACTACGTGACTTATCCTGGTTTAAAGAGTGTTATTGTTTCTCAACGTTACTATAAAATTACAAAATATGGCCAGTTTAACCAGTAACAACAGCACGACGAGTCCACGGCGTCAACGTTATAATCGTGCGTCCACCACCAGTGTGACTCAGCTGTTGTCGGACGGCTACTCCAGTTTCATTAACCGTTTAACGAGACGAGGTCCCTCTGAAAAATCCGACACCGCAGTTGATTCTAAACTGACGATACCGCGATCTCGTTTTAATGATAACTTTTCCAATAACACTTCATCACTTTCTAATTTCCGTCGTTACGATAATAATAATGGCCACATATTACCATATTCATCGTTGACTTCAATGGCGACTACACCTAGTTCGAGGAAATTGAATGACGACCGTGCCTACTCCACTTACTTGGGAACAACAAAATCTAGAATTGACACTTCACCATTGCGTTCTACGTCCGGTATTACCACTGTCAGTCGTAGTGACTCATTCCGCAGAGCCCAAATGAAAGATAAATCATCCCCATTTTCCAAAAGGTATCCTCTAAAAGAAAACAACAACAACATTGAACAAACATTATCATTGGGTAGTACTCGCAGTCGTTTAGAAGATAAATATTCTTCTGTTTTGGACCGAATAGCAAGTCAAAAGAAGGAAAGAGCTAGAAAAGATAAAGAACATGAAAAAACATTAGAACCAGAACCTGCTCTCCCGAGAGGTTTAATGAGAAGTTTGACGACGGCCGTTTTTGGAGAACATACTTTTAAAAGGAATAATTATTCTCGCGAAAAGACTAGGGACAAAACTCCTTACAGAAATGCGACTGATCGACGATTATCCAGTCATAAACAAAAAGATAAAGATGAATATAAGAATGGCTTCGAAGTACTGCAAAAGGATCACCATTTCGGTAAGGACCGTGATAGTGTATACAGAAGACATCAACGACGTTCATTGAGGGCTGAGAAAAGCGAAAATAGCGAAAGAAAAACCACAAAGATGACTTTGAGACCAATAGACATAGACCTCCAAACTAGCAATCGAGATCTTATTTCTCCGTTAGCCATAAAAGAAGCTATCTCTAAGTCTAAAATTACAAAAACGCCGGCTTCGTCTCCGACGCGAGATTCGGGTAGACAGAAACAAATATATTTTCCGTCCAGTGACGAAGATGACGATAAAACCCCTGTTGGAGATCTGGTACTGACCGATCGTGAAACGAGACGCAAAGAAATTCAGGGATTGATAATGAAGTATGCGCATTTAGACGAAATGTACGATCGCATTGGAGATAAAAATGAAGTGACGAACGACACGAGTGCCATACGAAAACCGGAGCCCTTAGCTGTTGGAGACGTGGTAGCATTGCCGCCGGAGCTGCGCAGTCGGCATCGTCCCCAGAGACCTCGCCACCAGACGCGGCGCGCGGCAACGCCGCCTGTAAGCACAAGCTAACCGTCTGCGCCTCTGTTTGACGCTAACACAACACCTGGTCCGTCTTGTTTCTACATTCATCTTTAAATATTATAGCAAACTTTGTCAACTCATACACTTTCGTATCAAATACTGAATGCTATACTGAAATATACCAAACCAAGTGACAGTAACGGAAATATTATTGCAAGGATATCGAATCCTAATAGTACGTTTTGGCTTAGAATCGTACCAGTTGAGAAAACGCATCTCCATTAAATAAACTATTTAGGTTTCCCTTTTACGATGTTCTTAAAGTTAAACAGACATGATCTAAGACTATTGTATTTTTTTTAAATTACTCTCATGTAACTGACGCTAACTCAAGAATGCATGCTTTTTAACGATATTTAAGCATCTCGATTCCATTATATTTAAAAATGAAAATAAAAGACTGGTCCCCCTAACCCTTAGAAGTCATTTAGCAACACTAGTCATTGACTAACGATGTTTTTCTTATAAATAAAATAGTGGAATGATAGTGCATGCTTCTTATTTTTAATACAACAAAAAAACTAACATGTACTTTTTGTTTGTTTATGCTATTATTTTTAAATTCAGAAAAGCAAGGTTTATGATGAAATTTTTCTAGTATTCGTTAGTATAAATAAATTGTAAATTCGAGTGGACACTAAACCTTATTTCCCAACCTGCGTGATTGGTGTTAATGTCAGTATGAGAGAAGTGCGTGCAGTCACCGGCTCCATCCCGCCCGATCCTGTCCCGAAGGGCAGCGCCCGCCCGTCCGTCCTTTAACAGCATGTACCTCGACAGCAAACCAATTGTCGCTTGTCTGACGGGCAACCGTTCCATTGTCTGATTGTTGGGTACAACACACTACTCGGGTCGTGGCGATCGCGTGGCGTGCTCTCCGTGTCGATGTTGGCGGTGCTCGATGTGCGGTGCGTGCGGTGGTGCGTGTGGCGCGCGTGGCGGCGGACGCGGCTCGGCGGCGGCTCCCGGTGGCGACTTCGGCGGCGCAGAGCTCCCGGGCACGCTCCTCCGTCAAGGACGACAAGGACGGACATCTGGTCTACTGGCCCGGCTATGTCATGGGAGCGAGATGTTCGTGTCCACACCATCACTTTACCGACTTACACATTTCACACCCGTTGTTCAATCACACATAGTACACTAACACGGACACACACATAAGCATTCAGAAAGAACACACCAAAAATGAAAAAAAACACCTTCCACTTGATCGCGAATGCGTACAATAACATTAAATACGATACACCAATACAGAAAGTCGAAGAATCAGCATTCCTTTTTTTTTTCATCTAAATTCACAGCCTTTTGGTGATAAAGAAGATTTTAAAAATATTTTTCTTTACTTTTATCAGATCTGAAACAGTTTGTGTCCGTGGTTATAATCATCATTCGTGAAAGTCATGCTGGAATGCTTTACATTGTATTTCCGACGTTAATACAACAGTTGAATTCTTTCAGAGTTTATTCTCGGGAAGAACGATGTCTGAAAATCAATGTAAAATTCCGTCTTGACTTTGTTACCAAGTATAATTGACTAACAGTTTCGCCTTGGTTTCATTGCAGACAAAATCATCGACACGCTCGGCGAGGGCACCTTCGGCAAAGTCGTCGAGGTGAAGGATTTAGAGCTGTAAGTGACGTTTATGCTATTTAATAGAGAATGTAGTATATTGTATAGTAAACTAGCTGACCCGGCAAACGTTGTTTTGCCATATATAAGATTTCTAGGGAATTTCTAGTGTAGAAAAAAAAACTTATTGTAAGTGTGTAAGGATGTGGTAAATTAGTGAAAGAGGCATGTAGCACTGCGATGAGGGAATATAAAAATAACAAAACCTCATTCAACCACATACCTAAAACAAAAAAAAACAAATGTTAGGGGTGGACAACCCTTATCATTTAGGGGTATGAAAAATAGATAGTAGCCGATTCTCAGACCTACTGAAATGCATATAAAATTTCATAAAAATCAGTCAAACCGTTTCAGAGGAGGTATGGTAACTAACATTGTGACACGAGAATTTTATATATAATACGTTTTTATATAAAAGGTTTACAAGATTATAATACGTTTTTAAAGGTAAAAAAATATTTACTGTATGTATGGGAACCATTCCCGAAATAATCACAACGATTATAATTATTGTTTTGTGGACGGCGCGTAATGTAACACAATCAAATCCAAGTGACGCGCGAGGTCGATGCCCCTGTCAGATGCGAGGGGTGTGCGTCAGCTGCCTTCACTACAGATGGCAGGCTCAGGAAATATGTTCATTATACTAATCTGAGCAATTGAGGTTATAGTTTTATGACCGACCGCTTTATTGTTTTTAAAGGCAATTATTCCTATCGTATGGTCCCTGCAGACTGTCACCTATACCTACATGGTAAAGGGTCGACTAATGCTGTGACTAGCATTCACTAGCAATGCTAGGGACATAGTCACGTCACCGTCTAGCATTAAAGACTTTTAATCCTGTGTTTAATCCTAGTTTAAAGAAAGACGTGTTATGTGTAGGGGGCGTCCTGAAGAAAGGAAGGACAAAGAATAGGCATTAAAATGCATAGTCGACGAACAAAGCAATTCCAAGTGGTAGTGTGGTATTATACTGCAGTATTAGGTGACAATGTGGAATACATCTTCACATTGTATTTTCGTGAACGGTTAATATTGATTACTGAACCGTGTCCTTTAGTAGACGCCCTAATTACATTTTCGTATTAGTGATTGTCGCCTATCTTTGTTTACGTGGTCGAGTGCATGACACATTTCGTTTGGCATCCGCTCCGATAATATTCATAACACATACATACATGTATGCTTTAATTGCTTACGTCAATTTCACTTGCACACTGCCAGATATTTTCACAGAGACGCTGATGAAAAGAAAAAACGTAAACGATATAATTAAATATTTTCAGGGAGCACAGAATGGCTCTGAAGATAATCAAAAACGTCGAGAAGTACAGAGAGGCTGCCAAACTTGAGATTAACGTATTAGAGAAATTAGCTGACGTCGATCCGGATTGTAAGAAGTAAGTCGCGTCTGATGTTTATTTATTTATTCAGTTTTAGAGAGGAGATGCATGTGACTAGGAGCTGTATGAAAATGGTAGTGTAAGTAAGGTAAAGAGGTCGACCGAAGAAGATAGGGATGGAGTATGTGAATGATATGAGAGGGAGAGGAGTGAGTGTTGAGATGACGGCTGATAGAGGAGAATGGAATAGAGAATTTAGTTGTGCCCACCTCACCTAGTGGGAATAGGTGGAGACAAAGAAAAGATTTATTCAGTTTTATGCACAAAGGTATAATGGCGGACATAATGCCTGATTCATTTTCTACCAGTTAACCAATGTTGGTATAGAGAGTCCTGTGTGGCAGGTGCATTCCTTTTTGAGAAATAAGAAAAATACTAATTTTGTTATGCTCTCGGCGGTGGTGTGTTTATTTATTTATTTGGTTGTACCAACAAAGTGATCATCAATACAAAACATTGACAAACTGACAAAAGTACATAGCGGGTGTCACCTCATTATAGATGCAATCGACAGTGCATTGACAAGAAGAAAAAAACTTGATTACATACTTATGATGAACTCGCTGTACCCGTCCGCTTCGCTGGGCATTTAAAATTAACATTATTATTTCTCAATCCCACAAAGATTCTCATCATTGACGCCCCCGCAACTGGTGTAGGGAGTCCAACACTCATATAAATATTAGCCTATCCATTAAGTACATGTATTTTCTACATCGATACCAAGTTTCAAGTCAATCGGATGCACGGTTCAGTAGTTATAACGGAACATCCGTCAAAACCACTGTAGTTTTATTATATTAGTATAGCTTTGTATTTAGTTGGGAAATGATCCGATTTTTCATGTAAGTTGTGAGACAAAAAAAAAAGGTTGATAATGAAAGGTTCATGCGGTGTGGTGTGGTGTCGTGTCGGCGAGCGTGTCAATATTTGACCTTGCCCGTTTAATATGTGCGACGTTATGGCTCCGACTGGCGCCGCGCCAACAGGGATCGCGATGTCAACTGGACGCGCACACCGAAATACCACCTCCCCACCGCCGCGCGATCGCAAACTTTCCAGATTCGCTCGTCCCGATATCGAACTAGCGCCCTTGATGTTTACTTCCTCTTTCGTCTATTTACGTACAAACAGTCGAATGATATTATTAGCGTATTTTAGTTGGAAAGGTAGGTAGGTGAGCGATTTACCTACCTTATGATACTTCCATAATAAAAACAAAACGCCTCCCGTCATGTTATTATAAACAGTAATGTCTATTTCTGATTAGCAACAGTTGTGTTCTTCAGACGTTTTTACAGAACGTCGAAATTATATTAAAAGCTTCAATATACATTGGGCAATAAAAATCAAAACCGCAAAATTATAATTTGCGTAATTACTGGCGGTAGGACCTCTTTTTAGTCCGCGCGGGTAGGTACACCACCACCGCGCCTATTTCTGCCGTGAAGCAGTAATGCGTTTCGGTTTGAAGGGCGGGGCAGCCGTTGTAACTATAGTGAGACCTTAGAACTCATATGTAAAGGTGGGTGCCGATGTCTATGGGCTCCGGTAACTATTTAACTCCATTTGGGCCGTGAGCTCGTTAACGTATCGAAAACAAACAAAAAAAATTTAATTAGACGTGTGACACCACACAGTGGTGGTAATAATATTATGTGTATTCTATAATACTGAGATGTTACTTTAAGGAAGATTTTTGTTTTGATTTTGTTATTTTTTTGTTTTGTTGTTGTTGTTGTTGTTCCTTGTTATTCTTTTGTTAATGCACCTACCATGCATTATCTCTGCACCACCCTGTGGTCGACTGGAAGAGAATGCCCATGGCATTAAGTCCGCCTGTGTACAAGTTTTGTTTTGTGCATAAAGTATAAATAAATAAAAAATGAATGAAAGAAATAATAATGATGTTTGTTTTCGTTTATTTCAGTTTGTGCGTGAAGATGTTGGACTGGTTTGAGTACCACGGTCACATGTGCATCGCGTTTGAAATGCTCGGTCAAAGTGTATTTGACTTCCTGGTGAGTAAGCGCTCCGCGCGATAAAACATTATTATTCAACACTTCCGGGGTGAAATTGATAAATAATTCAGTTATACTGAACTGCTACTTAAAAGACCAATATTTAAATGTTTTAAGTTTACGTTGGGAACGTTTTGTCTTGTATGCTAAATTGTACTGAAATTAGAATGCAAAACTAAATCAATACTTGTTTTAGTGTCGCATATTTTGCGGAAATTGCTAACGGATTTTTGAAAAAAATACCTAATAAGAATCATTTAAAAAAATACAAAAATCAATGGTAAATTCACAGCAAAATAATTTCAAATGGTTATTTATAAATGTTATTAACTTATATTCGTTATACGTGCGTGCGCTAAAAAACACGTCTAATCGATATCTAATATCTACAAACTGCGCAATAGTCGATATTCCGACACTGCATTTTATACGCATTATTAGAAAGTCGATTTATCAACGGTTCGCCTTCTAAGGCTTAAGATCTAGTATTCAGATATCGCTAGCTCAGCTGTATTAGCACATTTTTAAATTTATCTCAATTTGTTTTGTATTGCCATTGTAGGCAGACGAACATACGGCCCACCTAATGGTGAGTGGTTACTATCGCTCATGGACGTCAGCAATGCCAGGGGCAGAGCTAAGCCGCTGCCTACTGACAGCCCACTTACACAGTCCGAGACGAATGCACATGATATATATATGTGGTGAATTCACACTAGGGGCAGTCTGGGCAAGTGCCCAGAACGGCAAAGTTTTGAAAGTGATTTTTTTTTATTTTAGTCATCAAGATTGCTCAATATAATTAATTAATTTTATTAATTAATAATTTTCTGTTTAATTGATAATTCAACAAATTCAATACATCCATTATTTGTAAATTATAAATTTGGTACTTTTGGTAAAAAATTATAATCAAAATTATTTAATCAATTTATTTCCTTGGACATTTAATATAATAATTGTTTTTTTCTATTTTCTGTAATTAAAGAAAATTAATTAGTTTTTTTTTGATGAAATATAATTATGAAGTCACCCTTAGTGCAAAATTTATACATAATTATATGTTTATGTTTTTGGAATATATAATATAATATGATAACGTTTCTGCAATCAATTAGTTACTTTAATTTTGTAAAATAAAATATATAAACTATAAGTTTAAGTAAAATTCCAGTATTGGGGCGGATTTTTTCCGGTGCCCAGGAGCGGCATTAATTTTAAATCCGGCCCTGATAATAACAGAGTCCCGTTGGTTTCCAGAAAGACAACAACTACCAGCCGTACCCGCTGGAGCAGGTGCGCCACATCTCGTACCAGCTCGTGTACAGCGTGATGTTCCTGCACGACAACAAACTGACGCACACCGATCTCAAACCTGAAAATATATTATTCGTTGACAGCGATTACGAGGTCGTCAGCGTCTACACTAGTTCTAAGAAGGTAAACCGTGCGCTTATTTCGCATTCGTCATTTTGTTCGTGCAACTAGAGAACACTTCCTTCCTGTTTGTTGTACTGAATAATGAAGTCACATTAAAAACCCAATAAAATGTATTTATATTAATTTGCATTTTGTGTAATAAAACTATAAAACTGGGGCTAATGACCTCGTATGACGTTGAACAATTATTTTTACTTTTAATTAAAGCTTTTATTTCTATTCAACTTTGGTAATGACTGGAAACACTAGAGGCACTGAGTATATCAATTTAAGCAATAAAAAAAACATATTGTGGGCAAATATGATTGAAAAAAAATTAGTTAAACTTATTTAAGCGGCTCACAGTAAATCGAAGCTACCGTTGTTCCAGACACATGACTTAAGACGCGTGAAGCGAAGCGATGTTAGACTGATAGACTTCGGCAGCGCCACCTTCGACCACGAGCACCACAGCACCATCGTCTCCACCAGACACTACCGGGCGCCAGAAGTCATCCTGGGTACGTCCTCCGCACGCTTCCCGTGAATATTACAAAAAATATAGAATCGAAAGAACACATTTCGAAACTTCTATAGAGAACGAAAAAATTATCATAGAAACCTTTTTTTCTCCTACCTACGCCGAAAGTTCGGTTTTCCTACCGCTGCACAGGGAAGAAAGTTAACTTTTCCTCCCTGAGTACAAGTGCGCATGCGCGTTAGTGTCTACGTCTGCTCTCACGCACCTAAAATTCTCCGCCATTGTGCTCGGGTAATTTGCAATATTGTGTTTAGTGTAAAAGTGAAATAAACAAAAGGAAATAAAATATAATAGTGAAGCATTAAACAAAGATGAGTTCACCAGACACTTCTTATTCGTAGCTTATTTAAAAATTAAAAAATAGTTAAATTGTTTTTTTATGAGTATGGGGGGGCTCCGCGGTGCATAATGTACTATTGTTCTTATTTAAATTGATACAAGTTTATTCTCGTATAACGTTGGTGAGCGCGTGGTGTATAACAGCGACGTTGCGACGTTCCAGAGCTGGGCTGGTCGCAGCCGTGCGACGTGTGGTCGATAGGCTGCATCATGTTCGAGCTGTACCTCGGGATCACGCTCTTCCAGACACACGACAACAGGGAGCACCTCGCTATGATGGAGAGGATCCTGGGACCAATACCGTACAGGTTCGTCAAGAATACATATCGACTTATCGCATTAAAAGTGACTTGACTCGCATGACTTGTCCTTCTTCAAACGAGGCTTGTGGAGAGTACTCAACGGTAGGCAGTGGCTTGGCACTGCTGAAGTCCATGGGCGACGGTAGCCACTCACCACCGGGTGGGCCGTAAGCTCGTCTGCCTACAAGGGCAATAAAAAAAAGGACAATTCCCAAAAATATTCGAAATTGTGTTAATATGTGAAATCATTTGGTATCACCAGTATTTTACTCATAAATAAGGTCAAAAAAGCGTAGTTTAGTATTAGTTTTTTTTTGTTTACCTCTATTGTGACTACTATTAACAAAATTAATACATAATTTTATCTTACTTTAAAAAATAGATAATGTAAATAGTAAAAAATTAAAAATAAATGTTGCAAAAATGATTAATATTAAAAATATCAAATGTTATTAAACCTTTAAAACACTCTCCTGTAAAATTAGAAGTTTTGAGATTATACAATTTTAATGTGAGAAGGCTATATATCTAATTACATTTTTAAAGAAATTTTCATATGAAATTATACGTCCAAATTCGGACGCATCTATCGTCGTGTACTCACTGTGAGCTCAGAAAACCAAAATAAGAAAAACTTGATTTCGTTTTTAAAGTCATTATTGTAATATTAATCAAAACACAATAAACTTTTACATGTTTCACACGTTCGAAACAAAAAAAAGTGTAACAACAAAGTCAAAGTCGATTAGAGACCTCATTTGAATTCTCACATAAAAGTGAAATTAAATCTGCAATAAAGAACTTGCAAATTAAATGTATTACACCGTTAAAAGAACAGCACAGTGCGGTCGGTGGGTGCGCGCTATTGTGGTCATCGGCCTGAAACACTATTGTTTATTATTTCGGCGAACGGGTTTTTAGACGGTTTTCAGTTCGCCAACTATGTAACTGTGTTTACAGACTAGAACTGTTTCTGTATGTCCGTCGATTTGTGCCGCCGAAAGTAAACAATGGACAATGACTAGACGGGAACTGGGGCACTGGACTGTCTGTTTTCTGTTTTGTTGTGGCGCGTAACGGAGCTGTTGAATTAACATTTGTGCTTTGTTCTAGAATGGCGCGAAAAACTAGAACAAAATATTTCTATCATGGAAAGTTAGATTGGGAAGAAAAATCGTCTGCTGGCAGATACGTCAGAGAAAATTGTAAACCATTATTGGTGAGTTATATTTTTTACATGTTACCATTAGTCATGGTCTACTACAACTAGTGTTTAGAAAAACGACAAATGAGATTAATTCATATTTTAATGTAATTTTTTTTTTTTTTTTTTTTCGAAAATATATTTATGTAGCAATTGCATTGATTCTCGTCGCGAAACGCATATACTAGCGCATTTCGATTCAAAATTTCAGTTTAATTATTATATAAATAATAGATTACTGTCGCATTCCCATAGAGTCATTGTCCTATGAAGGCATTATCTCAGCACGGCTCAAAACGGGTATATGCTGACCAGACTATTCAAACATTGCGAATTTCCAATTCGCTCTATAAACGCGGACCATATTGCACAAAAGAAGTTAATAAATGTTAACTATACCGCTGTCCAATGCTGAAGCAAGTATTCTAATTTTTCGAGTGCATGTTTTAGAACGTAGCAGATTGTGCTCGTTTCTATGATTAGAAATTAAAGGCTCAAAAAAAGAACAATTAAACTTGTTCGTCATAAATGTAAATTACGCAGTGCAAGAGTCAATACCACAATCCTCGAGTCAGCACTCAGGTCGGCTAACTACTGCGCCACCTAGTTGTACGGTCCTTTATACTATTAATATTTGTAAAATTATTAATACTAGTGGACCCGCAATAATCGAAATTCGACTATAATTAATTTAAATTATAAGTTTGAACATTATTAAGGTTCTATTGTCAAAAACTATTGTACTTCTTTAAGCACAGATTTCGCAAAGACTACATAGACATCATATTGAAGACTACATACTATAGACAAATAATATTAAAGTTAAATAACTCACAATATATTCTCAATTTATATTTTCAATTTGACCACAGACTATGCTATAACAAAAATTTGACAATAAACAAAGAGTATATATGTGTGTGTGTGAGTGTGTGTGTATCAAATATGGTAGTATGTATAATGTTTTTTTATTGATTTAATGTATTACTAATGCATAATTTGAAAAAAAATAAGCATTCTGCACTCCTTCTCTATATTCTCTATAAGTGTGGGAAATTTCATACTCCGACGTTTGCGCAATTTTCGTAAAAAGAGATACAAAGTTTTTGCTTTACGTATAAATATATAGATTACATAATGTATTGTATGTATTAATTTTGCTCCCACACCTGATAGGTAATACAAAGCTTACATTCCCATGAAACAGCACTAAACATTTAACGTAACGATGAAAACTAATTAACATACTAGCGACCCGCCCTCGCTTCGCTTCGGAAACATTAAATTTTATTATTGATAGGCGAGTCCCTACGAAAATAACTGCGGGTGACGCTGCGGGGCCAAGCTAGTCTAAAAAAAAGTAGTATAAGTTACTCCTTATATCATCAGCTACCTATTAGTGAAAGTCTCAACAAAATCGGTCCAGCCGTTCCAGAGATTAGTCGGAACAAAAAGACAGACAAACAAAAGTTGTAAAAAATTATATTTTGGTGTATGTTCCGTGTATATATCATATGCATGTAGTAAAAAGTTATTTCAATATTACAAACAGACACTCTAATTTTATTTATATGTATAGATAGATATGTATAGAAAGATGATTGTTGTTGTGTTTTCAGAGGTACTTACTGAACAACAACGAGGAGGCGCGTCAGCTGTTCGACCTGATCGCGCGCATGCTGGAGTACGAGCCCTCGCAGCGCGTGACCCTGCGCGACGCGCTCAAGCACCCCTTCTTCAACAAGCTGCCGCCGCACCAGAGGCTCGGTACGCACGCCACTACGCACGCCACTACGCACGCCACTACGCACGCAACTACGCACGCACACGATGAGGAATCACAAAGCACAAACAACATTTAGGTTTTAGAAAAATATATTCGATATTACTGGTGATAGGACGTGTTGTGAGCCCGCACGGGTAGGTACCACCACCCTGCTAATTTCTGCCGTGACGCAGTAATGCGTTTCGGTTTGAAGGGTGGAGGTACCCGTTGTAACTATACTGAGACCTTAGAACTTATATCTGGTGGGTGGCGCATTTACGTTGTAGATGTCTATGGGCTCCAGTAATCATTTAACACCAGGTGGGCTGTGAGCTCATCCACCCATCTAAGCAATATTTTTTTTATTTATTTAAATAATTTAGAAACCGTAAGTTACATAAACCAATGAAAAAAATATTTGTTTTATTGTAACAACGGTATTGTTTCCTCATTACATAAAATGTTGACCATTCTCGAGGCCTTACTATAGCAAAAAAATATTCATTTGCTTATCTTAACAAGACATACTACAAGTTCGAATACATTTTATCGTGACATTCAAACATATTCACCCGTGACGCCGCACGTATCCACTTTGTTTGATTTTTTGTTAAATTAAAATACAAAACTACATTGTTTATATAATATAAAAGAATAAATACTTAATCAATGTTATTGTATGGATAATCACCGATACTTTTTGTTTCGAGAATGTTTCTTTACGGCTTCATGTACTAGTGTACTTGTAAATCGTAATAAGACTACTGCTATCCATATCATTTGCTGACAAAACGTTCAAATAAAATTGCGAATACTTTTGAAAACGTTTTCGGAGTTAATTAATAAATTTCAGAATTTTAATACCAATGTGATAAAGATGATGTTTATAATTGAGTCGTCTATTATCAAAGGTGGCAATCTGTGCATTTGGACAAAAATTTTTATTGATATTTCAATACAGATTGATTTGAATATAATCGTCTCCTTCAAAGAATACGGTTCAAAACCTGCATTAAATAAAGGTTAATACTTAACCTGTTATTTATCTAAGATGTCGTTCAGAAGAGTTTTGTGACTGCCAATGGAATACAAAGTCAATAATTCGTTTTTCTGATTTACCAATAATTATCCACAAGTCACATTGCCGGCTTTGATACTAGTCGACTCAATTTTAATAATGATAATATCATGTCGACCCATTATAAAATTTCTACGGAATCCGAATGAGGGCACACTGTGTACATTGCGCACTTGTAAGAATTACGTTGAATGAAAATCTTTTGTTATAGGACACCCGTTTACAAGGCCATCATTCCTTAGGTCAGGCCCGTTACATGTTAGATGCTTATTTTCTAGCTTTTTAACAAAAACACATGACGAGACATGAAGCAGTTAGTTGCTTTTCAAAGAAATATTTATCAGACCAATATGCTTTATTTTGCTTTTCCGATGATCCACTTACTTTTAACTATTGATTGTTATTTTTAATAAACCGACTTCAAGGTTGTAACTATTATGAAGTAGTAATGAGAACTTCTTCAGTCGAGGTTATAAGTAATATTACGAATATTTCAAATTACCTCTTTCAAAGTGTATCGCAATGTAATTAATTATCTTTGTTACTAACCTAAATTAACTGATGGCCACCTTATTTATAGTCTAATTCTAAAGAACAGAACAAAGAGGGATTATTAAACATTGTTCCTCGTTATTAAGTCTGCTTATACTTTCACATTGTTTGCTTAGACACTATGTATAATAAATAGTGAGGTTTTTAACATTGTATGTTTGTGTTTCAGGCAATGAACGCGCGCGGTCGCACTCGTTGAGTCGGTGAGGGGGCCCGACGACGTCTTGTGAATATTTTGTACATATAATAATGAACTATAAGTGATAAATATTTTGTCGTACGCTCTAATTATAGGAATATTTTGTTGTGAATCGGTACTTCTCAATTTGTATTTATAAATAATTATTTCAAAATAAAGACTTGTCAGTCTTGACATTATTTGTTTTTTTTTTGTTGCGTCGCAAGATTCATTTTTAGAGTAAATAAAATAAAGTAATATTTTAAGATTTTTTTATTTACTTCAACATAAATACAACATTATATTCTAAATCACAAAAGGAACCTGAACAAATTGTAACAGCTTAATTGTAAATATTATCTCTAATTGCATAGATACGAAAGAGCAAGTTAAGCTGGTTATTTATTGGTCTTTAATTACAATAAATTGTCACATTCATTTCGTTGTTTTGGAATGATTCTTAGAACAAATATAAATTAAATAAATAATGTGTTAGTTAGTACACTTTGTTCTTTGCGCATTATTGATGTTAATCCCATGTTTTTTTTTGTTGAATGTTAAAATTCTACAATAAAATATAAATTTGTAATGGTTCCCTTAATCCGTATACTTTAGATCTTTATGAGGTTCTCATTTTAATTTGCAAAGTCAAATTTAATAAAGAAACAATCAATTTCCCGAGGGCTTATGTGTAATTATTGCGAGTTGAAAAACAAATTCTTTTCTGGTAACCGTTTACAGAATTTATGCATTAAATTCAACTCCAAATGTAATCAAATTCACAATTATATTTTATTTCATATTTTAGAAAAACAATGAATTGATATTTAAAGTTAAGAAGTTAAATTGGTTTCAAAGGCAACTTAATCTTTTTTTAGACAAAATCAGTCAATGCCACGGAACTTTAGCAATTTTTGGGCATAACCATCGCTGAGACCGATAATGGCTAGTTTACACGAGGCTAGTATTTCGGGGCAGCGCGTAGCGATACAGTAATTCAACGTCTAAAATATTAGGCATCTAACTACAATATGTCGGCTGTGGCAGTCGTCAACTGTAATACAATGGACGTAATCACTTGCCTTTAATATTAGTTGATACAAAGTTAACTGCCGTAATCATACATTAATTAGTAAAGTTGAAACATTAAGCTCGTGTCACTAGTACAAAGGGACGTAGACGAGGAAGGTTACGTTGTTAGCTGTGTGCTTAGTGAGAGTTAACGTTCTCGATAGCGTAAAAGTTAGCTCGTATTTGTATGGAATGGTATCGTTTTCCTACGTTTGCCGCTAGGGGCGCTGTTCCAACTGCATACAAAGTTTCGTTAACTTTTACGTTATCGAGAACGTTAACTCGCACCAAGCACACGGTTCTTAAAGTGGCCTTTGAAACGAGTCGGTTGTGGGTCGTCGTGTGCGGTGGTTAGATGATCGCGACCCGCGGCTGGTTGTCCGGCCACGAGTAGGCGGGCGGCAGCGCGGCGCCGTACTCCACGCTGTACATCTGCGCGCGGATGAACTCCTCCGTGTCGAGCGGCTGCGGCTGCACCGACGCCTTGCCTGGACGCGACAACAAACTTCACTATATAATATAAAACAAAGTCGCTTTCTCTGTCCCTATATCCCTATGTATGCTTAAATCTTTAAAACTACGCAAAGGATTTTGATGCGGTTTTTTTTAATAGATAGTGATTGAAGAGGAAGGTTTATGTATAATAACATTCATTAAATAGTGGAGAAATCAATAATAAATTACAGTTTCCGAAGCGAAGCGAGGGCTGGTCGCTAGTATTTTTATAAAACGTCAATTTTCCCCACCTAAGCTAATAAATAGCCTTGAGAGTCTATGGCAGCATAACCGGGCGTATAGGTGAGCTCACGAGGTTCAAACCTGACGACGTTGCTAACACTGACCCTAGCAAGAGCAGTGCTTCGCAGAATCTACCACCGGATCGGAAACGCGACCCACTGAGAAGATCCGGCGAGAAACTCTGTGGGCTGTGTTTATGGGTTAATTTACCCGTCGAGCCCTTCGTCGCAAGCGACGGGTTCGGCGAAGACGATGACCGGGAAATGTCAAACTAAAGACGTATAGCTTTCACAGCCGCGTCATACAGCTATCTGCAAGAAATCGTGTTACATTTTCGGTGAAAAAAAAAGTAACTTGTGTTACTTTCGAGTCCATAAACGATGTCTTTAAAGAACAAAAAATGATCAAAACTGTTTGTTAATGTCTTTAGTCATTAAATATTTGCCGACGATACAGTCATTGCCCTATATATTACCGTTCAAAGTAAAGTACCTAATGTTTTCTGTTTCGATATAAATAAAATAATTTGTAAAATATTTATAAAAAAAAATTACACTACAATAGTTGACAACGTCGTAAAATGACCGTAGGTAATTTGATAATTGGATTAAGTATGAACCATAACCGAAACATCGCAATGTATTGCACAACAACATAGTTTAATGGTGTTGACGTCCGACTTTAATGTGGTTCTCCAATTTTTTTTAATCTAATTATCTCCCCAATCGCCCTCCAGTAAAATTTCTAACGAATCAATTTCCGAACAATAACAAATTCAGTTCAATTTTAAAATAAATATTGAAAAACGGCTACCTTACTCTTCAAATCGAAATAAAATGACATGACTAAACTAATACTGCTTTGCAGTAGGATAAACGTGACGGGGACATTGCACGTATCAGGAATGACCCATTTTTATAATATAAAGACATTATTAGTGTTACAAAAACAGTATACATAATCATAGTTAAAGACGAGCAACAAATTTCGTACGTCGAACCAAAGGAAATGTAGGTCATAAATGTATTTTCGTCGCGACTCGCGGAAAATTACGCTCATGACTTATTATCAAATATTGCACGTTTTTTTTTCAGTACGGTACAAGATTAGGATTGTGCTAATTTGTTCACATGACTTGCTAAAACATTATACACAAGATAATCGTAGATTCTGACTTGTGGCATTTTGACAAATAATCAATTTATTGTAATACATGACAAAGCAGTTGGAAAACAAAATTAACATTTCAACTATCATCATTATATTCAAAGGTAAAAACTTTCAGCGCCTATTAGTTATATTTAAGCGGAGGAATAAATACTTTATTAATTAATCGATAAGTAAAAACGTGTACACATAATTTACCATAAAATTATTTACAAACGATTACCATTGCAAATATCAATGCTAATTGGCGTATTAAGTTTGTTCGCTCTGTGTCTGTTTGTCTTTGTATATTTGAACTTATATACATAGGTATGTAGGGTTACCAGTCTCTGATTTCCATAGCACACGGAATTCTAGTTCGGAAGCAGATAACAGTGTATGACTCTTCCCCGAATGTATAATTAGAGCAAGAACGTTTCAGACACCACACAGTATCCAATTATCAAATAAATGCAATAATTATATATATTTTTTTATTTAACTTGGACCACTAAAAGTAACTAGTATTTAGAAACGCCATCGTATATCGCAATTTAATTTTAGAATTATTTATGAAGTAATTATAATAAGTAATTTTTTTTATTATTATGAAGAATTATAATACGTACAGACCACTATCGTTCAGCTTGATCAACTATTTAAAAATGATAAAATCGAAAAAAATACTGTAATTAGGATTGAAGATTATATAATTCAGACCTCATGACTATCCACTTTTTTTATTGCTTAGATCTATGGACAAGCTCATGACCTCATGTTCAGTGGTTATTAGAGCCCATAGACATCTACAACGTAAATGCCGCCACTCATCTTGAGACATGAGTTGTAAGATCTCACTTTTAACAGTACAACGGCTGCTCCGCCCTTCAAACCGAAACGCATTACTGCTTCACGGCAGAAAAAGGCGGTGTGGTGGTACCTACCCGTGCGGACTCACAAGAGGTCCTACCACCAGTAAGGACACTACACTTACGACAGGAAACTATTACACATACCTGTATTGTAGGCGTGTTCGACAATCTTCTTCGCAATCTTAACGGAACAATCCTTTATCATGTGCAGAGGCGGGTACAAGCTTCCGTATGCGAGATCATCATCCGACACGATTTCCGCTAAAGCCTGAAATTATTTTAAATTATCATAAACGGAGCGACAAACAAACATATTAAATTAAAAATCCCGTGTATCGCTCAACACGTATGTGCCAAGGTAGAACCCACTTTTAATATGACTTGAGAATTAAAATTGAATTGTAAAATAATATAAATATATTATAAACATATATTTTTTTTATTGCTTAGATGGGTCGAGCTCACAGCCCACCTGGTGTTAAGTGGTTACTGGAGCCCATTGACATCTACAACGTAAATGCGCCACCCACCTTGATATATAAGTTCTAAGATCACAGTATAGTTACAGCGGCTGCCCCACCCTTCAAACCGAAACGCATTACTGCTTCACGGCAGAAATAGGTGGGGTGGTGGTACCTACCCGTGCGGACTCACAAGAGGTCCTACCACCAGTAATAAGTAAGTAAATAAACGCGAAATATGTAAATTTAACTAAAGTAGGTACCTATTATTTGTGTTATCGGCACATAGAGAAATTCAAAGAAAATTCCATTGTAAATAATAGTTTTATTTCGATCGACCAAGAATGGCTATCGGGTACAACTATAATTTGCAGTAAAGGTTACAAGGCTACATGTTATAAGTCTTGGCTGGTTGGTGTCGCCGTCCTGGCTAGTATTGCTACAAAGCAATCACACGTGCTCCATCGAGCGTTGCGTTACCGATATCTATAGACATTCATGGCGATTGTTAGATAGTTAGTTAGATTGTTACGATAAGATTCATGGCGGTTCGAGGCCTTTGTGTTGATGTCTATGGTCTCCGAATAGTTACTTAATGTGCCTGCTCATCAACACACCTTGTCAGTGAAAAAACCAAATTCTAGGAGATCGTTAATCATATTAATTTCAAAACATCATTAAAAAAAATACAATTAAAACTATTTTTACGGTTTGATCTCGTATTTTTATTGTTATTAGAGATATGATTTCAAACTGAAGTGTTGTCTATTTTTCTACAAAAAATATACCTTTACGTCTCATTTAACACTGATCGGACTAACCGTATCTGCGATCTAGCAGTAATACGATACTGCATATAGACACCATTAAAAGTAATTTAAATTAAAACATTATAGTATCAAATAAGAAGGTAGGCAAGATACCTATTCATTTTTAATCATTTTAATTTTATTCCGAAATTGTTTTCACTGTATTTTTTCTTCATATTCCTTGTGAAATGTCTTTCAAGCAAAGGCTATCAAGGCTTTAATAAACAAAGATTTCACATGATCACGACTGCTCTGTCAAAAGTAACCGACTATTATGATGTGAATTAACAGACTTTCCTGTCCTATCCTGTGTGCTTAGTGAGAGTTTTTAACGTTCTCGATAACGTAAAAGTTAACCCAATTTTGTATGCAGTTGGAACAGCGCCCCTAGCGGCAAACGTAGGCGAACGATCCCATTCCATACAAATATGAGCTAACTTTTACGCTATCGAGAACGTTAAAAAACTCGCACTAAGCAAACTGATGACGTACATCGCTAAACCATTTGTAATAAAAAGAAATAAGAGTTACCTCGGCGGCGAGTAGCATGAAGTCGTCAGAGATGTCCAGTATCCCGGCGCAGATGATGCCGAGCGCGAGTCCCGGGAAGATGTACGAGTTGTTGCCTTGTCCCGGGCGGAACAAAGCGCCCGACTTACTGCGGTACTCCGGGAACGGTGACCCCGACGCGAATATAGCACGGTCCTGGAACACCCGAGACACGCATTGTGAGTGGACTCACCAACGCTCACGACTGTCACGATACATTTATCGAATGCATGAGACCTAGAACCAATGACCTGACAGGAAGATCTGAAAAACGGGTCCCAAACAAAGACTTTTTTATATCAGACATTACAATTTCAACATTTCACAACAGATTTAAAAAATAACATTTGTTTGAATAATTGGACTAATAATTGTTTTGAACTAAAAACAAAACAACGGATGCATGCAAAAGTGACTTTTTTCCTCTCGTGTCAATTTCGTACCTATCGTTGTTTGTTCCTTCGAGCTCCACGAAAAAAAACCACTACAACGTTTCTGATGAAATTTGTGTCTAAAATCTTGTGATTTGATATAACTGTGATAAAAATGAATCTATGCCGTTACTTCTTCATAGTTCATGGGAAGCATACATTTCAAATTGGACGTTAGTACTCACGTCGGTGTTGCTGTAAGCTTCTTCAGCGGTACACTCCGCCTTGCTGGTGGGGTTGGAGAGGGCGAAGATGACTGGCTTCTCGTTGAAGTTTGCCATCTTCCTCAATATCTCAGGAGTGAAAGCACCACCGATGGCGGCCGCTCCTACCACAAACATACAATATACAGTTAGAAATATTCAAATAGAAGCAACAGCTTTTGGAAATAAATTTTTATCTGATAATGAAATCAATGTCTATACATTAATGCCTATGCAACAGAAGCATAATATCGGATTTTGAGACAGTCGCTTATGTAAGGGTTATGTGTAACCTTTTGTTTGTTTGGCTGAGGTTTCGGCCTGCGCACCTGTTTTATTGGACTAATTAATTAAATAAACTTCTTAAAATAGTCCTACAAACAATGTCAAATAAAATCCGAGCCTCAGGGAACATATTTTCTTAATAGACCACTGCTTTCTAAAACTTTCAAAAAATTTGTCGCTTCCGAAAAAATCTTCACAAAAGTCGAATTTTCCTGATGAATAAACATAATGTTACATATTATCTATAACTGAACTCTGAACTCACCAATAAGCACCGACGGTCTGGCCACCTCCACAACTTCAGCCAAGGTCCTGACGGGCGCGTGATCCTGAGCGAACCTCTCCTTGTGAACGTTAAGTCCTCCCTCCGGTCTGTTCTTGACGATGAGGCCCTTCGAGTCCACCATCCAGATGCGGCACCTCGCCTCCTGCTCCGGCGTGCCCTCGCCCTTCATAGCCATAACGCACAGTTCCGCGATACCCAAAGCGGCCTAAAAAAACAAATATATTACTCTAACTGGCCAGTAGATTTCCCGACAGCTACACAGTCCATAGAAATCATTGCGAAAATTCTGTTTGACGCATCTCGTCTAGTCTTACTGTAAATATTTGTTGCACATACCAAACCGCACATTACAAAGGTTCTAACATAAATCGTCTTCTCGCATCAAAACTGTATAATCTCAAAACGTACTAAGTTTTATAGGATTAAAACATGTGACATTTTTAATATTAATCATCTTTGCAACATTTATTTTTTATTTTTTACAACTTACATTATCTGTCTTCTAAAGTAAGATAAAATTATGTATTAATTTTGTTAATAGTAGTCAAAACATCGGTAAACTAAACT
The DNA here is from genome assembly GCF_030267445.1 of Bombyx mandarina. Lineage (NCBI taxonomy): Eukaryota > Metazoa > Arthropoda > Insecta > Lepidoptera > Bombycidae > Bombyx > Bombyx mandarina. The sequence goes on from NC_143213.1 coordinate 4,035,205, forward strand.
ACGCTCTTTTGACAGTATTTATGAGAAAAATACTGGTGATACCAAATGATTCCGCACATTAACTCTATATTTTTTTTATTGCCCTTTTGGTCAGGCGAGCATACCGCCCACCTGATGGTGAGTGGTTACCGTCGCCCATGGACTTCAGCAATGCCAGGGGCAGAGCCAAGCCGCTGCCTACGGTAATTTATATTTTATTTATTTTTGGAAATTCTACACTTTTAATGCGAAAAGACGAAATGTGTATTAAATAAATCCTTCCAGTGTAAATGAAGACAATGCAAACGAACTTCTCCGGCTCCCTGGAAGACGATGACGTTGTCAGACAGCCTCTTCTGTGTGAGTCTGAGACTGGCGAGTAGTCCCGCCACCGCCACGGCCGCCGTCCCCTGGATGTCGTCGTTGAAAGTGCAGTACCTAATGTACAAATTTATCCAATCAAACTGTATTGAGGACTCGAGGGCTCAGTGAGGAAGGAAAGGGAAAGTCTGTAAACAATTACCCGAGCGCCCCCAGAAGAAGCATAGCAGCTCAAGAACAGCTGCTTCGCGAGTACATCTTGGATCAGAACCGGCGAAAAATTTAGCATAGTCGTACACTGTGTGCATTACTAATGTGTACGTTATTACAAAGTTAAGTCGTACACTGTGTGCATTATTAATTTGTACGTTATTACAAGCTAAGTCGTACACTGTGTGCATTTCTAATCAAAATCTTACGTTACGGACGTTTTTCCCCGGTTAGGGTACCTCTCCGCATCGTCCCATAAGAAACTTCGTTCCAACAAAAAAAAAAAGCGCCCGTTAAACTCACTTGTTCCTGTACTTCTCGAGGAGCCTAAAAGCGTTGGCGTTCCCGAAGTCCTCGAACTGCACGAGACAGTTCTGCCCGTAGCGGCGCACGACGGCGCGCATGAACTCGTCGAGCAGCTCGTCGTAGTCGGGGCCGCGCACGCGCCGCTGCCGGAGCCCGATGTACAGCGGGTCGTCCAGCATCGACTGGGTGTTCGTACCCACGTCTACGATCATGCGTTTTACATTAACTACTTCTTAGTTCTCGACTTAGTTCCCTCATTAAAAAAACCCCTTAAGAATAAAATAGCCCCTTAAAACCTTTCTCAGAAAAACGTCGCATTCAAACCCTTTGCAACTTAAAATTAATGTAGTACGTTCTATACTACCACTCCAAGTTTTCTTGCTGTGTAAAATACACATACATATCGAAACGAAATCATATGTTCCAAGACCAGAAACAACTTTAACAAAAATATTAACTCCGATTGAAAACCTAACCTGGACCCTGGGATGTATTAGATTAAAGAAACGAGACCTTTATCTCAGCTAAAGAATGTCTCCTGAAATAATTTAGATCCCAAATATTCATCATCCTATCTCTAATTACAATTTTCACGAACCACTGCTTGTTTAGTAAAGTTTAGCATTGAAACGAAAGAAAAAATATTTGAAGCTGCACACAAAACAAGTTCAATAATGTCTAATAAAACATATAAACCTAACTTATTTATTTTTATGCTTTAATCAAAGCTATGATTAAGCCTTAAAGCCTACAAAAAGTATTAAAAACTAAAACAGAACCATTCAGTAGTCATAGTTCGGGATACGTACCGATAGTGATGGGCAGACACTGATGAGGCTTGATGCCTCCGAGCGCGGTGTAGAGCGCGAGTTTGCCCACAGGGATGCCCATCCCGCACGCGCCCAAATCGCCCAGGCCCAGAATACGTTCTCCGTCGGTTACAACAATGGCGCGGACGTCCGTCTCGGGCCTGAAAACACAATACAACAAATAAAATTTGCACACTTTATTTCCTGTTCCATTCCACAAAAAGGTTTACCATTAAAATTCCCATAAAATATCTTTTAAACCATTCAAAGTAGTTTCAAACACACATCTATTATAAAAGTATATCATTAAAATAGGAAAATACGTTGTATGGAACACAAATAATGGAAGAACAATAAATTGTATTATAAAATATACAAAAATCGGAATCTGACTCATTACTTTTCTTTTGTTATGATTCATCTGCCGTACCTAAATAATATCGGTCCTTGTTTTAATAATGTGTTAAAACAAGGATTGTTTTAACCAAACACACCTTCTTTTAACCTTATTTTAATGATTTTTTAAAGCAAAGTTGCTCTCGGTGTTTTGTTTACTTAGGACTGCTTTCAAAAATAATACGTAACAATTATAATTTTGAGGAAAATTAATAAAATATTCATAATAATTCATTTTGGAGCAAGGGATAATTAGATACGAAAACGAATTAGATAGGTGGACTGAAACTGAATATCTTTAGCAGTATTGACACTTATATTACTATTTATCTCAACAACAAAAAACTAACGTAATAACAATACAGTATCAAATAAATTTACTCTGTTTCCAGTATTGTACTCACCAGTTCTTAAGAACATCGTATACATGTCCCTTATCGTGGATCGTGATGAAGAGGCCCCTTGGTCGGCGGTACACAAGGCCGAACTTCTGACAGGCCAGGCCAACCGTCGGAGTGTACACAATTGGCATCATTTCAGCCACGTTATCCGCGACGAAACGGTAGAACAGATGCTCATTGCGGTCCTGGAAAAAGTTACAAGATGGTGATCACCGTCCACGTCGATCGCAACGAAGTGTTCGACGTGTGAATTAACCCATATACACGACAGAGTTCCTCGCCAGATCTTCTCAGTGGTCGCGATCCAGTGGTAGGTTCAACGAAGCACTGCTCTTGTTAGTTATCAGTGTTAGCAATTCATGTGAGCTCACCTACCGGTGCGTGACTAGTAGTAGTTAGTAGGCGAGAATAGCCCCTTGGGCTACCAATGATTATATAGGGAATAAAAGTTAAGGTCAACAAAATGAACAATATTTAAACGGCATAGTACTGGATACGTCAAAACTGCTTATTACTTTATAAAGCAGAAATATTAGGTAGTAGTTAGTAAAAATAATGTTTAATTTAGAAGGCGCTTGTTCTTAAAGAGCAATCTTTTTTTGTCTTTGTGGGCAAACGAGCACTTAAGGTTCCTAATGGTGATTTGTTTACATTTTCTCATGGACGTCAGCAATGCCAGAGGCATAGCCAGGTCGCTACCTACGGCAGTTTAAAAGTCATATTTCGGCCAACTCTTCAATGGTAACAGCTACCAGTTAAATAAATATATAATGTTACGAAAATGGTGATGATAGTCTAGGTATGGTATCTTTTTAATTGTACCGTAAAAATGTAACCTTGTCGAATCCACAGGTACTGAGCATGACGGAGCTCTTTCTACTATGTTGCAAAATAATACACGTTTTCTTATCATGTAATATAAAGAACTGATTTTTTCCAGATTACAATTTTTCTAGATTGAACCCAATAATTAATGTATGTTTAAAATACTGTCTGTCATTGTACTAATATTTTATATACTGTAATTAAAACAATTGAATACGAATGAACCCGATACCCAAAATATTTAACAATAACTGTGCGTTATCAATAATTTAAACTCTATCGTCATGTTAAAATCAGTCCTGTTGCTACTGTTTATATATTTATAGTATAACTTTTCTACAGTATTGAACATTCATACGAAACAGAGGTCACGGACAGATGGCTTCGTACGCTTACGAATCGATGAACCTTGGTAAGGTGTTGAATCGTCTAAATATTCACGTAAAATAAATGATGAAAACAACCCATAGACACAGCGCACTGAGTTTCTCGCCGGATCTTCTCAGTGGGTCGCCATTTTGATCCAGTGGTAGACGACTGTGAAGCACCGCTCTGGCTAGGGCTAGTGTTAGCAAATTCTCTCAGGTTGAGCCCGTGAGCTCACCTACCCGTCCGGGCGTAGCTGAAATAGCCCCTTAGGCTTCCAACCAATAGGTAGGGAAAAATAAACTTAAAAAAATGAAAACAACCTTTATGAAAACAACACACCGTGTAAACATTTTTTTAAATTCTCACCTCTCAGCTCAATATTTTCATGTTTTTACTAACTTTCCATATTATTATACTCATACTACACAGTACTTACACATTCTATTTACGTACGTAGTACTCAAGCAAATGTTTGGAACATCCATCAATGTTCATCGCTCTCCCAAACTCAATCACGTTGTTATACTCTTACCTACATCGTTTCCTTTTATTATATTAAAGACGAATCCGTAAATTATAATAAACTTTAAATCAAAAGTTTATTGTTATAAGTATTTCAATTAAAATTATTAAGAAAGGTAAAACTTGTAAGGTTAATTTATCTTAATGACTATAGTTTGCCGGAAAATAAGGGTCCGTGCTGTCTTCCCGGGCTTCTACTAATTCCCTATCGATAACTCCCCAATTTACTTAAATGTGTATGTTACCATCCTGAAAATAATTCCGCGAAGCCATCTTGCCTTTGATTTGATGGATAGGGGACAGAGCTTACACAAATGGTGTAGACTTTTAGACCAGTATCTTCACTGGGATATAATGTGGTGTGGACGTGGTAGTGTCCATAGACTCCGGTAAATATTTAATATCAGGTTGGCCGTGAGTTTGGCTCACCAAAAAGTGATTTGAATTATCTATTAAATAAATTAGATTATGCTAAACATAATATAACGTTAAATTTAATACAGTCCACATTTCATCTACACTAGTATTACTAATTTAAAAATAAAGTTAAGTTTTATTTGAAACGGAACACTTCCACCTTGTAACACATTAAAATTTAATTACTTTCTATAATTTTCTTGAATACTCGAAGAAAACATTGTTGTAAATTATTTTTTTATGAAGACTTACCAAGAGCCCCATAAGATAGATGTACTTGTTAAGTGGATTTTCGTATCTATCGATCGAGAGCTTGCATAGTTCAACCTGCTCCTCTTGCGTCTTGACTCGTGGTGGTAACAACCCGTGTATGCCCAAGAGCTGACGCTCTTCGATGGTAAAAGCCATGCCCTATAGAAAAGCAATATCAATTAATTTAAAAATATTCATTTACATATTATGAGCTTATGTTTGCTATTAAGTAAACGAAAATTTGCAGGTACATTTAATTTTAGGAGAATTTAAGGAAGAAAAATCTTTAAAGGGTTTTCGTAGTAAAGCAATGGAAGCAGTTCGTCTTAAAAAAAAGAAGTAACTGTTCCAAGGGACTGTCTTAGAACTAGTCCAAATAAAATATTCCGTAACTACTTAATCAGCAATTTAAGAAAACTTTTTAGGAACATTTGAACAGCAATGGTTATTAAAAGATATAGACATTTACTAGACAGCATACATTCCCGGGTTATATTTTAAATCATAACTTGTTATATTTATTTAAAATATAATATATAATGCAAATTTGAGACTACAATAAATTCAAATAAAATAAATTAAATAAAAAATAGCTCGCATAATTTGTTTCACCGATTCACCTCAAGCTCATAGCTTGCCACCCAAGTTCATCATAACTCTTTATGCATTTGAAATTCAACAAGTATGTAAAAGTACATCTCAATGTAAATATTAGCATTGACGTTCAGTTAAAAAAAACGAAGCTGCTTAACTTTCGTGCCTGTATTGTAAAACATCACCAATCACCAAATACATAGTAATATTGTAAAATCGATTAAATTACACAGCGCTATCTCGATGATATCGAGATGTCGTTGACACATTGTGTTACGTACATGAACCACATGTCAACAAAACCGCAATGCAGTGTTAAATGATAATTTCCGGTGTATTTACCTCCATACGCTATTGTTCTTTAACAGACAATGGTTTAATGTCAAGCGTCAACACAGAATAGTTCTGCTTCCTTATTTTTTGAAAAATATTCTATTTATTTTATAAAATTCTTATAAATTAATTTCGGTAGTATAAAGTTTGATTGATACCTATATGTCTAGTCTCGTATTTAAAAGGACTAGAGGTCCCGCAGTAGTCGAAATTCGACTATAATTAACTGTAATTGTAAGTTTGTACACTATTATGATTGTATTTTATACTTCTATAATAAAAAAATTCACCAAGGCTACACTATAAAAATATATTAATAAAGATAAACAATATTTAATCTATTCTCAATTTGACCACAGACTTCAAGAACAAAAGTTTGACAATAAATAGTATGCATGCGTGTGAGCGTCAAAAACATGGTATGTAGTGTGTGTAATGTTTTCTTTATTGATTTAATGTATCTTTTATGCATTATTTAAAAAATAAATTAGCACTGTGCACTTCTTCTCTATATAGATATTCTCTATAAGTGTGGAAAATTTCATACACCTCCGTCCTCGCAATATTCGTAAAAAGGGATACAAAGTTTTTGCTCACGTATTAATATATAGATTGCGCGTTATTTCTAAACTTTGTTTATATTAATGAGGCTTCTCCTATTTTCAGAGTACTGTATTTGTCCAACTAACCAAACTTTCACATACACCAAATTCAATTTTGTTTAAATCGTTCCAATAATTCGACAGTGGGCTTAGTATTAAAGCCAAAGTTGTTAAGTTGAAGCCAACCCAACCGCTATTGTCGAAATAGTTCCAAGAGTTGAACCCGAATTGCTGCGCGCAAAATTGATAGCTACTGATTCAGAATATAGAAATTTCCTTAGCGTGTATGACTACGTAATACACATGACACATCTGACGAATGCTAATCACGGTTAAAGTAACGTAAACATTTTCATCAAATTATCCCTTTTCAAATATTCTACACAAAACAGGCTTCCATATTTCGTTAGCATATTCAAAGAGAAGGTCCGCGACTTAATTAAGTTCCCTTCATTACCATTAATTGCCTGTTCGAAACCGAACGAAACTCTACAATGAATCGCAATTAACAAAATGCTTATCTATTAACGAGTAATGAGGTTAAGTCTTTAAAATAAATTAGTTTTTTAATTTTTATTAATTTACAGATTTTTTTTAAAACAGTTCTGTGCAAATAAACAATACGATACACATTTGCTTACATTCATGAATTTGACGTACACAAAGAGAGTTAAACTGGTGGTAGGACCACCACCCTGCCTATTTCTGCCGTGAAGCAGTAATGTGTTTCGGCTTGAAGGGTGGGGCAGCCGTTGTAACTATACTTGAGACCTTAGAACTTATATCTCAAGGCGGGTGGCGCATTTACATTGTAGATATCTATGGGCTCCAGTAACCACTTAACACCAGATGGGCTGTGAGCTCGTCCACCCATCTAAGCAATAAAAAAAAAAAAAAATGTCTTATTTTTTGCAGTTTTTAGCGATATTACAGTTTTATTTATGTTTAATATTGAACAAGAATTATTGGAAGCTTTACGCATATTTTTAATATCAGGTTCAAGTTGAGTTTATGAACCTGTATGAACTTGCCTATACTCTACTCTATTATAATAATTGACTGTAAACAAACATTGGTTTCAAAACCCGTTGAAATGCGTAAATAAATTTAATGCAAAAAAGTGAAACTGTTCTTATTTAATTTTTTTCTCACGAAGAACATTGTTCAATACGTGAAATAGTCATTAACATCACAAACGTGCAAAACTACGATACGTCTTGGGTATTTTTTTCAAAATACAAAGTTAATAACTATCAACATACGATTTATGCAATGTATATATGTAACTTTTTCAAAATTTATCATTTTGTAAAGCGCTCTACTTTCAACAGGCGTGTGCTAGCTACATATGAATATTCTTTCGATATATTACGTAATGCCTTAACGTGTGTATGCATAGTAGTGTGCCTGTTAGCAATAAATAAGGTGTGACCTTAGCTCATATTATATTTTGTTACTGTTTATCCTATTCAAAGTTAATGTTCAATGCAAAAAATCTTACACTGTGCCTCCTTTGATTAATTAGGTCGTATATATTTAGTGACCATCTGATTAAAAGCAAAATCCACTGTAACACTCACCAAATATACAGGAATTTGGTGGTTAGTTATATAGGAAATTGGTGCAAATATATAGGAACATACAACAATGAACGCGTGCATAGTATTTATTATAGTAGAAAAAACCAACCCTCGAGTCGATAGCGGCCAAGCACTCAGACACTGCACACATCTCCCTGCGCGGAGTCAGCTGCCACCAATCTCGTTCCATTCTCAACTCTATTTACAATGTCAACGATTTCGTTCTATGCAAATCTATTCGAACACTAAATATTATCTATGGGAATGCGTGATAAAATATTAGATTCATGCAACAAATTATAGAGTGTTTTCCTAAAGCTAAGCCACTATTTCCATTAATTATTTTGATTTTTGTAAGTAACTTTATTATTAATACATGCTTGCCCTCACATGTCATTTCATACCATTATAGATAGGTAATACTTTAACGGAAAAAGAATAATCTGGAAATTCGAATTTGCAGCGACATAGCTGAAAATTACACTTAAACTTAATTCAAGCGATACAATGGGGCGACCTTTGGACAATATTGTTTAGTAAAAACTGGATAGGAATATCGTATTGTAGCTAATTTTATTATATATACTACAGAATTTTTATAGAGGAACAAATATCTGGTAACGTACTGAGAAAGAGGATTATATAGTTTCGGAATACGAGATAAACCAAAGCATAAATCAAGTGGTATAATCATTCACATGTACTATGAAAGAAGCATAATATTAAGGTCTACCCGCCAAATCTTGGTATCAGAAAGGCTAAGTTTCCTATTGACACACAACTGACAACTATGGTTTGTGAACAAAATATGTTTTGATACTAACTTTATAAATGTGATGTAAGGAACTTGATCATCACCTAAAAGGATCCAATTAAACGTAAATGTATCAACAAACGTGTACAGAAACGAATCAGCGAGATCGGTTAAGATGTTAAATCGATAAATTGTACCAATTACATAAGTAATCACGTAATCTAACCTTCAAGACGGGCCTCCCGATGTAGCCGGGGGCGGTGATACGCCTCGTTTATACTTAATATGAATTAAAATATACAAACGTTGTAGTATTTACTCGGGTTTTAGAGTCGTAGACATAATTAAAACACAATCATCCGTGACCACAAAAATTGTATAGTATTCGGAACGTCAAAATAATAATATGACAAAAAAACGCGAGATTAAACCCTAGTTTTAATTATATACAAACGCTTTTTGTTACACTCTTATATAAACGATGAGGAAACGCTGCAAAAAGATAATTTTACACATACCGTGTCATATACTAAGAAACGCTGCAAAAAGATAATTTTACGCATAGCGTGTCAGGTGATGGTAGTAGGTACTCGAAGCCGAAAAAGACAGCGTACTTTAATAACAACGGAAAATAACATTCATCGATAAGGCTAAGCTTGACTATTGTTTTAGTAATATCTTAATTAGTCAGCATGTAATATATAGCAGACTGCAGAGAGCCATTGACGGACGAGCCCTACGCGACACACTTTCCAGTGGACTTCGAGCTTGACTTCTAATATGTTATTGGATTACGCTGCACCTACTACTAAATGACATTAGTAGAGATACCCGCCAGATTTTGTTAATATCAGGTCAGGAGTCACCAACCCTAGTCTACCTCATGTATATGAGTGAGAAAGTAAACTACAATATTGCTGCAAAATTTTGTGAGCTCTTAGAATGACAGCACAAGGATTTATTTTCTTTCTTCAAAATGAGATTTATCGTTTCATTTTTATTTGTAGAATTTGGATGCTTAGCTTAGGCATAAAGTTTAAAATCATTTATTCATATATTATCATTGTATCTCGTCCACCAGTGAATTAGAACTACGCTTTACTGTAACTATTGTTAAATGTGCAAAAACCAAACATTTTGTTAAAAATTGCGCGTCTGTTGCCAGATGTATTGTCAGAATCATTTTCTAAAGCATCAACAACTGTACAGAGTTTTACCGGAAACAAAGAAATGATGCGTGAAATGATACGAACTAAAGGTACAAAGATAAATAAAAGAAAGAACTAAAAAGTAATATAAAAGAATGAACAAAAGGAACTTTTCCATAATTTCGCGAGTCTTAGCATCATTTAACCGAAACACAAAAACACGGTTTAATTTCAAGTTTAAAATAAAATTTACGCGACGTTTTGAAAACTTATATTACAATTACATAAAAATGTTGAAAATAGATTTTAATGTAAATTTTAAATTTAAGTCTTTAAGATTATATAAGACTATATTATAAGTGTTCTGGTAAGAGTGATCAGAAATTAAAAGAAACAAGAAAGTTAATGATCTAGTAGGCCACAGCGAGAGACTAAGTTGCCCAAGATGAACGCAAGAAATAATCAACATAACGAAAGAAATAATCAACATAAAGCCGTAGAACTCATAACAAATGCAAGGAAGGATATTACTGTGAAATGAACCAAGCCAGCCCCTGGGCGGGGAAAGGCGTGGCGAGAAAGGTGGTGGTACTAAGAATATTTTAAGATGCCAGTTTTGTTATTTACTCGTAAATGTATCAAGGCTTGAAAATTACAAAAGCTAAAAGAGGGATTCGAATCAATCTCCCAGTGAAAAGTGCGATCTTCACTGACAGCAACTAATAAATAGCGTTCATTTACAAAAAATGTTTCTCGGGAGTAGTACTTTTTTGGATAAAAGTATACCCTGTGCCTTTTTCTGTACGCCTGGTAACATGTGTGCAATTTTACGATCATCAGTTGAGTAGTTAAGATGTGAAAGCGTCACGAATAAGTTAACCATCAAACGCACTTTCGCATTGACAAGGTGTATCGGTATTCTTATATAGCGAGTTTGAGAAACATTATAATCTTATATACCGGAACATATAATAACTTTCAAATGTGAATAGACAAGGCTAGGTCGACATAGGACGACTAGTGCAATGGGATCAAGGCACAAGGTCGGAATCACTTCCGATTCCGATGTGATGTAAAGGTCTTACAAGACTTATGCTACGATTAGATATTTAGGATCGCGCCTATAAATTGAAAGAAAAAAAGAACTTTTTATCGAGTTTCAAAATTAATAAATCTATAGAGTTTAAAACAAAGCAGGTTTTATTGCTTTGTTAAGGACTTATGTTATATTTTAACAGCGTATAGGCGTTTATAATAAATATGAAAAAGTCAAATTTTCTTCACTGCTTAATTATCAGATTACTGAACACACACTAACTGTTACTAATATATTTTATTTAGCACTACTCAAACACGTTACAGCCGACGCACTGTATTGGAACTAATTGGCACGGCCTAAAATACAAACTTAAATACCTACATTGGGATCCAATCCAAAAATTATCTTGTTGCCATGACAACATCAAGTCCATCTAATGTACTTTATGTGAACGAAAATTCGTTTTTGCGTAATGAAGTACTTAGGGAGTTCTGAACCATTACCGCTAAGCCCTCATCTATTTGGCTAATTTTGACGTTGACTTGTGTGTAGGATGGAGGAAGCTTGAAACCGGACTTGGAATTTAGGACAACATAGTATTCATTTCATATTTGAAGTAACATACTGATTCTATTGAATTTACTGTCATATTATTATTCTCTAAAATCATGTTCATATCTGTGAGGCAGTTAAGTATGTATACACCGCTAAAATTATAGTTAAATAAATGAAAAATATCCAATTGTCCAACAATTCCAAGTCGTGAGTCACAAGTTAATGATGATACTATGACAAAAACCTAGGAAGTGCCAATAACAACTGTTCAACTCAATCGTAAACAAGACGTACGAACACATATATCACAAACAAATACTCAAAGACTCAATTTATCGATAAATTATTAGGAATTCGCAGGTTTTTTTTATTGCTTAGTTGGGTGGACGAGCTCACAGCCCATCTGGTGGTTACTGGAGCCCATAGACATCTACAACGTAAATGCGCCACCCACCTTGAAATATAAGTTCTAAGGTCTCAAGCAAGTTACAACGGCTGCCCCATCCTTCAAACCGAAACGCATTACTGCTTCACGGCAGAAATAGGCAGGGTGGTGAGACCCACCCGTGCGGACTCACAAGAGGTCCTACCACTAGTAAAAAGGTTTCAAAACTTTAAATTCTTCCTTTGACTTTTCGTTTCTTGCACGAGTAAGGAGTCCATCAAAACCTATCAAATCCAATTTGGTTTTGGCTAATGCAAATTATAAAGAATATGTGATGAATGCTATGGTGATTGAGTGTCAAACGATTCAAATCTATAACAATATCATTTTTTTTTTCATAGATAATCCAATAGATAATACACGTTTGATGTGCGATAACAAAATACAATTATGCATTAAAAGAGGTAATAACAATGTTTGACTACATAGATAACACCTGATGTTATGAATAGTAACACAGCCATTTGACAAATTTACAAAATTTGCGGAATTTATTTCTGTTACAATGTCTGTCTCTCATTGCAAAAATCGTTCATAAACCTGTCTTGGATAAATATTGATTTAAGTCTTGTTCTTCTTGCCTTTCTGCCTATGTGGGGTCGGCGCAACGTGTCCTATTTTTCCATTGAGGTCTACACCGGCACGCTTCTCTCGCATATCCTCTTTCGAGCCGTGTAGATATTTATTTACGTGTTAGTAATTTGAGAAAATTCAAATTAGAGCAACTATTGGAAATTAACTTTGAATTCTAGCCACAGAACATGCTTATCAATAAACAAAATACTTGTATAAACAATAACACAATGATTATTATAGTAGTATTGTTTTAGATGTGACTAAAGTAAACTTTTTAGGTCATTAGAGACGAAAAGTAACCCATACTTGAATGTGTATTTCGGAGATAAACGACAAAAGATTACTGAGAAAGTTATGAAAGACTACGTGCCGAAGTGAAAAAGTTGGAAGTTTGAAAGAAGTTTCGCTTTTATCATATTTATCGTATCATTCAATAATAAAATTAGATAATAGAAAGTGATCTACTAGACTGATAGAGCTTGTTGTTGTCCAAAGACTACTGAACAAAGAATTTTGAAAACCATTTTAAAAATTGACAATGTGTTTCAGATCCCAATTCATTATTGATACGAGTCTGGAATGATGTATTAGTTACGTTAGAAGTAGAAATTAAGTTTTACAGTATTGGTATGCTATGTTCGTCTTTTTATCAAAGCCTAATAATATTTGATGCATTGGTATGCAAAGATTGAGTATTTTTTTGGGGAAACAGATGTTCTATCCATTAATCCAAAACGAAATACAATTGTGCGAGAAGATACAAAACGAAAAGCTTTTTTCGTTCGCATATCGCCTGTTTTCGGGGGACACCAAAAACAATAGAATTCGAATCCGAACATTTTTTTGTGTAAGTCATGCGAAAATGAAATTCCTATGTAGGGCAAGCGACTAAGAGGCAGGAACCCGACCCGTTGGACGGACCAGATTCGTGCAGCCCTAGATACCACAGTGCACGATGCTCTGCACTCAGCTGCAGATAGGAACAGCTGGCGGTGCACTATAAAAAACAATCTGTTTCAAGGCCATGACCACGACCCTCAGTAATGAGGAAACCGACGCAAGGAGGAGAGGGCAAACGATTGAATATTGATAGCGCGGAACAGATAGAAAACTCACAGATTAGTCTAATACAACTATGTTTTTATTATTATGATATAGTTCAAAACATACGCTGCTCCATGATATTTGAACGTTACTGTCGAATTTGGATATTTAAACAGGAAAAACACATTCTTTATTTAGCTTCAGAAACGTGGCCTTGGCGAAAAATGCTCCAACTACCGCTGGCAGTAAGTACATTACAACAACGTCAAGATATTTTCTATTGGTAGCGCGTATCTTAACTCTGCACGAGTAGATACCACCAAGCTACCTATTTCTGTCGTGTAGCAGTTACGCGTTCTGGCTCGTATGGTACGACAGCCTTTATACAATACAATTGACACTTCGACCTCATTTAATTTTGTTAAGGTCGGTGACGGAATTCACATGGTGACGTCCATAGGCCGCAGTAACCACTAACAGCGACTATAAAGAATTACTGCGTTACGGGCAAAATGGAAAATTGCTCTGCAGCGAACAAATCTTGTCGACGATAACATATGTGAAGCAGTCTGACGCCGCTCCCGCCATAGACGACCAAGCTATGTGGAAGAACGCAATCCGCAATAACATTATTCATAGAGGTCACAACCCTTAGTCCAGAAAATATCGATGCGCGGAGGAACAAGAAGACTACACACACACGATCGAGGTAACATTTTTCCATATCATACAAATTATTTCTGAATACGCTATCCATAAACGCTTTAAATTATTATTACTGCTTCAAAAGACGTATTTCGGACGACGAATAAAATTTAAATAGGAATTATGTATTTGTATTTGTCGTTTGATGCTTAATCGTCGATTTGAATAAGGAAAGACGTAAAGACTCAGGACCCAGTGACATAATTTATCGGTCCAGTATATTATATATAAATAAAGATCGATGTGAGTGTGTGTGTACCCTATAGACCCGGAAATGATAGAATCGATTTCGATGAAATTTCCCCGGGATCTTCAGACTGACCTAGCGGGTAATCTTGTGAAATATGATAGCGATCGGACCAAAGTCAAATCAAAGATCTGCCCGTAAAACGAGTCTGAGTGGTAATGAACAAAACAGATCTCCATACCAGTTACCAAACGTTTTATTTATAAATTTTCATATACAAACATTTCAACTATGACACTTTACGTCACGACCACACACAAGGAAGATTCTCAGTAAACAAGGCTTGTTTGAAGTATTTTCCCACAGGAAGAATATACCTACCTATACTGGTTTTCCCATTGGACAAAAGAAAGTGTTAATAAAAATAAAACACTACTAAAAATGAAATTATTGTTATATCAATTATCAAAGATTATTTTATTCATAACTTGATGAACTAAAAAACATAAATACATATATCTATGTATGTTTATGTACTATTAAAACGTCTTTGATACATCATCAACCAAAGTAAATAATGTTTTACGTTAATAAGGGCTTACGAAACATATAAACCGGCTTCAGGAAAATTTAGCTTCGTGCACCCTAAAGTAATTTTAGCATTCATCCCGTCTGCACGATTCACGAGAGATTAAATTCCGTCATCCATTAAAACCGAAATTTCATTACATTTCTCTGAAGCAATTTGATTCAACTGTCTGTGAGTTCTCAGAAGTTTACGCATAAAAATTGAATTCTTGACAATGATTACTTTTACGAATTAATTGGGTTAAATAAACGGTACGCTGATCATAGACAACCGTAGAAAAATACCATAAACAATTTAAATATACATATTTTGAATAGGCATGCAATAAGAAGTCCCGTGAAGAGAATTTACGTACAAATATGTGACACTTTCATATGTTAATATAATGGGTCCAGTGGCGAAATTTTGGCCTTGTACATGAGAAGCAAAAACGGTGTCGCTAAGCTACAAGGACTAAGTTAGTTAAGTAAATTGTCGGTACAAATGATATAGTGATATTTTAACTGTGTTAACAGAATTTTGGTAAATTCATACTGAACAGCTTGTAGTTCAGTGATTATGTTTCGTTTTCTCCATGTAAAATTTATATTTAGCCTTGATACAGGTATTGTTAAAACGAAGCATGAGTAAAGATAATACAGAAGAGTAGATTTTTTTAAATTACCTATATCTCTACCTCTGCAAATTCTAATTAGGTAATTTACTAATTAATTTGTGAAAAATTTTTAGGAATGTGGCTGCAGTTAATTTAGACTGCGTGATTAAATGAAAACTCAAAATGAGTTTCAAAATTCGACAAATTGGTTCAAGAACTAATTATGTTGAACATACTTTCATCCAGAGTACGTATGAAACTACAATATTAGACAAATCTTATTACGTATTAAACTATGTCCATTTGTACTACAAATCCATTTCTGTCGGCTTCTGTCATGAAATAGCAAAGTATTTCTTGTTGAATTGGTATTCTTCAAAAAAGAACATATCTTTAACATAAAAGGTAATGTTAAAGGTAATGTTATAAATAATTAAATCTTAACGGACACCGTAAGGAAAACCTTGCCTGCTTGTTATCTTGAGACCGTTCGAAAACACAAAACTTCAAAAAAAACACTTAGTCATTCCGTTCATAATACGAAATCAGTAAAAACCTCACACGTTAACGGAACCTTGAAACAAACGCTCGGCCAAGGTCGTGACGTGTCTATTATGACACACCCACTCCGGAAATATTCTCGGTAGCCGGAATAAAATTAATTTCATCTATAATTGATATTTTAAGGAACGTAATGTCAATATGAGATGAAAGCCGGTGTTAAGCAGGGCTGTCTCCTCTCTCCGTTACTCTTCATTATCTTCCTGGATGGCATAATGCGAGAAGTAGTGACTACACCACGGGGAATTGAATGGAGCGAATATATCTTAGAGGACCTTGACTATGCGGACGACATAGCGTTAATGACGCCGACCTTAGATCAGATGGAAACAAGGCTTGAGGATATCCATATGGCTACTGAGAAAAGAGGCTTGCGTATCAACACCAACTAAACCGTCGACATGCGAGTAATGTGAAAAACACAACACCTTTAAAGCTCCAAAACTGTGTCTTGTAGTTAGTGGGGAATTCCATATTCAACGAGGGTGGTTCGGACGAGGGTATAGAGACACGATCAGGACAGCCAGGATGTGTTCGCGCCGTTGAAACCAGTCTGGGAGTCAAGTGCCATGACTCGATGAATCACGCTGACCCTATTCGACTCCATTGACAAAAGTGTTCTCATGTTTTAATCTGCGACCTGCAGAGTGACCAACACACTCACGAACCAACTGCAGATGTTTGTAAATAAGTGCTTGAGGTCGATACTCCGCTTATTCTAGCCAGTCACTATCTCTAATCTCTTTCTACCTCTGGACTAAATGTGACCAAACCCCCATCGCGCAAGATATCGCCCATCGGAAATTGCGTTGGATAGGACACACTATGGCGCAGTGGAGTCAACGCAGCATCAATCGCGTTTCGAGCGGCAACCGCTTGGCAGGAGAAGACCTGGTCGCCCTGTATATACTTGGCGACGCACTGTGGAGAGTGAGATGAGTACTGCCAACGTGACCTGGAGTGAAAACAAGGAGCAAGCGCAAGACAAGGTCAAGTGGAGACAACTTGTGAGGGCTCTATGTACCAGCGGAGTACCCTAGGGCAACAACAAAATGGCAGGCAAAATTTTAAAATACCTATTAAGGTTCCTATGTAAGCTCTTTATATATTTTATTGTGAATAGATATTCATCAGAATTTTTATGGTAAATAACAAAATTCCACCGCGTAAAGGTATTCCCCAAGTCAGCTATTAACACCATATTAAATTACAGTATATAATGTAAGACTAGACATAATAACGGCCTTCGGCACACCTATAGTGAATAAATGGAAAATGTATCAAATTTTTAATGTTCATCTTCCAAAGTTTTAAAAAAAACTCCTTGATGTCTTGGCTACCTGCCTTTAGAATTACCGAAGTCAAAGACCCACAGCAACTAGTTGAGATTATGTGGTTCGATCTCATTGAGTATAATAGTAATGATAATAATAACAAACAACAGTAACAAATAGTCAAGAAAGGTAATGCTGTTACAAATAGCCAATTAAGGATACCCTGTAACATATTTGTAAAAAATTGGCAAATTGATAAATCAAATTAAACGGTGAGAATACCTTCAATAATCATCACAACTGGTACTTGGCTATGCACAAAAAAAGACATAACCAAACATTACAAGATTTCGAAAAATCTAATAGTTTCCTTGTCATTTTAAGTAATACTCGTATTTATTTTGATGATATAAAATATCCAATGAGTGTACAGTATCACATTCCCGCAGATAACCAATATACATAATGAGAACTGACGCGACGTATTGTTTTTTTTGTTTTCCTGTTTAAGCCAACAATATAAATTCGCTCGTTATTTGTCACGGATAAATAAAATAAAATTATAAATATTACATTTAAATTTAGTATTTGAAAATAAAAAATTTAGTGACCATAATTTGTGGTCAATCCGTTTTCGAACTAAATAATTCGGTAGTTAGTACTAAAATTGTGTTGATTATTAACAAAACCCTGGTTTCCATAAGAATTCAATTTGATTTTTTCCTTACATCATTCCCTGCTTACCGTTGGAGATATTTTGATACAAAGATACATCACTTGGCTACGAAAATAAAAGAACTTTCATTTAATAATTCGAGAGGATATAGAAACAGAGTACCCACGGCAACAAAAAATATTATTATGTTATCATAATATGAATTTTAACAGGTACTCGAGATAAAGGCTTTGTAAGATCTTGATTAAATCAATCCTTTGAACATTTGTGAAATCGGATTGCTTGGCAGACGGGTTTTTGGGTCACGAAAATATTATCGGCCTTCCGTTACGTTTAGCGGGCAGTACGTCTCGCTAGGAATGTTGGAATCGAACCGACCATCGCTGCCACTCGACATTTCCTGACCTAATCATAAAAACAAGACAGGACTCAGTCACAGCAAGTGCGGGTAAAGTTTTAGGCAAAGTGTATATGTTCCCGTTACTTTATCCTCACAGACGCCAAACCGAACCGCTATCCGAAGCCCGCCTAGATAATTCCGTTAACGCATACGCCCGGGATACTTCACTGGGTCAAAACCAACATGGGTCGGCCGATGTAGTCATCGGTTACCCCATTGCTGTGGTGTCCCCAGATGCTTGTAAAAGTGCTTACAAAATTATAATTTGCGTAATTACTGGTGGTAGGACCTCTTGTGAGTCCACATGGGTGGGTACCACCACCCCGCCTATTTCTGCCGTGAAGCAGTAATGCGTTTCGGTTTGAAGGGTGGGGCAAACGTTGTAACTATACTGAGACCTTAGAACTTATATCTCAAGGTAATTGACGCATTTACGTTGTAGATGTCTATGGGCTCCAGTAACCACTTAACACCAGGTGGGCTGTGAGCTAACCACTCACCATCACGCATCAAACCATCTTACGGTAGGCAGTGCTTGTCTCTGCCCCTGGCATTGCTAAAGTCCATGGGCGACGGTAACCACTCACCATTAGGTGGGCCGTATGCTCGTCTGCCTACAAGTGCAATAAAAAAAAAAAAAAAAAAAAAAAAAAAAAAAATTTGAAGACAGCCCTATTCCTGCCCCCGGCTCGATAGCATCGGGTTGACTTGGATAGATAGGGAAGAACATTCTCTTTCACGTTCCATCGGTTACTTCTGCAAGAGCGTACACTCTCAGATTTTGAACATCTGATTTTTGCATCTCTATCACATAAACCAGAACCTATAACAGGTTCGCGACACAAATAAGCAGAATAGCCCTACCTACCTGCATTCATAATAGGCATTATTATAGTATTTGAACGGTCGGTTCGTTCGTTCGTCGTCTATTTTATGTACATATATGAGAACGGTCAATTCGTTCCTGGTCGTCTGGTTCGTGTGCGTCTTATAGGAAGGCATTAAAAGTACTGCCTGCCTCCAGTCACGTCCGCCCTCGTTCCATTTCTTTTCTTTTGTTTGTTTTCGAATTCTTGTCAAGAATCTGTCTTAGTCTATGTCTAGTCGTTGTAGGTCTTATGTTCTGTCAAAGAGATTGCACGCCACGACAGTATTGAAAAAATCTACTAATGGAACAAACCATTAGTTATGGAAATGTGTGAATGTGGTTTTAAGAACTATCAAAATATTCCTAAATACATTTATGAATCACTAATTTTACGGTGGAATCTCAAGTTTAATTTTTTTCCGATGCTTCGAAAACTTAATGAAAATGCTAAACATATTTTCTCGCTTAAAGTGGAAGATGGCGCCGCTAAGTCCCTTATGTCCGATTACATTTAAGTGAACCCTTTATGACGACATCAGTGAGTGAAATCACCTCTCAAGTACAAAAGCTAGATGTGTTTGGGTATAAAGTTACATTATGATAAAATATATTTACGTATATAAAATATATTTACATATATGTAACTAGTTTTATTGAATAGTCTTTAATAGACTTCAAATATTCCGTAGAAAAATCAATTGTATGTTTGCCCTTGAATTGTATGAATAATGAATGTTCCCTTGGAATTATGACGTTTGAAAAATCGATTTTAACATAATTTATTTGAAGAGAATCTGTCTGTATTCGGCTTACTTTTCGTGCGAATTATGGTTAAAAAAAATACATTACAAAAATAACAATAAATGAAACTATTAAATATTATAAATATTGTGATTATTAGTGAGGGGTTGTTGAATTTGTGAACAAACGGGTTTCCGAGTTGTGATTTGAGTGAAATGCTCTTCTTTTATTACTATTAAACAATTAGAATAGAGCAGTAGAGAGTAGAGTAGTAATTTAAATCAAATTATTTGTGATAAAAAATAACAAAAAGGTCACGTATTTCCCCTCTCACCATCTGATGTAATATAAACTCCACCACGTTTGTAGTACCCGTAAAGTAAAATTAAATAATAACCCAGTGTATTCCAAGGAAATAGAAAAACATTTTGAAATATAAATAGCATTAGGAAACGAAAAAAATATATTTACAAGTCAAATTATAACGTACCAAGGATTACTAACATAATATTAGGTATTTCACGCAATACAAGTTTGTTGACACTACGTTCAAACACGTGAACTTTGAAACGCGAGTAAAGTATAAAACAAACATTAAATTGTGAATAATACAGAATGCTGCAGCAACGTCACATAACAAATTGCATATACGAATTTCAGTGCATTTACCCCTGAAACATTTGGACTGGACATGTACCGCCGCATGTGCACAAACCGTTCAACCATGACCTAACCGAATTAAACGGTTACCGCTCTATGGACGCCGATGGATTTACGTAAGTATAGAACTAACCTTGTTGAGGCCGGGGTGCTTGAGGTGGTCGAGGCCGGAGAGGCCGCTGGTGGGCTGTCCGTCCCCGGAGCCCCATAATCCGATACGATCACGTTCCATTTCGCTATACGTACACTTCCCTCCGCTTGTCGCTTGCGACTGCTTGACTGCCGAGAACGGAACGCCAGTTTTGTTACAGTGAGCGGGGGGCGCTGGACTCATTGCGGATTCGCTCCTGGGAAAACGGGAAAATGTTTCGGTGATAACAAAGATATGAACCGCATAGTGGTTTTAGCCGCCCGATAACAGATGGCGCTGGGTCTTTGACCTAACGGCCGTGTGTAAAACAGTTTTATTTTGCGGTTGATAACGAAAACAATTACAAAATAACTAGTTACGTACTCATTTCTAAAACCAACCATGGAATTTTTTTGCTATTGACGATTCTTTTAACAAAGGAAAATTGTTATCAAAACCACATCTTTTAATTTGGAGCATTCGGGTCAATGACATTAAACGAATAATAAATTTTTAAATTAAAATAAAACTCAATTTATCTTGAAGATATTTCAGAATAATTAATGAACATGACTACAATTTTTTTGCTGTTTCAATTACATTAACTAACGAAACTCGCAATTTTTTTACAAAAGATAAACTAACTACACTTCAATCAGAACGCATTACACAAAATATTTTGCTCAATCACTCTGTTTCTGTTAGTTTTGTTATGATAACGACTAAACAATTGTAGCTTACAGCTGATCATGGCACTAATGTTGACGAATCACTCGTTCGCGCGTGATAATTTTTTTAAAGTTTTTAGTTTCTACTTGAAAATAATATCTAAAAAGCTGACGCCGATCGACGCTACTGTGCTAATTAAATAGTTGTCTAATTAAATAGTTGTAACTAAGGTCGCTTCCGCTTCCGTCGATACCAAAAAAGTCCTCAACGTAATTACATTTTGGGTTAAATTTTGACCCCGAGATCGCACCTCAGGTGAGAGAGTGCAAGGGGAGTTGTTTGGTATGGTAGGGCCCTTAAAAACCCTCACACCCCTGCCTGCTAAGTACGGACACCTCATGTATTAAGTTCCGTACCCAGCTCGAAAAAATAATCACATTGAAATATCAGGAACTACAATCGTAAGAACCCGTTAAATAATAATGCTTATAAGCAAAATACAAATGCCAATAATTCAAGCTACGATTTTTAAATAAAAATCAAATAAGGAATATCGGCAACCGTTTCATTTGCAACCGTTTCATTTGCAACCGTTTCATCAACGTTCATTGCTTATTGAAGAGATACTTTCAATAAGCATTGAAGTGTGTGTTTACTACTTCATAGAGCTACAGGCTACAGATAATAAAGAAATTATAATATTGTTTTGTAAATCTTCTAGTGAATAAGCTTAGTACTAAATGCCCAAATTGATAATGTATTTAATGTATATTATAAGAGTCCACCTAATTTGTACCACAGCCGGACATTGGTCGCCCTGTTTTCGACACGGACAACTCATACGGATGTGTACGAAAACTGAAAAAGAAAAATATATATCAGTCTGATGATTGAACGTGATCGGTATTTATTCCCCCGATAGAATAGATAAGATCTACTACCATAAAATCAGAGACGACATGAGGAGCGTCGGCAGCGAGGGAAAGAAAAGATGAAGAAGAACGAATAAGACTGAGATCTGGACAGGAAATATACACCAACCAACCAATGGTTTATATACACCAACAATAAAAAGCAAGCCGCCCCAACTACTATGTCATCTGCACTTTCAGCAAACCATTTTCATTATTCATTCATTCAACTTTCCATTCATTTCATCATCAAGTTCATATCTTAACTTCATACATCACCGTCCGGGCAGAGGGAGTCTCCCCGAGGCCTGTGCCATGCCCCCCTCAGGGGACATAAGGACCCAGAAGCGTATTTATTCTCTATTGCAAAACAATAATACTTTTAGTAGATAGCGTCATAGATCCCTTGGAAGTGGAAGACCACAGCTTGAAACCCACGTGCCTGTCATAATTAAAAGAGATACCTCTTGAAGCAACCTTTACTACTCGGTAATTAGTCCTGCCCCTATTTTAACTAGTAACTAGTGCTGTATAATTGGCAAGACGCTTCGTGTATCTACTCGTAATCCACGCTCTAGTACGAAACTTGTGAGTTTACTATTTACACCATGAAAAGAATAATATATGAGGAACCGACTTGTCGTTGCCGAGTGTTGTGGCATCGATGCTCGGCGACGACGAGTCGTGGAAGGCGATGCTCGACTTCTGCGAGTGCACCATCTCGCAGAAGGAGGCGGCGGGGCGCGTGAGAGACGCACAATACCGCCGCCGTCGAGCGGGGGCCAGGGAGGCGGATCTCGCCCAAACCCTGGCCCTCTAAGTGTTTCGGGTCCCCCTCACATGTCGGTCTGGGGACCGGCAAGGGGGCCTAAGAAGACGACGTGCAAGCTGTTCTGCACGCGTTTTACGCAAGAGCATCCGCAGTATCCCCAGAAAAGGGCGGAAGTCCGGCGATTTCCTCCTGACAAAAAAAAAAAAAAAAAAAAGAAAAGAGAAAGAAAAGAGACTGAGAGCTACTCCCTAAGGCAATATGGTCAAAATCACTTAAAAACTTAGATTTACAACCGCGGGACGAATACACGAATTAAAAAAACGTAGTCTTCCGTAGTGTCTTTGTTATCGATGGCATCGAAAACGACATTTCAATTTAAAGATAACAATGTCATTAAGAATAATTAAGCCCAGCGACTGGAAATATTTTCACTGGTTAGTCGGGTCAATCAACACGACAAAAAGTTTACTTTTGACAAGGCATAAATTATTCAGCCAGGAAATTCTAAAATACAAGTTACAATTACAACATGTGAGTAGTTAACGATGATCATGGATATCAGCAATGCGAACGGGACAGCTGCACCGCTTCCTATCCCTATTCCTGACAATTTTCTATTTCGGTTAAGGAATCCAATTGACTCAAAACGGCCTGAGCCGTATGATAACAGTAATAAAGTATGATTTCGCGGTACGGAATGCACTAATAAGAACAGCGTAACAAAAATTACGATTTGTTATGCAATGTTTTAAGTTAAGCATATATGTATGTACATATATATACGATAAAACTTCCTATCTCGCTTGTTGACATATCATCGCGTGATGCAGGCCTGCTGTTACGTGTTCGCTGACGCAATCATGGCGTGCAGTGGATAAACGGACAATATTTATGCGCTTTACGTCTACTAGCTCTTATATTATGAAAAACAATAATATTTTCATTTCTACTTTCTAATATTTGTTCGTTAAGAAATGATGCCAGCTTATTTTATGATCTTTAGGTAATTGAAAATCTTGTTTTTTTTTTTTTGGAAGACGCTCACGCGTGTGCGGCTATTTGCTAATTTTTTTATTTATTTTTATCTCTATAATGGACTATCACTTAAATTAAAAAAATAAAATGAATCATCACCTCAAGTCTGAAATTGCATTTTGACCTTTTAAGTAAAATTATAGCGAAGTTATATATTATCTGTTAATTCGTCGCATTTTCGAAGCCTTGAATCACGGTTGTAGTATCTCTCAAAAATAACCATTCTAAAAATATACTCACTATATATACACACAAATATGAATAACAATTTAATAACTTTCAATTTGAAAAAAATATTATTTCAATTCATATTCTTCATTTCTAATTGTTTTTTCACAGAAATGTGGAAACTCACCCTTTCATTTCCCGAACGTCACAGACCGTGCCATTAACTTGACATTTGCCGCTGCTACCATTCATAGTGCGCGACAAATATTCCATTTTCAAAATTTCACCAAAGAGTTACTATTAGAAATGTCGAAAATTAGGTACATCGATACTTTTGTTCATAAATCGTTCACGTATTATAATTTATTCAAAGAAAAGAGGAAAGACAGCAGGGAATTGCTACAAGTTTTCATAGCCACGTCTTTAGTCATTCTGTCGAACTCAAGACGACGACTACCGTTCAATATCATGATAATAAAATTAATGTAATATTGTGCTATCATTAAAATTACTGGAAACTTTCAGTTTATTGAGTTTATCCCGCAAAAATCACACGCAGTTTTATTTAGGGTCAAAAGTCAACATTATCTCAAAATTAAAAGACATCACGTGAATACTTCATATCTTTAGATGCCGATGAAAAAAATACCAAAGAATTTTGTTTCTTGAATAGGGCCGACGAGATACCTACGCATCTGAGTTATGTGAGAATTAAAATTAAATTCTCACGTAAGACACGTTTCGAACTGGAACGAAGGTTTTTCGTTTGTTAACTGAGATTAGCAAAAAAAACACACTACCCACCGGACGTTAGGAGGACAACACAACATAAATGCCTCTGCCTAACTTGAGACCTAATTTTTAAAAAATATTGTAATATCCCACCACTTAAACCGGAAAGCGTCACGCGGCATATATTAGCGAGACGGTCGTAGCTACCCACGTAGGTACAACTACTACTTAAGAAATAAATTTCGAGTGATTATTTCAGAAGTAGATATTAGTATTTTCTTCAGTTTTCGTTTCGGTCTTAGATGTATCTTTTAATTTGTGATTAAACTTTAATAGGCTTGGTAACCTTAATAAGGGCTTAATTTCGCATTTATTATTATTATTGCGCGACTGTCAGTTCTCCGTGACCACGAAAACTGTAAACATCGGAAAAAAATAATTAACGATAATACGAGTAATAAACGCGAAACTGGTCCGTAGAATTAGTTTTGATATTAATAGTATTTTGGCAGGTACGTAGGATTATATGCATATTAGGTACTATTGACTGCTGCGATACTGAAATAGATGGAATAGCTCGAAGACGTTGGATATAACTAGTCAGGTCATAAGTATTGTCACACAGTAAAAACTTTTCTTTTAGAATGCTGGCCACAAAAAAGTTTATTGAATTCGAATTGTTCATGAAAATAAAAATGTATACTTTTAGAATTTTACTCATTTTTAAATATGGAGTGGACGCTTAAAGAAGACCGTGTTGCAGTTATTTCGTTGCATCGTTGCGTTTACGCGCCAATTCAAATTTTTAACATACTGAAAAATTTGAATATAACCAAAAGATTCGTTTATCATACCATCAAACGATACAATGAAGACTCTAGTGTAGATGACAGGTCAAGAAGTGGTCGCCCTCGGTCTGTTAGGACTCCAGCAGTGATAAAAGCTGTGAAGGCGCGAATTCAAAGAAATCCCAAACGTAAGCAGAAACTGTTGGCCCTTCAGATGGAGTTAAGCAGAACCACGGTGAAAAGGGTGTTAAATGAAGACTTAGGCTTCGGGCATATCGAAGAAAAACAGGACAGTGTTTTAATACTCGTCTAATGGACCTGAGACTGAAGAGAGGACGCGCTTTGTTGAAGCGGTACGCGTGAAAAAAATATCGGGAAATTCGTTTTTCGGATGAAAAAATTTTTACCGTAGAAGAGAGCTACAACAAACAAAATGATAAGGTGTACGCACACAGTAGTGAAGAAGCGAGCAACCGTATTCCGCGTGTCCAACGAGGTCATTTTCCATCCTCGCTCATGGTATGGTTGGGAATTTCTTATTGGGGCTTAACAGAGGTACATTTTTGTGAGAAAGGTGTAAAAACGAATGCAGTTGTGTATCAAAATACAGTCCTGACGAACCTTGTGGAACCTGTTTCTCATACCATGTTCAATAACAGGCACTGGGTATTCCAACAAGATTCGGCGCCAGCTCATAGAGCGAAGAGCACACAAGACTGGCTGGCGGCGCGTGAAATCGACTTCATCCGGCACGAAGACTGGCCCTCCTCCAGTCCAGATTTGAATCCGTTAGATTACAAGATATGGCAAAACTTGGAGGAAAAGGCGTGCTCAAAGCCTCATCCCAATTTGGAGTCACTCAAGACATCCTTGATTAAGGCAGCCGCCGATATTGACATGGACCTCGTTCGTGCTGCGATAGACGACTGGCCGCGCAGATTGAAGGCCTGTATTCAAAATCACGGAGGTCATTTTGAATAAACTTTAGTGTCATAAGAATCTATGTTTTGATAAGTTCATTTTGGTATATGAATGGTTACATAATGAATAAACTTGTTTCAATTATTTTACATTAAACATGTGACAGAATTTATGACCTGACTAGGTATATATCACGTAACTTGATACATCATTATCATTCCGAGCTCTAAATCTAAAAAGGCTCGTCGTCCAATTAAACCATCGGTGTGTTTGTCATGCTTAGAATACCTTAAATATGTTGATTTCCTTTTTATCACATGCTACTATTTTGTTCAGGAACATAATTACTTAGGAACGTCGGTTGCTTCCCTAGTATTAACATTTGCAAAGCGTATCATAGATTAAAAAAGACTAAATTACGAATTACTACTTAATAGCATATCTAGAAACTCTGTGTCATTCAATCTCATTAAGATATTAATGGTCTCATATTTTCCTCGTAAAATCAAACTTCTATTGTTAATTGAAAGTCTTAATGTGTCCAATGTACGACTGAGTCATACATACATACATACATAAACATAGAGATACCAATCGTATACATCATAAGTATAGAACAAACATTATAGTCTGCTGTATTTTTTTATTTTCCTTATTACTAAGTTCACCCCAAAATCAACCCATCGACATCAACCACGTAAATGCTGCCGCTGCTGTTTTTACAGTACAACGACTGCCCTATCCTTCAAACCAAAACGCATTAATGTGTTAAATTTTTAATTTACTAACATAGATTATAAGTAGTACTAAGAAAATGTATAGGTTTTACTGAAATTAAGATTAAAATAAAATGTTTAACGGTAGAAATAGGCAAAATGGTGGACCTACCCGTGCTCACACGACGCCCTACCACCAGTGATTACGCAAATTGTAATTAATAACTAATTGCGGGTTTTTATTACACCAAGTTATTCCGTCACCGTCAGAGTAATTCATAAACATTTGTTAAGTACCTATTTCATTAGAAATATTTTTGTACCTGCCTGCGTGATTCTAGCACCGGGTCAGTCTCATCGCTCAATGCAAATGTTTCGGGCATTTTATTCTTTAGGCCATGATGACTTCAATTGTATATATGCTGCCTACTATAGGATACCTGTATCATATAGTTACTCATAAAACAAGCATGAAGGTCGGAACTTAAAGTTCCAATGTCAATGGTAAGTCGCAAAAGATCGTGCGACATTTAAGGGTTTTAATTTTTATCACAGAGAGATTGAATTTGAATAGACTATGCCGACTATGAATTAACAATGCGTGACTATTTGCTGTCCGTGACAGAAGTATATTGGCTGTAGCTGCGAAAAACTCAACAACGACAGGTTGGGTTCTAAACTGCCTTAACGAAGCTGTATTCCTGGCAGCCTAAACGATAAGACGCCCGGTGTACTCGTAACAAGCGATGCGACGTGTCGATGTTCAAATCCCGGATGCAGGTACTTACCGATTTTTCTCATGAAATACGTATTTAACTCTTGCTCACAAAACACTTTCACAATGAAGGAATATTGTAAAAAATTAAACTACATTTTTTTTTCCTACTTTGAGAGGCTATGTCAGGTCAGGTGAGCTCACGGGGCTCAAACCTGACGACGTTGCTAACACTAACCTTAGCAAGAGCAGTGCTTCGCAGAATCTACCACCGGATCGGAAACGCGACCCACTGAGAAGATTCGCGCGAGAAACTCAGTGGGTTGTGTCTGTGGGCTAATTTGCTCACCGAGCCCTTCGTCGCAAGCGACGGGTTCGACGCGAACGATGACCGGTGCTTGAGGTAACTAAAAGCACCGTTAGTGGATCGGAAGGATCCGAAATGACGTAAAACTTCATAATTACTGTACAATAGACACAGACCTTGTGTCTGAAGGTGGCGGCATTCAAATTTGATATCTATGGGCTCCTGCTAACGCTTAACATCGGATAGACTGAGAGCCTGTTCACCCTTATATGCAATAAAATATTGTTTTGTGAAAATCCATGAATGTATTTAAACTCTGCACAGTATTTAAGAGCAGTTACGGTAATAAACACTCTGTAAATTTATTTCCCTTATGATGGAGTCTGGTAGGTACAAGTTTAATAAAAATAATAAAAATATAAGCCAGTACTAAAAAGAATACTTAGTACCAGAAGACAAGAGACCAACACGAATTTGCACATAGCTCAAAAACCCTTTCCCTGAAGCAGCCGGTGTCTACTTATCTGTATAACTACGAACGGCATCTTGAATCATTGTGAATCATTTTATTTAAAAGCAGTAGCACTTATAGAATAGTTGAATCTTAAACTTTGGAATTATGTATTGTCTGTATGAGATCTGTGTGCTTAGTGCAGCGCCCCAAGCGACAAATGAGTCGACTATTATCAAAGGCGGCAATCTGACTTTTGGACAATGATTGGTAAATCAGAAAAACGAATTATTGACTTTGTATTCCATTGGTAGTCACAAAACTCTTCGGAACGACATCTTAGATAAATAAGAGGTTAACTATTAACCTTTATTTAATGCAGGTTTTGAACCGTATTCTTTGAAGGAGACGATTATATTCAAATAAATCTGTATTGACATATCAATAAAAATTTTTCGTCCAAATGCACAGATTGCCACCTTTGATAATAGACGACTCAAATGTAGGCAAACGTTCCAACTCCATACAAATTTGAGTTAATTTTTACGCTATCGAGAACGTTAAAAACTCGCACTTAACACACTGTCTGATACACCACCGCAATTTCTTCTGAGTTTCATACCTAGTCACAATTAGGTACACAAAATATAATATAAATATTTACTAACAATCACGCCACGATAACTGGTCCCGTGATAAGTTCGTAAAGAACTTGTGTTACAGGTACCAGATAACGGAAATAAATATAAGATTTTTATTATACACATACATATAATATTTAATATATACCCATAACCCTGGAAAGACATTTATATTTATCATACAAATATCTTCCCTTGGCGGGATTCGAACCCGCGACCTCCTTGTGTAGTGACCATGTCACTTACCACTACACCAGACGGCCGTTACAAAAGCGAGTATTCTTTCTACAATTTGCAAATACTCTTCGAATCTTTTAACGCTACGTACGGTGTATAGCTTGATGAATGTATGGTTGCGACTTATGAGGCAACCCAAGGGCAAATGTTGATTCGATCATTTATACTAGTTCACATCATGATAACGGAACTTACGACTTCGGTATAATGTGGTTTACACGACTATTTTCCTGTTACTTAATCGACAAAAAAAAAAAACTACGATTTATAATAGACTGCTTGCATTTAAACTGTATCCTATAGTATTAAAGAAGGTTATTATCCCAATAGGATTTCTTTTCTTGTGTTGAATATTAATTATCAAATTGAGATTTAAAACATCATATGGTTCTTTATTATTGAATAATCCTCGATAATCCTCGATCCTCTTCACTATATTATTTTCATAAGCTTACTTACGCCCTCCCACAACAAAGTTTAACTTCGACTGGTGGTGAGATAATAATAATATATTAAACCCGCACTGGTAGGCGCACCGTCCCTTCTAAAGACTACAATGTAATATTGATCTGTCAGGTCTATTACTGCCGCAAATCAATAATGGGAAGTGCGTGGCAGCCTTTATGTGCACAATAAAATTGAAACTTCCAGTTCGTGTGTCGAGGTAAAAGACGAAATTCATTTCAGCGATTTCAATCACTTCGGGTAACCACTTAATCCCATGTGGTGGGCTGTGAGCACATCTTTTTTTGTTCCTAAACATAAAGTAAACCTAAGGATATAAAGCCTTGAGAAGCTATGTCAACATAAACTAACAAGTAGGTGAGCTCACGGGGCTCAAACCTGACGACATTGCTAACACTAACCCTAGCAAGAGCAGGTCTTCGCAGAATCTACCACCGGATCGGAAACGCGACTCACTGAGAAGATCCGGCGAGCAACTCAGTGGGCTGTCTCTATGCGTTAATTTACTCGCCGAGCTCTTCGTCGGAAGGGACGGGTTCGATAAGAACGATGACCGGGTGTGCACATCCTCCCATTAACAGAAACAAATATATTTACGGCTGGTGAGCCCCCATCAAGAACTAAGTTCCTTATCATCAAAAATATATATGTAATACTTAAAAACAATGTAATATTTCAAAAAATAAACATTATTTTATAAAAAAAATGTAATTTAAAAAGTGAATCAAAATTAATATAAAAAAATTGTAAATTAAATATTTAAATTATATACAGTAGAATGTTAGTCTGTTAGAATCTCGATACTTGCACGTAGATTCTCGTTAAAAATAGAAAGAGACAGACAGAGAGAGAGAGAGAGAGAGCAAGCGAAACTCGCATGGAGGAGGCATTAGCTACGTGACGAATTTTTACCACTCCACCCATACAGCCAGCCAATCTAAAGGGATAAAACCAGTGACTTGATATCCTTGCCGATCGAATCGTCGAAACATCGTCAATGGGCTAACAACTGAAAGATATTTCTGAGAACTATCCCCTAGCTATATTTCAACATAATGAAAATAAACATGAATTTGGATAATATTTTTCTGCAAGTCGTACATAAATTGCGCGTTATTTCCCAATTGCAACAAAACGCCGTGCCGCCTGGCTAATGACAGTCATTCACAATATGTTGCAAGTCAGTAACCAAGCTTCCTGAGCGAAATTACACAACGTTGTATTTTTGTTTAATTCTTACATATATTTTTATTTGTTAATATAGACATACGAGCTCGGACACTCCTTGCATTAAATGGCTACCGATGCTCTTAAACAACCACAACGTGTAACATCAATGTACTCTATTGTTTTCTAATAAATACAGATCGATAGACAGTAAATAGCAGCAGTTATTAAAACACTACAAAAGAAAATTAGGTAGAGTAAGACTTAAGGAGTAAAAAAAGGATAGAAGGGAGATTTCGACTTCATGTCTTAACTAATGTGGCTGCATCCTACCCTACCATGTACGCAATAGCTAAATACATATAAAATGCAAAATCTCGTACAGTCCCACCATATCCCCACCCCGGTAAAGTCTAGTCTAAATGCTAAAGTAAGTCTAGTCTAAGTGGTAAAGTCTAAATGCTGAAACTCACTGTGGAATTATTAAAGCGGAGGTTTTAACACGCTTTTATTTAGCTTGGTATGTAATCTATGGAGCCAAATATTTGAATTTAAAGCAACTTTAAAGCAACCGATTGAATAGAGACTTCGCAAACTTTTCGCAAGTATAAATGACAATACTTTAATTAAATCGAATTATCCGGTTATCTTGATCATAGTTTTCAGGATTATCAACGGCACGGACGGATAAAATAGGCAGTTTCTTGTGCTATGTACTAATTGCGTATACGCGTCTGCTGCCTTCCTTGGATATGATGGCCCTTTCTCAGACTTCTCCAGAATCAAAATATTATTTCCCGTTAAAACCCTGGTAATCACAGAGCCTATGTCAGATGCCAGAGCCAGACTTGCTTAAAATTAACTGAAAGAGTCCCGTGTCATTACGCAGCGATGCATTGGATAAAATGGTCAGATTACGAAATATGTAACTCATAGAACCACCTAATAACCACTCTTCACCTATGATACACTAAAAAGCAGATTCTTCCTTACTATGAAACTATAATCGTTGAAGATCAAAAAGGTGTGGCAGGTGGCCATCATATAACACAAGATATTTGACAGATGCTTGAATCTCCCTACGACATTTTCATGATAAGCTTGCTTAAATATAAGTTCCGAAGAAAAGCATTCGGACCGTTAGTCTACCGAACAATTATACCCGCTCGGTGGAAGATCTTTCCCTCCGTCGTTACACCTTCCACACTGGTGACCCTGACGTGATTTGAACACACAACCTCCCACAAAGTAAAAACAAATGATACATAGTATTGAAAGCTAAGAAAGAGTTGGGAGGTTTTTAAGATATTTCATAATGACTTTACTTTTACCAATATCTGTCCATAAAATATTTACAATAATTTTAGTGTAGCACGCCACACGTTTTTACATTAAAATGATTATTTTCTCGCTCTAATTTTTTAAACGACAAATGCGTGTTTTAATTTATTTCTTCTTCTTCGTCGCTTTCTTCATTGCTGAAGGTCGTGTCCCTGAAACTTGACCGTTGCCTGTCTCGTGAGCTGTTTCCATCTCGTCCGGTCCTCAGCTGCTCGAATGGCGGTTGCGACTGGCAGCCCAGTTAGAGCGGTTACTTGATCACACCAACGGCTAGGTAATCGGCCGCGGGGTCTCTTTCCTTCTACTTTGCCCGTCACAATCACTTTGTCCAAGTTATCTGACTGTCGGCGGGCAATATGACCGAAGTAGCTGAGGATCCTCTGGTAACAGATTGTTGAGAGCCTGACTCGGATGCGAAGCTGATCCAGGATAGATTTATTTGTCCTCTTGGCCGTCCACGGAATTCGGAGCATTCGTCTCCAGCACCACATTTCAAATGCATTTATTTTCTTAATTTATTTAATTTAACATTTATTTATCCCGTACTTATGATTGACTCTCTTCTTCGATGCGTTAGAATATAATTACACGATGCTTTTAATGCATCACGTTTATTCATGCATTAAATTAAATATTTGCGCTTTAAAACAATAATCTCATTTATTCAGAACGACACCTATTTGTTTTGTAACCTTTTCCGTGCTCTTAACTTTGAGGCCAAGGTTCGCGTCTCAGTCTAGATACTATATTCTGAGCGGACTTTTAAACAATAATAAATAAATAATAGATCAGTATATTATACTCTATGTTTAAGTAACTTTTCAAGGACATCTCGTGGTATACTATTTTCTTTTTTTAAAAGATTTCAAATTAAGAATGAGAAGATTATCAATTTCAACCGTATGTTTTTTCGTTTTTCATTATACTCGATGAAGATCCTAATATTTTGATTTTACATACACAAGCCATAACTTATTTCATAATTTTGATGTGTCATTCTAAAATAAACATAAACAATATTATCAGCAAGATTGTTTTTTCCGGCCCACACCATGGTTTGTTAGGTTTGTAATATGGGTAGGTAACTTTAAACTTTATGTCCAATTATGACGAATAAGATTTGGAATACTGGCGTATGTTTTTTTACATTTGTAATCCCTAGAGCAAGCAATACCTACAGAAAACAGTGTTTTTCTATGCTCGATAAACGACGTCTGAACACTGTCATGTGTGTTAGTGCTCTATTCTCGGATAAGAACCTGCAGGTAGGTACATAGACTATAAAAAGAATAGACGAAAAAAATTGTATTGAATTTTCGAAATTATTGGACCGATTAGGAAGAAATTTTATGGAAACCTTCAGATCGTCCTAGCGGGTGGTGTTGATAGCGACCGAATTAAAGTAAAATCAAAGATCAGCCAGAAGAGCGCGCCGCGTTTGACTAGTATCACATAAACGTTATATACCTAATTAATACACGGCTTTTATAATGACCTTTCCTGAATGGCCTTAAAGGACTTCTGGAAGTTAAAAAGCTACTGCTCATTGAAAATGACTCCCAACTAGAAGACTCGAAAATTCAGGAACTGTAAAACAATTTCACGATTCGATCGGAACGTAAATTTATGACAGAATCATTATTTTGGCGAAAACTTGTGACAAGTTTATACAGATATGAAAACGTGTTTAAGGCACTGAAGTAGGAAACCTATGGAAATGAAACGTCAACAAAAAATTCGTGCCACTGTGACGTCATCTGGCCACAAAACATGGCGGTTTTAGTGCTGCCCAGAAGATTTTAATGTTAGTAGGTTTTATCGATAAACGTTCTTGGCTCATATTATTTTAAATATTGTTGAGTGAATGTATTTGTAGAATTTATACTTTAATAGGAAGTAAGTATATTGTTATGTGCAAAGATGATGTGATTTAGATATTATGTGAAATCTAAGACGAGTTCGTGCTTCAAATTTGCCAAGTAAACGATATGACGATTTTTAAAATTTGCTACACTGATTTTATAAAGTTGTCGTTTGCCGCAAAACATAAAGATATGGCGTAGTACAGTGCCATCTGCCCATTTCTAGTATGTTGAATGTTATCGTATTTTGAGTACGTGTTTTTCTTAGACTATTACAATCTATTTTAATTGTTTTGCTGACTCTAAACTCCGTAACACACTACCGCAGCGCACCTCAAGGAAGGTACGCCGCACCATTTGAATCACTCTCACTTGTGAGTGATTCACATTTTAAACTTATCAAGGGACCGCCTGATAAAAAAAAACACCTACAGAACATTTATTCGTTAATAAAATTACAAACGTCATTCCTTGTGACTTCCTCTCTAAAATCACTTAATTATTAAATATTTAACGAGTTGACAATAGTGTTATAAAACTATTTTATTTAGATAGTTCCGACGACTTTCTTGAGATCCTATAAAATATGTTTTAATTATTATTTTTGTATGTTTTAAGCATGATAAAATAAGAAATTTTATATAAGCAATCATATTAAATCGATATCAAAGTTAATAAATAATGTACAACCCAAAACAGACGGCCGAACTGACGTGACAATGACATTTGGCGCGCTAAACATGGCGGATTTTCGGTCTCATTAGACGGAGACGGAGACATTTACGTATATTCATGTTTCATTTTATGTACGCACTGAAATACTGTTATATTGTTTTCCTGCGAGTTAAAGTGCTGAGTAAGAACGAGATAGATATATGTTTATGTATGTGCCTTCAAAATGGGTGCTATTTATATAAGCAGTTGTACGTATTGAACAATATGTCGTGTCCCTACTATATAGGTCTATGGTTTAAGGTAACATAATTGCTTGACACGATAACGAATTTAGACTGTTTCGTTAGTACAATTAGATAACTGGGCTGTAAAATAGATTAATTTAATTTTTCCCAATTAAATTATTTCGGAAAACAATGACCGCATCGGTCTACCTACCCTAAACGGCGCCAAGCTAGCATTTCCTATCGTGCTATGTGTCCAGAAACAAGCTAACAAGACAAAATCATGTAGCTGCATCCAGATTATTATAATTAATTTAAAAAGAGATGCGAACCCATATCCCGTTTTAAAGTAGCGAGTGTCACTATTCGTAGAAAAAACAATTAATTCTAAACTACGTTTTTAATAAAAATTAAATTACATATGCTCTAATAAATAATTTATAAAACGAATTTTACTAAACAGTATTGAAGTGCATCATATTTGTTTTTATTCAAAAAAAACGTATTAAAATTTCAAGAGAATTCGTTAGCTGATTTTAAATTTTTTAAATTAATATAATGTAACTCACTGCCAGCGCCGTTTGTCGTTCATTTTGACAGATGCAGAATTTCCCATGTTCACCGTCTTCCCTAGAGCTAAGTCTGTTTAATGAAAGAAACCTGAACACAACACAATACTGTTGTTTTGCAAACACTAAGAACGTGCAGTTCATTCGACTACTTGTTATGACTGTAATCCACCACCTTGGTGCCAGACTTGTTCAATGGCCGTGACTTTCCCTTGCATTAGAGAGACGTTTGTTAGCACTCAATACTGCTTTAAGTTATTGTTCGATTTGAAAATTTATTTAAGTATTTTTATATTTAATCCAATACAAGTATACATAAGACTATCAATGCTAATTAAACACTAATTATTGTTATAAATTTTCACGGGTCTTAAGTACAGCTTTCAAACCACAGCATGATGTGATAGGCAGCGACTTAGATCTGCCCCTGGCATTGCTAGCAGCCTTGAGCAATGGTAACCACTAGCTGTCATGTGGAACGTATACTCATCTGCCTACAAAGTTAATAAAAAAGTAATGAAAAAAACCATAATTATACGTTCAATTTCATTTTATTTTCTGGTTGTGGAATTGTTGATGACCACATACAATTATAGTTTTCGTGGAGATGGTAGTTAAAAAACAATAGTCTTTTTGTAATGGTAAAATTTACATTATAGTTAAATAAATCCCTGTAAGCATCTGGCCTGTCCGTTGTCTCGTCTCATCGATTACACAGCAGAGCGCGAAACCATTCGTAGATATAAAGATCTTATTTATTCTACTGCCAGCGCTACGAAAAAAACAACTTCAGAAAAACTAAAGCCACATTATTCGTGACTGATACCTGACACTGGAACCTACAACTCTTTGATTGAAAGATTTATAAATCATCACATTCCAATTTTAAGTCAAACCACATTTACATCATATTACATTTACTTAAACAAAACATTTATAAATCATTTAATGCTTTATTAATAAAACACAATTTTTACGAAAACATTAAATATTTCTACCAAAATAGATCGGCAAGATATACTCGTAAGACCTTTAATGTTATTTCGAGGAATATGTAAAGGAGGAAGGAGGTGGATTTATTTAGGAACTTAGTAGAGATCTCCATTACCATTGAGATGCATATTATACTCAATGTCTGGAGAGTCATTATTTGAAAGCCTAAAGATAATTTGCCTGATGAAGATACTTATCGTAAGAATGCCTACATATTTTTGAATTCTCTTATGAGTGTACCTGGTGTGTATTATGGGTGTATCTGGCGCCTTTGACTGATTCCTTTTTCTTTTTTTTATTGCTTATATAGGTGGATGAGCTCACGTCCCACCTGATGCTCAGTGGTTACTGGAGCCTATAGACATCTACGACGTAAATGCCGCCACCCACCTTGAGACATGAGTTGTAAGGTCTCACTTTTAACAGTACAACGGGTACCCCACCCTTCAGACCGAAACTCATTACTGCTTCACGGCAGAAATACACACAATTCTACGATGACTACACGACTACAATTCTTCTATCTTAAAGCAACTAGGTGTAAATTTTGATCCAAATAGTTATGAAAATAACAAAACAAAATCGTTAAAAATTATGTAAATGATGTATCGGTACAATAGCCATACTTATTATATGTATGGGCTAAATAAACATTATACATTTGATTTGGCAAATAGGGTTGAAGCGTGAAAATGAATAAATATTATTAAAATTACAGTCTTAGCCAACCAGCTTACAAATAATTGCAAAAAAATATAATGTATTTAAATTAATTAATCTATTAATTTTATTCAAATACGCATTGGTTATAAAGCTCTGTAAAATTTAAGATATATCAATGTGAAAACCAATAAATATGTAATGCTAGTAATGAGAAAATCTATACTTAAGACAGGTTTTTGGCGGCAACGCGAGGCACTTCAAGATGCTAAGTGAATTATTTTAAATTTTCAATGATATATTTCTAGTTTAACTGTGTAACATTAATGCAACAATTAAATTGTAATAGTAAATGATCCCGGTTTTAATGTGTAATAATTAAGCTTATTAACCATTTAGTATATTATTGTGAAAGGGCGAAAATCTGTCAAAATGAAACAACCGATGGACGTGGCTTCCCGGGCTCCAAAAGGTCCATTGAAGTCTTGATAAATTTCCAACATTCTACTAGGAAATTTCCAAATCTACATTCGTTTCATTCAATTTCATCTGATAATCAATTTCAGATAAATCCACTCCATTTCATTTCAATCAAACTCAATTTCTAAAGAGCAAGTAATATATTTAACAATAGTAAAAAATGATGCGTTGGCTAAAATACCGATCCTGACCATTATATAAAAATATCCAGTTTTTAAAACTGAACACATAATAACGTCAGAGTTTTTGGCGGGAATGCGAGGAGCGAAGTTATGTAAATTGTTTTATTTTGTATATTTAATGTTTCTTGAGGTTTATATGTGTAGCAACGGTAGTTTATTAACTGTTTAGTATGTATGAAAGTGAACAAATAAGAAAAATATAACAAAGCCACTGGACGTAGCTTCTCGGCATCTTCCAAAAAGTCAACTGAAAATGTCTCAGGAAATAACCACCATTTTACTGAGATTATATTTCATCCCTTATCTCATTTCATTTAATTTCATACCAATAAATTAATCTTTCAAATTAACTAATTTCACTTCATTTCGTTCCATATCATTTTCCATAAAAAGAATATACAGAAGACGAGGGTTTATGGT
Source organism: Bombyx mandarina (assembly GCF_030267445.1). NCBI lineage: Eukaryota > Metazoa > Arthropoda > Insecta > Lepidoptera > Bombycidae > Bombyx > Bombyx mandarina. Next base: position 4,074,169 of record NC_143213.1, read on the forward strand.
ATGATATCTTTGCCTGCCTTGGAAAAATAGAACCCCTACTGAAGACACATGCAGCGTGCACAGATTTAGTAGATTTCTACTTTTTTGGTAGATTTTGAGGTACTGGCAACATAATTTAGTATGTAAAAATTATTTGGTATATTTTAGTAGAATCCACGCTTTTCAGTTATTCTAGTACTTTTTTGGCATTTTGGATAATTTCGGGGTATTCCCCCTTTCATCGAATGGATTGTAACTATTTAATTTCCATTCTTTTCGTTACCATTCGTGCCGTGAGCATAATGTGATAGACTAGTGGGAATTCCTTCATTTAAAATTTTTATAATCGAACTTATAATAAAACATAAATATACACAAGGATATCGCGATGTACCATTCATCACGATATCCTTGTAGATGCAACAGAAAACATGCAAATTGTTGGGAATGAATATAGGAAATTAAAATTAGATGTTTCCGTGTCTAATTTATTGTCAACTTCTAGTTCAACGTCTGAAACTTTTATGGTGGATAAAATTTGGAGTCTTCTTCTTCTTCTTCCAGTGCCTATTCAATCCTGAAGGTTGGCCGTTAGCTTCCTGTATTCATTTCTGTCAGCAGCCAGCCGGAATAGCTGTTCGACGGAGGCAATACCGGTCCTCGCCCGGATATTCCGGAGCCATGACTTTTGTCTTCGTCCAGCATGTCTCTTTCCGTCCAGGAAGTCAGCCAAATCTGTGATACGAATAGCCAGCCAAGCAATACCGTCTTTACCATAAGGGCACATGGGGCCCGTGCCCAGGGCCCCCATTCTCAGGGGGGCCCGAAAGACCGACAATTTCTCTCACACGTTTATTCTCAAAACATTTTTGTCGGTCACATTACACTTTTTTCACAAATCAGTAATCAGAAGGTATTTACAAGGTATATACTATGCCTATAATAGAAGATTTTGCTCAACAGAAACCCCGAAAGAAACCGTTATCGAAATTGTAACCAAAAAACCAGCAGCATTCTAATATCATTAATGACATATTATATCATACTGTATTTGATTACCTATAATAAATGGTCTCATACTCAGTAAAAAAATGTTATTAATTTTCGCTTTTTTTACTTTCCAAAAGGGCCTCAAATTCTTGTGCCCAAGGGCCCCATACTAGCTTAAGACGTCCCTGAAGCCAAGGTATGGAAATTTGTCCCGATTTGTGAAGCAAATGACGATACTACCTTTGTCAAACTCCAAAGTAAATCAAAGAATAATTTCTAATATTAATAGGATTAAAAACGAAGATCGAAATCAATTTAATAATAAGAATGTTGCTGCAATAATGCATGGAAAAGAGGGGCTACGACATGGCGATAGTTGGAAGGAGGATGTCGCACATTTAATTTTGATCCTCACAGAAGTATTATCAAGTTAATGGATTCAAAAAAACTTTATGAAAATGTTACCCAACATAAAGACGAAGAATTTTAAGTTTAAGTTTCTTTTTATAATTTTTATTTTTTTATTATATTGTTATTTAGAATTTAATTTAAAAAAAAAGAACATTTGTCTCTTGAATTAATGGTGGTTTCTTTGTTATTTTTATTATTTTGTTGTTTAATCAAGGAAACATTCATGTTTTTACGTTGTAACACGACAGCAAAAAAAAGTATAACAGATTTTAGTATTTCTCGTTCTCTTTTGGTAGAATTCAGTAGATTTTAACCTCCACAACCAGTAGATTCGTCAAATGAAATCTGGTGACATTGGACACATGTCAACTGTCAGTCGCAGGTTATGTTCGTTCTGTAGTGGCACGTAAACACAAGATTTAAAACATGAAAAAAGAAGGTTAGCTTTATATTTCCCTGAAAGTTTGAAATTTTATTGATATTTGTAGTTCCCGTAGTAGTAGTGATATTAGTAAGTAAAATCCCTTTTTTTTGTTGAACATTTCAGAAGTACAAGCTATATTCATGAAGATTCTGAGAGAAGAAGAGGATGTCTCAGCTGGTGTGGCTGCCATCAAAACCTTGTTAACTGTTATAGAAAATTATAAAGGTATTATCTACTTATATCAATATTAGTTCATAAAAATGTAACTGATATTTTTACATATAATAATGCAGAAAGTTATAACAGAGATTATTACTACAGTTAAAAAATAAATTCCTTAAAAAAACTGAATAAGTTAATGGATTTGTGATGTCGTGTCGGAATTTTAAAATAGAACTGTGATTTTTATTTATATGCTATGTAGCAATTCTTCTGATTTTCTTTGGCTGCTGCCAATAATAATAGTTATTGTGTTTGTGTTTGAATATTTACTATAAGTTAACAAAACTGCTAACATGTCTTCTAAGCTTGACTTACATATTTTACGATATTCATCTTGAGCCCAGTCATTATCGTCTCAACAATTCTATAATTTGTACTAAGATGCTAAAAAAAGTGAGTAAAAATCATTTTGCTCTGTTACTACTACATTATATGTTTCTTTCAGTATCTACAGTGAGAGAATTAGATTTGAATCTCCAATTGGCTGTGGATGCAATGAGACATTGTGATCAACCTGTTACAGCTATCTCATCTGGGTGTGAATTGTTTATGAGGTTTATTACATTTGCCAAATTAGACACAAAGGTATTTACATTTGATAACACACTCACACACACAATAATCTATAAATCTATATATCTCAATAAATCTATTTTATGTTAAGTACTCACACTGCACTTCCATTATTGACATTTGAGTTATATAAATTAATTACTTAATATTGTAGATGCAGGAAATACATTGTAGATTAAATTTGTCTTGCAGTAGAAAAATAATGATTTCAGAGTTTTGAAGAATGTGAAAAAATTATGTTACAAAGAGGTCATATATTTCTGGACAAGCTGTTAGAAGCACGAGGAAAAGTAGCAAAACAGGCTTTGTCATTCATTTGCGATGGATGTGTAAGTATTATTTCTCATATTTCTGAAATAGTCTCACTAGTTCTTATGTGGATCTTTTCTTGTATCACATTTTCCATCTTTGTTGATGTTTTTGTTATCTGTCTCAAAAACTAGTATTGACTTAATCATCATTTCAAAGTTATTGAAAGTTATTCATTTATAATATTAGATTGATATCTGCTAAACAGCTTAAACTGTTAAGTACTACAAGTTTATCTATTTAACCCCCAAAGAACACTGATGATAATTTAAAATATTCACCTATGGAGATTATTTGCTCTAGACAGATGTATACAGAATTGCAACTGTATATTGATAAAGATCTTTACTAAATAATACCAAAGTAACTTGCCAAATTAGTAGCTCACTAGTTTTTAATAATTCATTACTATTTTTGGCTTTTTTGATTAGTCTTAAACTGACATTATTATTTGATTATGTATAATATGACAGGTAAAAATAGATAAATAGTGAACATAACCCACAAATATGTGGATGTGATTCAAAAGTATTTCAATTTTTTCTAGCAAAACTGTAGTTTCATGCCAAATCACATTTAAAATAGCACAATAAAGCACAGTGTACTTCTGTATTATTAGTAACATGTAACATATGAAATCAATTACAGAAAATTTTAACACATTCTCGGTCAAGAGTTGTTTTACAAGCAATGATAGAAGCTATAAAAGCAAACAAAAGATTTGAAGTCTTCATCACAGTATCTGCACCGGACAATAGTGGGTAAGCATCTACAATAAATAATTAAATAGATGCAATTAAAAAAAAAACTGATTGCCAATGATGTAATAATTACATCATAATTATTATGAACTTATCTCAAGTGCAACCTGTCATTGCATTCTAATATAATAATAAATATCAAGAATTGATAATTTAGAATTTTTTTAAATAATTTTATATAAACGGGTGAAATGCTATTTAGTTTTAGTGACATTTTTACAACTTTACACGAGAGTAATTTAAAGTTTAAAATTTGGAAAACATATCATGAAAAAATCTTCAGCGGTTTGAATATGGTAAACATAATTGAAGTTCAATTAAAATATTGAATTGTTGATATTCATACCTAATAAAACGGACCTTTACCTTAATTACCTTAAATGTCGCTTAAACTAAATAGCTATTCACTCCTCGATATGAGAACTAGGCTATGGAAACAATAATGACAGACAATGTTAGAGTGCCAAAGAAGTAACAGTATAAATAAGGTTGAAATATTTGCCAATTAGCACAGACTCATACATGCCACGTATGCACTTAATGTTGTGCAAATTATATTTAACAACACACAAAGATGTACGTAATTAATAAAAAATAAATAAAAATGTTTCAGTGAGGTGATGCACAAACAACTTGTGGCTGCGGGTGTGGACGCAACACTGATCTTAGACTCCGCAGTCGGCTACGTCATGGAACAAGTCGATATCGTAATGATAGGAGCTGAAGGCGTCACTGAAAGCGGAGGTATCATAAATAAGGTATGTCCTATTGATTTAAGTAATTACTTTTACGGTTTATTCTGGCGTTTTGTATGTGACAGATATTGGCTGGTTCGATGGTGTTTTTAAAAGGATGACGTCATCGTCGCTGACGCTATCTTCTTCATCATTATCACTTCCTTTCATAGTGATCGTAATTAAGAGGCACTTTTCCAATGAATTCCATTTATTACATTTCAAGTGTACAACGATAACAACAGCGAGCTCCGCCTCTTTCGGCTGCTCGAGTCGGAATGCTTTGTGCGCCAATGCCAATAGTCACTCGTATTCATAGTAGAAAGTGTTCATGAATTCTCTTGGATACCGTCTTAAACATATTTTGTTGACATGCGTAACATTAACGAAACAGTTAACTTTAACTATTTTTACTTAACTAAATAGTGACGTTGCGCCGACATTCGTGATGTTTTGAAATACTTTGCAAATTTTGTGATCACGGATGCCTAAGCCGGTATTCGTTGACGTTTGAATATTGTGAACACATGTGCACATGACAATTAAAAAATTAGTCTAAGATTCGAAAAAACTGAAGTAGTTGAAATAGTAGGTATAAAATAGCACACCATCAATTTCAACGACTTCCTTTGAATATTTTGAAATGAGATGCAAGTATCAGTCTTCCTTACCAAACAAAGGCATATTGTAAAAAAAAAACTAAAATAATCTTTCAACTTCCAGATTGGCACATACTCGCTCGGTATAGCAGCTTTAGAACTTAAGAAACCAGTTTATGTACTAACGGAAAGTTTCAAATTCTCTCGGATATACCCTCTAAACCAAATGGACTTGCCTAAGGAATTCAAATATTTATCAAACACGTTGAAAAGTGGTAAAGATCTAAGCAAACAACATCCATTGGTCGACTACACACCTCCCTCCTACATAACTTTATTGTTCACGGATTTAGGCATATTAACTCCATCAGCCGTTAGTGATGAACTAATTAAATTGTACCTGTAAATAATTTAGTATAATACGTAATGATTGAAATAAATTTTGTTTATAAAAACTGATCTTTTATTTTCTCCTGAATTGGTGACATGGAATTTAAAGTTTACCAGAAATATGTAGATCTACAGTGGAGCTTAAGAAACGAGAATTGGATCGTTAGTGATTTTCAAAATTCTTCACATAATAGGAGATATGGAAGTAGCTTTTGTAATAACGACCTCTATAATGTTTTCCAGGTCTACTTTAAATAAAAGTGTGCAGCTGACAAACTTGTTTTCCCCTTACACGACCCTGCGGATTCATCTGATCTAATAACTCTTACATTAGACGCCTTTAGCTTTAACACTAGGAGCAGACTTAGGGTCCCCGGTAAACGTACTCGTCGAACTCGGCAAAGAGTTCGACGTGCGACCTAACCTAAACATCAGCCCACTGAGTTTCTAGCCGGATCTACTCAGTGGATCATGATTACAATTAGGTCTCCTTTGGAGGCGCTCAGGTAGCTGTTAGCAAATCCCACCCCTCCTGGCTGAGCTCGTGCTCGCCCACCTGTCTTGGTGAAACTGGAAATGCCTCCGAGCCACCAGTAATCCTTTAATCCAAAAAAAATAATGTTTCCCATCATTAAAGTTGTGCATGCATTAGTACTTCATTTCCACAAACTAGATAAAACTAAAACGTTCTTACTCATGATGAGTTCTTTACTGGTGGTAGGACCTCTTGTGAGTCCGCGCGGGTAGGTACCACCACCCTGCCTATTTCTGCCGTAAAGCAGTAATGCGTTTCGGTTTGAAGGGTGGGGCAGCCGTTGTAACTACTTGAGACTTTAGAACTTACCTCAAGGTGGGTGGCGCATTTACGTAGTAGATGTCTATGGGCTCCAGTAACCACTTAACACCAGCTGTGAGCTCGTCCACCCATGTAAGCAATAAAAAAAAATTTTTTTATCGAAGCTCTATTAGCACAGTAGATTTTTTAGGTTATTCATAATGGTTTGTATGGAACTCGGTAGCTAAAATACCGCCTTTTTTTAATTACCTGAATTCTCATAGTTACCATTTCATCCAGCGTAGTCCTTTTTTATTACCCATTCTGTTGGCTATCTACTTTGCTAAATAAAAAGAAATTAGATCATATTGAAATGAACTTGAACAGAATTAGAAAAGAAAATAAAAAAAACTTTATACTATTATCTGGCACTTTATTGTACGAAAAGATATTTACAATAAATCATACATATCAAATACTTTTGTTCCTTACATAAAATATATTTATTAATACGAGTTGCTCACTTTTTTTCCTGTTCTAATATAATTTTTGTACCGCCAAAACGATTGGCGCTTAAAACGCCAAAAGAGGCAAGAAAACGAAATTGAATAAAATAAAAACTTTTCCTTTAACGATATTTTTTTTAAATCCGTGGAAGCACATAATAATATCACATTCTTTTAAATCCGAGCAACATTCAACAAATAAACTTAAGGTATACTTGGGTTAATTTAATTATTTTCGTTAATATTATTAAAGGCAGTGTAACTAATCTTGAGTTACACTGTTTCTTTCATGTTTCTTTATTGGTTCTTTCATTTGAAAAAAATAAATGAAAATGACGTAGGTATAACGGTCTAATTATTCCTAATCCTAACATACATCACGTTTATTATTAAAGTCTGTTTCTGATGAAATTAAGTCATTAATTCCTTACAATCATTAGTCTAATCTTATGCACTTACGTACTTAAATGTTTGGATCGTGTTACTGCCATATATTGTTTTTTGTGTAACATAATATGGTTAGTCAATTACATACCTAACTCAATTTTTTTTAGAATATTTGCATTTAATTCATACATTTCTTACAATACATACCAATCCTAACCTAATATGAATATCTAAATTTTTTATGAATTAATACTAAACAATATATAAGGTTTAATATAGTTAAAATAACATTTATGAACTAAAAACACTTTTTAATGAAATGTTGTAATGTTTAAATTTTAATTATAAAGAGCCACTCGAAGGAGATCCACACCTTATTGTGACAGTACGTAGGTACTGCGAATGTAAGTGTAAATTATAAATATTTTGACTTAAAGTTTATCAGTATATACCTAAATTTTTTTATTAAATAAAATGTTTTTATCTTCTTTTCTAAAGTTTTCAAGGTTCCGGACATAATAAAACAAGTTTGCGATTTAATATTGTCAGTTGTTATTTCAGATCATTCATAATTTCAAAGGTTATTTACAAACAATCAAAATAATTTTAAAAAGCGTCCGTAGGTACCTACTGGTAGAACCAATATTTTATGGTTTGATTGATTTAACTTTAATAATTTAAAATCGCCTTATATTTTAAATGGTCGTTAAATTGGTCCATGGATTTTAAAAAGAATACTGTAATGGCACCACTAGCACAAAAATAATACCGCAAATTGTGCCAAAGGTAAGGTTATCTTCGAATCCAGTGTACAACTGAGATGAATATTGCTTTGTTGGTCGACTGTTTAATTACCCTGATTATTGCAACACGGACTTAGTGTTTGATTCCCTATCAGAAGTAGTATCTTTGCGAAAGATATATATTGAGTCCCGAATACCAATAGTCATTTAGATAAATCATTACTTATTTATGTTTCGGCACTTTCGCATTGGTGTAACGAAATTGTTCTCGAAAACGAAAATGAGCCCTTCATTTTATGTGTTGTACGCAATTTTACACTGGAAAATCGTAAAGGCACCGTCGTATCCCGAACGCGAGGTTCGAACTGCAATCGTGTTATTGCAGGCGCGTAAAACTTACTAAAATTGTTTGGCTTTGTAAACAAAAAAATACATTTTCCAAAATTTTTTAAACACAATTTTAGACACAATTTGTTTTTAAAAAATTCTCGAAGATGTCCAAGCAACAACGAAATCAAATGCATTTCGGTAACCTTAAAAAAATCTGACACGGAGGAATATCTTGCACTGAATTCTTATCTATTGTATATACTGTCTATGATAGTGTATATCTGGTGGAAATGCGGCCGCTTATCAGGCTCATACTCCCAGCACCTCAGCATAAGTGCGTACACGTCTTCGGGACATCCTTCCGGTGCTGGCATACGATATCCTAGAACAAACAAGTTAGTGGTTAGTATACATTTAAGTGAAACTAATAGATTATTAGGTCTTTTTTGGGATGGACGGAATATGGTTTACCCGAAGTGGTTGCCGCTTAACCAGGAGGGAGACTACTAGGAACAGCCTAAGTGCCTTCCCAATAAGGCTTGATCAAGGTCAGTTCTTTTTACGATTGCATTTATAACCGGATCGAAATAGGATACGAGAATAAAATATATGGTATTACTGCTATATCCAATTCCCCGATCTACCCGATGTGCACACGAAATTTCATGAGAATAGGTTGAGCCACTTCGGAGGAGTTTGGCAACAAACACCGCGACACGAAAATTTTATATCTTAGATTAACAAAATTCGCGCGACCTTCAGTAGGTCGTCAGTAGACCTCATAGGATGCCTGCATATTCTGCGTTTTGTAGTGCATAGCAATTCACTGGTTGTAGGTGGCATAAGACCGATGCTGTGGCGAACCTTGGGTGAGGTCTATGTCCAGCAATGGACTGATGATGATGATGAACATAATCGAAAGAAGCTTACCGGTATCGATTTTTTCTCTAGCCCTTGAATTGCTCATTCCCGCGTATGGCGTGTCTCCCTTTGCAAATATTTCCCACATCAATACTCCGTAACTCCATACATCACATAGCGAAGTGTATTTTCCTGAAAATTTGAAGATCATTAAGCGAGAATCATATAATTGTTTGTTTAAAATAAATGTGTCAATCAAAATTAAAACAACATGTAATAAAATGTAGAGAATGTATGTGTTACTTTTAAATCGTTTGCCTTGTACCTACACATCATTTTAAATCCTACCAAATGAAACGTACCTACATATTTAAATAAAAATATACAACATATAGGAAAATGAAATAATAAAATAAACTATTTTTTTTTTTTTTATTGCTTAGCTGTGTGGACGAGCTCACAGCCCACCTGATGTTAAGTGGTTACTGGAGCCCATAGACATCTACAACGTAAATGCGCCACACACCTTGAGATATAGTTCTAAGGTCTCAGTATAGTCACAACGGCTGCCCCACCCTTCAAACCGAAACGCATTACTGCTTCACGGCAGAAATAGGCGGGGCGGTGGTACCTACCCGTACGGACTCACAAGAGGTCCTACCACCAGTATATTTAATAAAATATGCTAAAATAAAGTAAAATATATAGACAAACCGAAATTCAATGCCTCAGGTGCCGTCCACTTAATAGGTATTTGTTTCATTCCTCCGGAAACTATGTACTCCTCTTCTTCCCTAGACATGCCAAAGTCTGATATTTTCACAATGTTGTCGTCTCCGACGAGACAGTTTCTGGCGGCGAGGTCGCGGTGAATGCAGTTCTTGGACTCGAGGTAGCGCATGCCCCCCGCCGCGTCCCGGCACATCGCCATCAGCGTGCGAGAACTAAGCGCAGCTGCCCTCGTACGGAGGTATGTGAGAAGAGAACCTCCTAGAAGAAATATTGGGTGAACTATTTAAAAAACTACCACAACCATAGACCTTCTTTGTAGCCATTATAGACAGACGAGCTCTTTATATTTGAAATATGTATGTAACCTACTATTTGCATGGAATAAAAGGCTTATTATTATTATAGACTAGCTGACCCGGCAGACTTCGTAGTGCCTCAATCGATAAATAAAAGACCTAAACTTTTGTATAAAATAAACATAAAACAAACAAAAGGAATCCGTCCGACGGGGGACACATCAAAGGAAAAACAAAATTGTTATTTTTATTTAATTCCGAGCATTTTCATATTTATCTACTGTTACCGAGTCCTGGCAACCCCCGATCGAGAGCCAGCGCTAAAACTATAAAAACGATCCCTCGCTGCGCCTTTGCCTAACTCTCAGACACAGCCCACTGAGTTTCTCGCCGGATCTTCTCAGTGGGTCGCGTTTCCGATCCGGTGGTAGATTCTGCGAAGCACGACTCTTGCTAGGGTTCGTGTTAGCAACGTCATCAGGTTTGAGCCCCGTGAGCTCACCTACAAAAGTTAGGGTTACGCTGATATAGCCTCTCAAGGCTCTCAGCTTAGGTAGGAAAAAATAAAAAAAAGCCTTTGCCTCTTTTTTGTGCGTGGCGTTCGCGTGTGCGGTTCTTGTTGAAACATGTTTGGTTCTTGTGTAATTTTAACAGTTTTCGTTAATAGTAAATTGAAATCATTTTGTTAGAAGTTTTGTTAATTCAGTGAAATATAATTAGGCCAGTTCTGTGTTATTTATTTCTTTTTGTTAACTACCTCACTTCTGGTCGAGAATACTACCTATTAAGCCTTCTCAGGACCTCCACATACAATTCAAGACCAAAATTTGCCAAATCGGTCCATCTGTTCTCGAGTTTTAGCGAGACTAACGAACAGATAACGAATAGATAGCAGATAACATACGGCTCACCTGCTGCTTAGTGGTTACCGTCGCTTATGGACGTCAGAAATGCCAGAAGCATCTGCCTACCAAAAGCTTTTCAACTCCTTTACTTTAAATAGATAAACGAGCCCACAGCCGTCCTCGCATTAACTTATTACCAAAACCCATTCATATAACAACATAAAAGCCGCCACGTAGTTGTAAAACGTCGAATGGAAGTTTCAATATTACTTAAAATTCTACTGAACAATATATTACTGACTAAATAGACCTATCTCATAATTATTTCGTCATATGTATGCACGACTTCCCTCATTATCTATACTAATATTATAGAGGAAAGATTTGTTTGTTTGTTTGTATTGAATAGGCTCCGAAACTATTGAACCGATTGGAAAGATTCTTTCACAGTTTGGAAGCTACACTATTCCCGAGTGACATAGGCTATAATATTTTTTGAAAAAATTTGGGATCTTTACTAAAACTCCAATAATGTAATCCAAGGTGTAAAAAAATTACCTAAAATATTCTTTACATCGCGTGCCCTACAAAAACTATTGATGGTAGAATAAAATAATGTACTACGACTTTGTAGAACACATTATTATTTACAAAAAGTGTCGCGACAGCTTATGTCTAACTATTATAGTTATGTCGCAATAAGTGTTCTTTTATTTTAAAAAATAAATGCCAAATATCGTTTTTTTTTTTTTTGTTAAAGACCCGAGCGGAGCCGGAGCGGGTCGCTAGTTATAATATATATTGGTTATATGATAATAGACGTTAAAAAGTGGAAAGCCGAATTGTGATGCATTGAAAACAAAACTGACAAAACACAGCGCACGATAACTCACTGAACAGACCCAAATCACATTGATCTCGATAACGGGTGGATTGTTTCGACGATTTGTAAGGAAATGTACGTAAGCTAAACAAGTAGTACATTAATAAAAATCTAGTCGTTTAACTGCGTAAACAATTAATAATTTTCCTGGTTGAATATCTAAATAGATTCAAACTACCATTACTACGTTCGATTTAGTATAAATAGATGTGATCAGTAAGTCCGTAACTAATTATTTATTTGTTTATGTATTCATCACTATCATAACTTTAATAGTCCTTTTCACATCAATGTAAAATGCGGATATGTTTTTAAATATGTATAAATGATGTAAAAGAGTGCCTGTACGGCCCAATTGTAAAAAAATATATGAAACGAACACTTAAGAAAATAATTAAACATTATTAGGTGGGCTTTAAACTTAACCATGAATATTTATTCTGACTATGCAACCGTTGACTGTGCTTCACGCTCTTCTCCAATTTTTACACTTCCACCCACATGGAAAACTGTATTTATGTAGTAATCTGAACCCACACGTCCAGTGTCTAAATATACGAATGACACAGACTTCCAGCTTACCCGCTCAAATTTCAATACGAGACATTATTTAAACAAAACAAATTAGTCCCTAATATAGCTCTCACTCATCTAGACGATAATGTATGCGCCAAATTCTAGTCTATTTTAATTTACATAATAATATATCAGTGCAGTTATTTATCAGTAGATAGATGTATTCGATTTCAAGCCATTTGACTTCATCTATAGTAGTTCCGTTCCGTTGTCCGCGATGGACACCTAAACTACTGAACCGATTTTAACTTTTTTTTAAATATGTGTTTTGTTCCAACTTAGGCCATAGGATGGGTTTTTTTTCGATTAATGGTCGAAATATTTATTAGTTAACAATAAAATTATTTCATATGTTGATTATTGCTATTAATTGCAAATTTCATAACTCTAAAACAGATGGCGCCTTAAATCAGTTTTTGCAGACAATTGTAATACTGTCTGACATTAATATCTCATAGATAGCGCTATGTTAAAAATACCAACGTTTCACATAAGTTACAATTTAATGGCATAAACACCATGTGTTGCTGAGGCTAAAGTATAAGTGAAATTTATTTCGTAGTAAACGCAATACAGTGAAATCCAGTAGTTCTTACTTTGTTAATTTTTGGTATTAGCTAGCCGGCCACGTGTTATTGAGTAACAAAAACCTTAGCCACGGCAACGTGTGGCCGGGTCTGCTAGTGTCAATATAAAACATTATTTACATTTATGGCTGTAATCACCATTATGTGTAAGTTTTAATTGGATACCTAACCGTCGATTCAATGACGAAGGATTATGTTTTTTGGGAAATTAGGCAACTGCTTTCTTTGGCAAGCGCACGCATGCCATTGAATTGTAACTAGCTGCGGCACTTTTCAACTCAATAGGATAAACAAACAAAAATAGAATTTCCTGTTTTGTGCAATAGAGTACTGAAAAGATATATTCAAGCAATTTTGATTCGTTAGATTTACTTTTGCTTTTATTAATAATACCCATTAGTAATGTGAGTACTTAAAATAATTCGAAAATCTCTTAAAATAAATAAACAACTCGATACGCATAAAAATTCTGTTAAAAAACAATTACTGTCATTAGAGAGAGAGAGAGAGTATTCTTTATTGTACACCAAAAAAACAAATAAACAGTGCGATACATTAAACACAAAAAGTACAATTGGCGGTCTTATCGCTAAGAGTTATTGTCATTATGTACAGAAAACGAATAAACGAACCAAACACTCGAAAATTGTTTCAGTCCATTACACTATCCCGTTTTAAACATGTCGATATTTTGCAGATGTAGAACTTAAGACGCAGATATGTCCATATTATATGTGACGTATTATCAATTTGCAGTAAAATCGGAATACTCAGATGAACATTAGATAGCCGTTTTAATTTAAAAAATGTTCTAGAGAATGATATCATAAGGTCTTTGCGTGAACACTACCTAAAGTGTAATCACTAAACACCAGGTGAGACGTATGTTCGTCTATCTATCTATTTAAATAAAAATAAATTGCTGTTCGTTAGTCTCGCTAAAACTCGTGAACAGGTGGACCGATTTGGCTAATTTTGGTCTTGAATTACTTCTGGAAGTCCAGAGAAGGTTTAAAAGGTAAATAAATTTATATGAAAATGCTCGGAATTCAATAAAAATAATAATTTTGTTTTTCCTTTGATGTATCCCCCGTCCGACGGATTCCTTTTGTTTGTTTTAAAGTTTATTTTATACAAAAGTTTAGGTCTTTTATTTATCGATTGTGGCACTACGAAGTCTGCCGGGTCAACTAGTAAGCAATAAAAATCATAATATTATTCTGGAAATTATAATAATTTGTACCTGAAACGAGCTCCATGACAATCATAATGGGTTGCTTCTGTACGGCGATGCCAATAAGCCGGACGATGTTAGGGTGCTGGTACTGCTTGAGGATCCGTCCCTCCTGTAGGAACGTCCGCTTCTGCTCCTCTGGTAGCGCAACCCTACACGTCTTCACGGCTACCTCCTGTCCTGTCGTCTTCAGACGCGCTTTATACACGTCACCGAAATTACCCTGTTCGAGAAATTTCACCATATTGTTACGCCATCTATCGCCGAATAGTCGAACGAACATCGAAGGATCTAGTAGCACCTAGAACGCTGGAGAAGTACAAAGCCATCTATTGTCAGATAGCGGAAACATAACATTAGAGATGAGTGTAAAAAAAAAGTCGTTTTTGGAACGAAGTTCCTTATGGGACGATACGGAGAGGTATCCTAACCGAGAAAAAGCGTCCGTAACGTAATTTTTTTATTAGTAATGCACACAGTGTACGGCTTAACTTTGTAATAACGTTCAAAAATAACATATTTTTTTATCATTCATTGACCACGATCTCAGAGCGTTCGTTTGCGCAATACACTAACTCTTATGCAAACAACCGTGAATGAAGTGTACAACAATAAGTTCGCACGTTACCGAATGACCGTGGGTTGTTGCGAAACCTCCAGTTCTATTTTCTTTATACCTCGAATAGAACTTAAAATTAATATTTTTATAATAAGGAACTTCGTTCCTATCCGGTGTTCCACGACACCACACATCTTTTTATTTTATTATTTAGTTGATACAACCCAATATCGATCTTACCCTTCCAATCTTATCGAGCAGTTGTACATCATCGTTGTTGAGTTCCCAGTTCTCTCTGGGCACCGCGCGCCGCAGTAACGCGCCCGAACGCGCCGTCACGGGCACGCCGCTAGCCCTCTGCCACGCTATCAGCTCGGCCACGGATGGGAACGCTGCTCCTTCGAAACGATAGTGACCCTGGACATAAAAATTAACGGCATGTATACCAATCCGAAAAAGGGCTCTGTACCATCTGCTGGGAACGTGTTGTGAGCTTCTTCGGACACATCATGCGGTCTCCCAGACATGAGTTAGAGAAGCTCATAATTTAGTGTCGCTTAGAGGGCAAACGCGCTCGAATTCGAATAAAATGGAGAAAAAACTTATTTTAAACTTAAACATACCTCTGGCGTGGTCTGTACAATGAAGTGCTTATGCTGTCCCCAGCAAACGGATAACACTAGCTGCCTCGCGTGGTTCCTGGTTGTTTCACGGACTAGGTAGTCTCCGTCACTACGCAACAGCCTCACCACCTCCTCGCGTGGTAATACACCGTGGAACCACTCCTGTTCCACTAGAGAACGCTCTGTCTCACTCACGCTCACCTGAGAAATGTTTTGAAAAAATCTATTTAATTGTAATTGTGAGCATAAAATACGTTATAAGTATTTACTAACTAAGCATAATACAACAAAACAGAACAACGAAAACTGTCACAACAAACACAGGCTCAGACCATGCACGTGAAAGATATTAGCAGTGTCAACATGAAAAATAAAGAACACTTGAAATCGAACACAAAATTATATGCTCGTTATAATGTAACCTCGTATTCCTTTTCGAGTTCCAGCTGTAGTTGTTTCAATCGTTTCTTCCTACGAGGGATCACGTAAGGCGGCGGTAGCTCGGAATGTGTTATGTACATCGAAAACGGATCCATCAACTGTCCAGAATTTTATGATACTTAACGGGTCATGACCTACGCCTAGTTTACTTTGAACCGCACACTAAAACCACGAAATAACGTGGGAAAACAGGATGAAGTGACGCCAATATCTCAATCAGACTGAAACGCGCTCAGACGGTCCGTATGCAATGTTAAGATATATAGAACGTCATAAGCGACTTCACCTTGATTTTGAAACTGAGTTTTAACGTGAGCGGGTGCTATTTTAATTTCATACAAAAGTGTAGGAGAGAAGTTCGTACTGTGCACGGTGACGCGAGAACTCGTGCTAAAATTAGAGACGACGAAAGACCAACGTTTTCTATTTGTTGTTCCGTGCTTCGGTGCGGCGCTGTGGGAGGGTAAGCGTCATGCAACTGGCGCACGCCGCGTCATGCCGCGCGGCCACATCGCTGTTAGTGGCACTCACCACACTGTTACGACAATGATCTACAACGCGACTCCTTCGCTTCCTCGTCGCGTGAACACGACAATGCACATAAACATCGAGGCGTTTTTTCAAGCGACGCTTCACAACTCTGATCCGTTTGCAACGTCGAGTTTGTACGGTTACCGTGTCCGCGGGGCCCTCACTGCTGCTCCGATAAGTCTTTGGCGGTAAAGCGGGACTAGACGGTGCTGACTTTCGTCGGAAAGGTCGTATGAATAGTCTGAAGAACGGCTTCGGAGGAATTATCGAGTGGAGGTGCAACCGTAACGCATCCATTGACGTTTTCGAGTCAAAAGATGATCGATCCTGACGGTTGAACATTAATTATAAGTAGTGGTAGCCCAGCGATCGAAATTCGACCATTATCTATACATATAAATAAAATTAAAGTGTCTGTTTGTAGTATTGAAATAACCGCTTTTTACTACATCCATATGAATATATAACTAGTCAGGTCATAAGTATTGTCACACAGTAAAAACTTTTCTTTTAGAATGCTGGCCACAAAAAAGTTTATTGAATTCGAATTTCGAATTGTTCATGAAAATAAAAATGTATACTTTTAGAATTTTACTCATTTTTAAATATGGAGTGGACGCTTAAAGAAGACCGTGTTGCAGTTATTGCGTTGCATCGTTGCGGTTACGCGCCAATTAAAATTTTTAACATACTGAAAAATTTGAATATAACCAAAAGATTCGTTTGTCGTACCATCAAACGATACAATGAAGACTCTAGTGTAGATGACAGGTCAAGAAGTGGTCGCCCTCGGTCTGTTAGGACTCCAGCAGTGATAAAAGCTGTGAAGCCGCGAATTCAAAGAAATCCCAAACGTAAGCAGAAACTGTTGGCCCTTCAGATGGGGTTAAGCAGAACCACGGTGAAAAGGGTGTTAAATGAAGACTTAGGGCTTCGGGCATATCGAAGAAAAACAGGACATCGTTTGAATGCTCGTCTAATGGACCTGAGACTGAAGAGATGCCGCGCTTTGTTGAAGCGGTACGCGGGAAAAAAATATCGGGAAATTCTTTTTTCGGATGAAAAATTTTTTACCTTAGAAGAGAGCTACAACAAACAAAATGATAAGGTGTACGCACACAGTAGTGAAGAAGCGAGCAACCGTATTCCGCGTGTCCAACGAGGTCATTTTCCATCCTCGCTCATGGTATGGTTGGGAGTTTCTTATTGGGGCTTAACAGAGGTACATTTTTGTGAGAAAGGTGTAAAAACGAATGCAGTTTTGTATCAAAATACAGTCCTGACGAACCTTGTTGAACCTGTTTCTCATACCATGTTCAATAACAGGCACTGGGTATTTCAACAAGATTTGGCGCCAGCTCATAGAGCGAAGAGCACACAAGACTGGCTGGCTGACGCCGCGTGAAATCGACTTCATCCGGCACGAAGACTGGCCCTCCTCCAGTCCAGATTTGAACCCGTTAGATTACAAGATATGGCAACACTTGGAGGAAAAGGCGTGCTCAAAGCCTAATCCCAATTTGGAGTCACTCAAGACATCCTTGATTAAGGCAGCCGCCGATATTGACATGGACCTCGTTCAAGCTGCGATAGACGACTGGCCGCGCAGATTGAAGGCCTGTATTCAAAATCACGGAGGTCATTTTGAATAAACTTTAGTGTCATAAGAATCTATGTTTTGTTAAGTTCATTTTGGTATATGAATGGTTACATCATGAATAAACTGGTTTCAATTATTTTACATTAAACATGTGACAGAATTTATGACCTGACTAGGTATACGAAGCGAAGCGGTAGGCTATATTCCTCGGCCTTTTGTAAAACCTGCCGCAGCGTGTGCCTTGTATTTTTTTATTAGATGGGTGGACGAGCTCACAGCCCACCTGATGTCAAGTGGTTACTGGCTGCCCATAGACATCTACAAAGTAAATGCCGCCACCCACCTTGAGATATGAGTTTTAAAGTCTCAGTATACTTACAACGGCTGCCCCGCCCTTCAAGCCGAAACGCATTACCTACCCGTACCTACCCGTGCGGATTCTACCACCAGTCAATTAGTCCAGTCAAACAGTTTATTATTATCATCTGCAAATATCGGAATACGTTACCTGATGATCGGGAGAGCTTCCGTCTAAGCTGTCAACGCCGACTGTCTCGGCCGACAGATCCGGGCAGCCGCTGGGTGCTTCTTCACATCCTAGTTCGGCCAACGCGGATCGTATCATCTCCGCTTGTTTCGCACATTTGCGTTCTGCTACGCGTAGCTCTAACAACTTTATGGGCTCCGATGTTGTGACGGGAATCGGCGGAGGAGAGTGCCTGTCAAAGAAAATATCAACTGTGAGATTCTTTCAAATAGCTCTTTTTTTTATTAATTGAAATACTTAAAGCCCTATGTCTAATACACTAACAAAATCAGGACTCTTCATACTTTGACTATCCCTAGATTAAAAATCGCGCAATAAAAATCAAACCAAAATTATAATTTGCGTAATTTCTGGTGCTAGGGCGTCTTGTGAGTCCGCACGGGTAGGTACCACCACTCTGCCTAGTTCTGCCGCGAAGCAGTAATGCTTTTCGGTTTAAGGGTGAGGCAGCCGTTCTACTGTAAAAACTGAGAACTCATATCTCAAGGTACATGGCGACATTTACCCATTTACCCACCTAAGCAATAACAAAATGTAGTACTTACACCGTTACCCGCCACCCCGTGTACTTATCATAGGTAATATTGGGATTTTGACAAAAAGCTTTCCTGAAGGACTAACAACAATTGCACCGGAGTTTTAAGTTAATCAGATATACCATTTTGGAGAGCATTGATCACGAACAAAGACAAAAATATTTATTTTCATAATTACTAGTAATTAATATAATTGGAAGTAGATTAATTTGTAACAAAAAATAAACATTCTTGAACTGAATTTCTTTTATATATCCATCGACATACCTGTCGATTCCATTTACGCCGTTCGTGAGTCCGGTATTGTTGTTTTTGCAAACCCCATTCCCTATTATTTCTGGTCCCTGCAAAGCGGTCTGTTTCTCTCTGTTGTCCTGCAATGTTGCCTCCAGTTCTGTGAGTTTCTCCTTCAGCCACTCAACTGTGAGATTATCGACTGTCAGTTGATTTGGTTGTAATTTACCGCTCGTGTCTTCCACTAGGCTTTCGTCAAATGTAAATATCACTGGTGTCGATGGAGGCGATCTGGGAAAGAATAAAATAATAATTTAATAATGAAATGCAATAAAAATCGATTGTAGCCTTTTGTTTACAAATACAGCTAGATTTACGGACAAAACATAAAGCAGAAAAGTATACAAATTAACTTAAATGAAAAGGCAAAGAGGTAGGTATACAAATACGAGTATGATTTAGCTGATATTTCGATCACTGATTTTCTGTCAACCTCATGTGGGATTCGTAGTTTGGGCCGCCATGTGTTAGGTACTTCTTGCAACTCAGGTAGAGTATGTAATGAACAAAAATGTTTCTCTTTCACACACGATTTAATAAAACATTCATAAAACATTGGCCGTAGTTAGACTGGCTTCGCTTTTCCTACATTGCAAACGGTTGTCACAAGGTGCCTATTTTATTTGTATTGAATTTGTTTTTACTTAATTGAATATGTATTCACTAACATAGTTTTCAAGAATAATTGTAACTGTTATGACTAATGTTTGCTTAATGATCAGTAATTTGACCATTATCCGACACAATAGAATTTAGATTAATTTTATATATTACATTTTCTTTTGTCTCTACACTATCGTTTCAAAAAATTACTATGTGCTATATTATTTATTTACGATTTAACACAAAAGATTGTCAATAGGTACTGAACCAAATAATTATTGAATTTATATAAGAAAGCGAATATATGTTTCTGTAACCTGAAATGAGGTGATAAAAGCAACAAATTGTATATAGGAGGGTGAGTATATATGTAGGTACCTAAGTTTGTGCGCGTTCTTCTTTTGACTAGTAATATATCTTAATTATCGAGAATGGATAGAATACGGAATGAACATGTTAGAGAAAGTCTGAAAGTGACACCTGTGACAGAGAAGCTGAGAAGTACGCGTTTGGGATGGTATGGATATGTGATGAGACGAAATGAAAATGAGGTTGGTAAGAGAGTGATAACTATGAATGTGGAAAGACATAGAGAAAGAGGTAAACCTAAGAAGAAATGGATGGATTGCGTGAAAGACGATATGTGTAAGAGAAGAGTGAGCGAAGAAATTGTATATGATAGAGGAGTGCGAAAGGAGAAAACATGTTGCAAAGACCCCAGGTGACTGGGAGAAGGGCAGGAGAATGATGATGATATCGTAATTAATGATACGTTGTTCGTATATCGATATGCGCACCTTAAAATTAAATAAAAACATTTGTAGTAAAGCAAGTCCGCTAGCGTTAAAATAGAATTCCATTAACTAAATCTGTATGCGAACATTGTATAATTTAATTTTAAACATCGATGGTGTTTGCTAACTGCGGTGAATGTAGTACGATCGGATTCTAAAAACGATAGCAGACATTTATGTTAATTCAGGGTTGCATACTTTCTACAAAATCCTCTTACGGATACGGATTACGATCTAATTTATTTTTCAACGAATCATTTAGAGGAAATACCTACTTCCTTTTCTTACAAACGTCATTTGCGGTAAGATAAATAATGAAGGTCATTAGTTTTAGTGATAAAAATGAAGTCATCGGTTTATTTTTAAGTGATTGTTATTTGGTGTCTAATATCTGAACGGGCTCCGCAGGGATTCGGTAAAGATTGTTGTTGAAAATAATCGTTATTGGCCGTCTGATTATCTATAACGGAATAGGAGATTCCATCTCGAAGCTGTTTAAATATGGAACGTTGGTTATTAATGACTTATTTAAAATAAAGATAACATTACGTATTTATTATTGCATAATAATGTATGTGAACATTAACAAATTGTTAATCTCAATTGTTCACTATTACTAATGTACCTCGACTTTAGAAGCGAAAGAGCATATCAATGGTTTCAACCTTACCAATTTTAGTTATAGTTATAGCAATCTATAGGATATCTATAGGATTTATTAAAGTAATTCTCATAAAACAGTCTTAGAAGAAAGCTAATTTGCAAAGATTATATCTCAGTTCTGCTTCTTATTTTTCTTTTACTTTTTTTTCGTACCTAATCGTAGGTAACCCACGGAGCCATTCCAACTATGCGCTGACGGATATGTGACCTCATGTTCAGAGAATTTTGTGAAACTGAATGAATATGTGAATATTGTGAAACATATTAAATATTATGTTGCTATTAAACAAGCAATTAGTATTTTAAGTAAATAGTATTTCGAGGTTTTACAAAGAATATTCACACGACTTTATAAAAGGTTCCGAGATTCGTAAGACGAAGAACGTGATCATGACATTTATAAATACTTAGTGCGTGTAGTGAATCTAACTACTAAAAAACCACTTTACGATTTGCGATGCACTGGCCTTTACATTTTATATACAAACAAAATTTGCATTTTACGCATTTTAGAAGTCGTCGTGGCCTAAGGGATAAGACGACCGGTGTATTCGTGTCGAGCGATGCACCGGTGTTCGAATCCCAGGCGGGTACCAATTTTTCTAATGAATTACGTACTCAACAAATGTTCACGATTTACTTCCACGATGAAAGAACAACATCGTGTAATAAAAATGAAACCCGCAAAATTATAAATTGCGTAATTACTGGTGGTAGGACCCCTTGTGAGGCCGCGCAGGTAGGTACCACCGCCCTGCCTATTACTGCCGTGAAGCAGTAATGCGTTTCGGTTTGAAGGGTGGGACAGCCGTTGTAACTATACTGAGATCTTAGAATCTCAAGATGGGTGGCGCATTTACGTTGTAGATGTCTATGGGCTCCAGTAACCACTTAACACCAGGTGGGCTGTGAGCTCGTCTACCCATCTAAGCAATAAAAAATAAATAAAAAATATATTTTATTAAGAACTCACTTGTACTTCTCTAAGAACTCTTTGTACTCGTCTTGAGGCCTCAGATTCTGCACTGTAGTCTCGACTTTGGTCTGGATCTCCCTGAACTTTTCGGTACTATAGTCTGAACGCTGCACTACTTCTAAAAGGATCCCTTTCCTGTTCGAAGAAGTGTGAATAGTAAAATGTATTGTATTAAATCAACAAAAATAGACTATGTAGACTTTCTAGAATATGAGTAATATAAAAATGCAAACAAAAACACAAGTTAATGTTTCAATGTAAAGATTATTAGGATGAATGCGTAGATGATACTTGGTTGCGGTATAATCGCGACCGGCATGGCGGCAGCGTCTTCATTGTGCCTGACTTTTGAGATGTCCACGAACAACATTGACTGCTCACCATCTCACATGGGCTGTTTACTAATTTAATTATCTTAAATTTAATGAAAAAACAGTTTTTTTTTTCGAAATAAAAGGTATTAAACACCGTAATACTAAAAGCTAAAAACTGAAAAACAATTTAACTAGTTACGCTAGAACTAGGACTAGTGATAGAGCCTCTTGTGAGCCCGCACGTGTAGGTTCCACCAACCTGCCTATTTCTGCCCCGAAGAAGTAATGCGGTCCAATTTGAAAGGTGAGGTAACCGTTCCACTAAATAACTGAAGCTGAGAACTCTTGTTTCAAATAGGCGGCGGCATTTGCGTTGTTGATGTCATGTTTATGGCAACAATGATTTGTCTATGACCTTGGAATATATATCATATAAGACCTAGCTTCGGCTTTTTTTAAAAATTATTTCAGAGAATATATAGAGCAGACAAGGCTGTATGGGCTTAGATCCCCTTGCCTTTCCTAACAAGGAAAAATTGTACCAAAAAAAAATTGTCTATGACCACTATTTAAGACCAGATTGGCCGTGAACACGTTCGCTGACTCATCTAAACTTTAAAAAAACCTAATGACCATTGATAATCAGTGAAAATGCAGCAAGAGATCCGATAAAGATAAGTGAATTATTGACCCAGTGACAACGCGCATGATTCTCCTGCTAAATCGCAGATACGAAACCCTAATAATATTCATGCTTAAGCGACAGGATCTTTGTGTTTTGTGGATCAGTAGACACATACCAAGAAGTAGCAGTAGCTTCCCCCTGGCGACGTTGCTGTTCTAAGTCACACATACCAAGAAGTAGCAGTAGCTTCCCCCTGGCGACGTTGCTGTTCTAAAAGCGCAGGGATGGCTGCAGTCCGAAGGGCTCGTTCGCATTCGGTCGCCTCAGCCAACAATAACACATACTCGTTGTGTGCCCGATGAAGTCTCCTGCACGCTTTGCCATATTTGTCTCTCGTCTCATCTAATTTCCTCCCTCCCCTGCTAGTTGGACCTGAAAACCACGATGGAGATTTTTTCTAACTTAGTTGACTTTACAATTGTTTTTATTGCTTTTTTTAGCAGATTAGCGTACGGCCCACCTGATGGTAAGTGGTTACCGTCGCTCATGGACATCAGCAAGCCAAGCCGCTGCTTACAGTTGAATACTCTCCACAAGTCTCGTTTGAAGAAGAACATGTCATAACGCTTGGGAAACACCGTGGAGGGGAGTTCATTCCAAGGCCGGATGGTACGTGGCAGAAAAGATTTTTAGAAACGCACTGTCGATGAACGCAGCGGTTCCAGATTATATTGATGAACTTTGCTCCGATGGCGGCGGGTGTGATGATAAAAAGGAGATGAGGAAATCATCTCGAATAATTCTTCAAAGAGTTTCACATGGAACATATTTCCATAAAAAATTAAACAGTATAAAATAACTGTTTAATACAAACTCTATAAATTAAAAGTAAAATAGACGGTAAGGAGTAATAACTTAACAGCGTTGAAATATGAATTATCAAATATAACTTACATTTGAGATAATTCTCTTCGAACTTGGCCCGCATCTGTTTGTAAGACTCAAGGCACTTTTGGTACTCGCTCTGTTTTCTCTGCACTTCTTCGGATAGCTGCAAACAAGATTATAAATTTATTGGAGTGCTTCGAAATGTCTCCTTTCATCTAAACATCTATCGTTTTCTGATTTAATATCTATTAAAAATGCCGTCAACAGTTGGTTCATTTAAGAGTAATTTTACTGTTGGAAGACCTCTTGTGAGTCCGCACGGGTAAGTACCACAACCCTGCCTATTTCTGCCCTGAAGCAGTAATGCGTTTCGGTTTGAAGGTCGGGGCAGCCGTTCTAACTATACGGAGACCTTAGAACTCATATTATTATGTCAAGGTGGGTGGCTGCATTTACGTTGTAGATGTCCATGGGCTCCTGTAACCCCCCGGTAACACCAGGTGAGCTCGTCCACCCAGATATGCAATAAATAAAAAATTCTTAAAAAAATTAAGTCGTATAAAGTCTTGAATTTGTAATAATAGGCCGGCTGAGCTCTTGTGTCGACTGACAGCGGCAACACTAACTAAAACTATCGTCAGTCAGTTCGGAGATAAATTCAATCAAAAAGAGTAAAAAGGTAAAATGTTCTTCTGAAATATTTGCGGTCATAAAGGTACTTGAAGCTTCGTCAACTCTCGTCTCAAATATTGCTCCCAGTTCTAAAATCCAGCTATCAGTTCTTTTATTTCATTCCATGCGTACTTGCAAATAGGTTATTAAATATGTTATTAAGTATAATAAAAAGATTTAGATAATTTATTACTAAATTCAAGTTCAATAACTATGTGCACCGATTCAGGTAGTCGATTTAAATATATTTATTTCCGTATTTGTACACGTACACCCGTAGGTACTCTTATCATTTCCGTAAATTTGGCCCAAAATAAAAAGCATATTGAAACAGCTGTGCTACATCCTACAAAGAACGTTTCTTTTAGATTAATTTAGAATTCATCAGCTAATATGTGTGGGACGAACAATACGTATCTAAGATCTAAAGGTTATGAATTTTAATGTAAGCAGTTTCATTTTCTTGTACATAGTTACACCAGCATGCCAGCTTTTTTTGTTTTCAGAAGACGTCCATTTGATTTATCTAGTTAATAGGTAGCCTCGACAAAAATAGGATAGCCTCGACAACTGTACAGATTTCAAAAAGGCGAAAAACAATGGAATATTTGAAATAGGTACGGGATTAAAACGTAAACCTATGGAAGCGCGTCTTAAATTAACCACAAAAACCTCTTTTCTCTAGAACGTATTGAATATCTTCCTTGTCTAGAAACTTCAACGCTGCAGGTCACGGCCACACTGTGACATCACTTTCTCTCTAATGATGTCACACATTCGACGTTCCACAACATCTATTTAGTATACTTTTTAACGTTCTCGATAACGTAAAAGTTAACTCAAATTTGTATAGAGTTGGAGGGTTTGCCGCTAGGAGCGCTGTTTCCATTGCTTACAAATTTGAGTTGAACTTTTGAAGAATGTTAAAAAACTTGCACTAAACACATAGAAACACAACACGATTTTGTGTGATACGGATCTTGTGAGATAAGTGAGCATGTTTTTATGTATTTATATTGCAATATCGAGATCGATCTGCAGCGTTTGCGGTAAAAAAAATACGAATGTATATTAATGAAGATACGGCACGCCTGGTTTATTTTAGTTATTTTCATAGTGTTATGTCCTATGGCATTTTGCTATGGGGCAATGCTGCCGATGTCGAAACGATTTTCATCCTGCAGAAGAGGGCTATTCGTGCTATTTATAATATGCACCCGAGGGAATCCTTGAGGGACAAGTTTAAGGAAATCAAAATTCTAACTTTAGCGTCCCAATACATTTTTGAAAATTTATTGTACGTGCGTAAAAACATTGAAGAATTCCCCAGAGTCTGCGATTTGCACAATGTGAACACTAGGAACAAACATAGGCTTGCGTTGCCGGTGGCTCGAATTAAGAAAATAAGCAACTCTTTTAGGGGGCTGGGTGTACAGCTTTTCAACAAGATCCCACTAAACGTTCAACTACTACCTGTTCATAGATTTAAGAAAACTGTTAAGGAACGTTTGTGCAACAAGGCATATTATAAAGTTAAGGATTATTTACTAGATGGCACTACGTGGGAATGAGGCGCTCGCTCCTGGCCTTTTCATTTTTCATTATTATTTTTTTTTTTTAGACTTGTTTTTTCTTTTATTGTGAATATTTCTATTTATTTAAAAAAAAGAAAATATTTGAGAAAAAACAAAAAAAAAAAAGCCCGCTGAGTTTGTTTCGCCGGTTCTTCTCAGGACTGTGGCTTTTTTTGGAACCGGTGGTAGAGTTAACATTGTTATTTGTATTTTGACATTCAACAAGTGTGTCATACTGACATCTAAGTTGAAATAAATGATTTTGAATTTGAAAATTTGAATTAGAGGTGAAAAACTATGTGGGTTAAGCGACGTTTCATTTAATACGCGACATTTAAATATCTTTGTAACTAAATGTCCGTTTTATTTGGTATTAGTATCAAAAATAACGGCCGTCTGGTGTAGTGGTAAGTGACATGGTCACTACACAAGGGGGTCGCGGGCTCGAATCCCGCCAAGGGAAGATATTTGTATGATAAATATAAATGTCTTTTCCAGGGTTATGGATGTATATTAAATATATGTATGTGTATAATAAAAATCTTACATTTATTTCCGTTATCTGGTACCAGTAACACAAGTTCTTTACGAACTTATCACGGGACCAGTTAACGTGGTGTGATAGCTAAAAAAAAAAAATTCGATGCTGTTAATTTAACTGCAGTTAAGTTTACCCCGTTCAATATTTTTTTATATAATTTTTTTTTCCAAATTATAAACTTTAAAAAGCTCTTCTGTAGAGTTTCAAAAATGTCGTTTAAACAAAAAAAAGTCTTTCACCCCTCGATATCTATCTCTATTATAAACTTAAAACGAACGTTAAATAAATCTTATTTAATTCAAGAAATTGAATTTGATGATTACCCTATTCAGCTTTCATCAAAATTTTCTCACGGCCATTTCTGTGTCTGCTAATTAAATAAAGACATGATGACACCAACTCAATGTTTTCAACAGTTATTAGTACGCTGTTCCGTGTTTTACAACCGTCATTATTAACAATTAAACGCTAATCTTAAATTACAACTTGTACCGTAGCATCAAGTGTATATGCATACAAAAAAAAAACTGTTTGTCCATGCAGTGTTTGGTTTTGCTTATAGTTCTCGTTTTATTTTATAACATCATTGCGGTAAGTTATGTTATGAGGAAATAATATAAGTGGGTCCAAAATTTTATTTTATTCGTAGCGACTTTTCTTTAATGATTTTAACGGCCGTCTGGTGTAGTGTCA
This sequence comes from Bombyx mandarina, assembly GCF_030267445.1. NCBI lineage: Eukaryota > Metazoa > Arthropoda > Insecta > Lepidoptera > Bombycidae > Bombyx > Bombyx mandarina. The sequence continues at coordinate 4,101,790 of NC_143213.1, forward strand.
AGTGACATGGTCACTACACAAGCGGGTCGCGGGTTCGAGTCCCGCCAAGGGAGGATATTTGTATAATAAATATTTATATTTTATTATAATAAATATTACATATTAATTAAAATATATTTGTATGATAAATATTAAATGTCTTTTCCAGGGTTATGGATATATATTAAATATATATATGTGTATAATAAAAAATCTTACATTTATTTCCGTTATCTGGTACCTGTAACACAAGTTCTTTACTAACTTAGCACGGGACCACTTAACGTGGCATGATTGTTGAATATTTATTATTATTATTCAAATATCATATACCAGCCAACAATGTGTTTACAAACAAATAATTTATCATCGACAAGTGGAGTCAAAACTTTTTAGGTGTAGGCACTTAGCCTTAAGAGGTATCCGGAAATGATTCCAATATTTGTGCTCACTTCTCAATTACTAACTAGGTGTAAACAAAAAAACGCATACTCATATCTTAAGGATACTTAAAGAAGTTCTTTTTTCGCATTTTTTTATTTTGTTTTTGTTATTTTTTTTCATACTGTCTTGTTGCGTCCTTATCGTTAAAATTTTAGATATTACATTTTCTGAATAACAACATTATCACATGAGAGTGACGATAAAAAGTCTTTTCGGCTAGAAGAAGATAATGAATAAAAAGAAGGACAAAGGAAGATAACAGAAGAAGATAAAGTGTACCCCGGTCTCTAGAGTAACTTCTACAACTTCGGTATCATCCGTCCATTGTACAATACAAATAGCCACAAGGAAACTTGTGCTACCTACATTCGAATTTCAGAAGTTCTATTGAAAGGTGTGGATACTAATATCTCCCTCGAGAGTAAAGTTTTCCTTAGACCGATTTTTTACTCTCCTGTACCAGTAAACTGAGTCACTCATCTCGTTAAGTATTTCGAAGTATGTATATTGTTATTTTATAAAATGAAAATAATAAAAACTACTTGAGTAAGAACGTTGAGTCGTTTTGGTAATCATTAACAAAGTTTTTATGAAATGAATCACACCAATGCCTACGGCATAAATAAAAATATGATGATACTAACTTAACGTTTAGATATACAACAGGTATGTTGTTGATGTTTTCTAAAGTAAAGATCTTTCACTCAGCCAATATGTGGTCATTGAAACCGTAAACTGTAAAGTTTAATATTATAAAATAATATATAAATGTAACATGACACGCTTTAAGAATGCTTTTTCAATTTTGTACAGTTTCACTCATAACTCTAGTCGGTGCACAAGTGCTAAAATATAAAAAAAAACTTTACAACTATTGATTTGGAATGTGACAGGCGGACAGACAGACACAGTTGTGATCGGATAAGACTGCTATCCTTTTATTGGATGTACAAAACCTTTAAAAGCCAGACATTATGTATAATTAGATGTCTATCTTAGCAGCAACTATCAATGTTTTTTTCAATAATACACATATGAAAACGAATAAAAATTGTGAATTTTTGACGATTTTGAAGACTGAAAGGTTTTCCGTATGTTTATGAAATATTTACATATTTACAGAGTAAACTCGAATATCATTATTATAATGCCTTAAGTACAGTTAACTGAATTTTTATCATTTTTATGGATCACGGAGCGGGTTCTTAACTTTTTAGACGTCTCCATCTTCCGAGAAAGATTTGAATCGGTCGCATTTAAATTTAAAAGTACACGGTAAAACAGCTTTGATTAAGCGGGTATCGCTAAAACAGTTTAATGTCCGAAGCCCACACGCTGCGATGTGATTACTGAAACACATAATGCGAACACATTAAATACGCCAATACTGAAACACCGCATAACTAATCACTGCGTATCGAATGCTTCGCTTCGTTTTATGGCTACACGACGACCTTATCGGTTAAAAGTCCTGTTTCAAAATTAAACTTCAATCTATACTAATATATAAATCTATAGTGGTTTTTACGGATGTTCCGTTATAACTACTGAACCATGCATCCGATTAACTTGAAACTTGATATCCATGTAGAAAATAAATGTACTTAATGGATAGGATAATATTTATATGAGTGTTGGACTCCCTACACCAGTTGCGGGGGCGTTAATGATGAGAATCTTTGCGGGGATGAGAAATAAAAATGTTAATTTTAAATGGCCAACGAAGCGGACGAGTACAGCTAGTAGTATATAAAAATATACATTGCAATTTTAAAGAAGGTGACTAATTAGCATGCCTTATTTGATTTCATTTTACATGACGAAGACTTCTAAAGTATTTATTAAAATGTCAATACCTATTATGAAACACGTTTTTCGAAGATCATCTTAGTTATGTATGGAAATTAATAATGGAATTACTAAGTTCAGATAGCATATAATGCAATGTGTAACCTTCACAATGAGCTATCGTTGATTTTAGGGCATAAGCCTCGTCTTCTTCTCATTTTAATGATTGGTTTAATAATAACCATCGAAATCTTAAGTGTTATAAATGATTCGTTCTAAATTATTTTAACCTTGTTCAATTGAATGCTGTTAAAATAAAATATGTCGATGCTAACAAGATGCTTATTGATGTTACATTCAGGATGCCTCAATAAACATGAAAGTCGTGAGCTATGTGTATAATGAATAATCTGCAACTTTAATTGTTTTTTTTATTCTATCAACACTCACGAATTCTATTACACAACGATGTAACAAAGACATTTATTTGCTTAAGTTGCAATGAATATAGTAGTATTTTTAATATGTTATTCATTTTGTTTTAATAACATTAATGTACTTCCTTTTTTTTATTGCTTAGATGGTTGGGCGAGCTCACAGCCGACCTGGTGTTAAGTGGTTACTGAAGCCCATAGACATCTACAACGTAAATGCGCCATCTACCTTGAGATATAAGTTCTAAGGTCTCAGTATCGTTACAACGGCTACCCCACCCTTCAAACCGAAACGCATTACTGCTTCACGGCAGAAATAGGCGGGGTGGTGGTACCTACACGTGCGGACTCACAAGAGGTCCTACCACCAGTAATTACGCAAATTCTAATTTTGCTGGTTTGATTTTTATTTTACATGGTGTTATTCCTACACCGTGGACGTATTTTATTAGAAAAACTGGTACCCGCCTGCGGGATTCGAACACCGGTGCATCGCTACATACGAAGATCCTTTAGGCCACGACGGTTTCATAAAATTCCATTTCCGTTTCCTTTAAATTCCCAAATCTAGCTAGATGTGTTATTGTCTTCTATATATCACCAGGCTGTGGTATTAAGAAGTTGCAACTGGTTGTATCCACAGTGCTATCACATGCAAGTGACCAAAGGAATTTTGGTCTTCCTCAGCAATCGACAGCGGCTTAGCATTGCCCCTAATATTATCAATGTCATACCTTAAGATCCTATATGCTGAATGATATTGTATTAGATGACAGGAAAAAGATTTAAGCTAGTTAAATCTCATAAAATACTAACACTCTAATAATAGAAATACAAATTTATTCAACGATTTCAAAAGTCATCAATCTTAAATGCAAAGCTTTGAAAGTGAAATCTTTCACTTGCAAATTTTGATAGATTTTTTTCTGTCGTTTATTGTCAGCTATTGAGTTTTAGCTTTAAGAGAAAGTTTTGGTCCAGCTAAACACTTGTAAAGATGTATTGTAGTCGAAGAAAGATTGACCGAAAATTGTCAGCACAAGAATTCATATGAAGAAATTACAAGTATTAAGAACGGTTGAGAATAAATAAATGTCACAATGTCACGTCAGAATATGACGAGATGGAGACAATGTGGGTAACGGTACAAAAAAACGGCTCCTGCCTTGTTGTAAGTGGGCCGTGGTTCAGTTTATAACCAGATCTAGACCGTTTACAAGCAGACTTGATTAAAAATAATACAAATATTTCGTCACAATAGCGTGTAACAACAATGACACGAGTGACCTAGTTTAATCAGATTTATTCTTGTTCTGCGCACAGTCGTTATCCCACGTCTAAGCAGTAGTAGCACTATGTTAATTACCCATGTTAGTTTACTAGTAAGAAACCCCGTAATATACTCATATTTATTTCGAGTCACCAATCCTCTTGACTAATCCAGTGATATACTTATCAAGCAGTTCATTTTTGCGTTTTAATCATATATTATTATGTTAATCAGGCTTTGAGACTTGTCTTGCAAATGTCTTTTTTTTTCTTCTTGAACGGAACGAAGACTATTCTCCACGAATGTCTTGGAAACGACGAAAGATTTCAGCTTCGTAGTTATTTAAAAATTTTATTAGATTGAACCTGTGAGTCTGGATAAATCACATCGCGACACCACGCATCATCGACTAAATCGTGCCTGACGTCATCTTAAAATACACATTAATAAACAAAACCAGTTCGAGTTATTAAGACGTGTCGTGTTTTGTAGGTTGTATGATGTGCGTGTTATTAGTGATTTACCAAATTACTCGTTAAATAACAAATCGAATGGAATGAAACCATACAGAGCCTTCAAAATAACGTCACTTTAGTTAGAACATTAAATTTATGATAAAGTCACGTTTATGCACAACTTAGCTGTAAAAAATTGATAATGTATTATCAACGATAACACTACTTGCAGATAATAATATTTTTTGCTACAAAAAATATTTTATTCAATATACATGTTTCAATAAAAACACAATTGATCTGGTGCGTAGCTGTTACGGGAACCAAAGCTCGAAGTGTCAGTTGATAATTATATGAATGTAACTAATCATACGAATTGCAATTTGTTATTGTTTCAGAAGTCGTAGGCTGGGCGGTGGACGTCGGACCAAGTGTGATCAAATATTGATAGAAATTTGAAACGAAGCATTTTAAAATCAACAAGTCATAAAAGCAAGGTCGATAAACTCATGAACATCAATACATCTTGATACTCAAATATACTTAGCGGAGTCGACGGAAAAAATCAAGAGCAGTACAGATTGCTTATTTAACAGTCGGCTACTTAAAAGAGTTGCATCGGATGACAAAATAAAATCGTAATTACTCATTTCCGAGAACGGAACGTCAGCAAAACTTGCCCGTGAGACAGAAATTAATACCGAACACCAGTTTTAGCCACTAAAACATTACGAAATTATCGTGTTTTATATTTCGCTTCATTTACGTAAATTATGTTCACAAGTAGGTTCCAATTTTATTTGAACATTGAAACTGTAAGTCACTGTGATCAATTTCTTGTACAATATCCTGTAGTTATCAATTATCTAGTTAGTAGATTATTTATTATAGGCCTACGTTTGGTCAGTACTTTTTATTAGCATAAGGTTGTATATTTATATATATGTCGCATCCGGGTCAATAGTTCGGAATATCAACGATACACAAACGTCAAAGTGACAGAATGGCCGTGTCGTGGTTGACGACTTTTAGTAATATTAAGACAGTGGTTTTGATTATTATTTTAAATGGTGAAATGTTGTTTTGATAAATATCACAAAATGAAGGGTAGACTCCGTAACGCCACAGTTATAAAATGGCGGTACGTGGACAGAGTCGTGGCATTCGTGTCAGACAGTGATTCCGTCCGTTTCAGTCAGTCAGTCAGTCAGTCGGTCTGTCGGTATGTGCAACGAAACTGTCGGTTTATCCTGTCATTGTGAAAGTTGTGTGTGTTGAGTTTCACTAACTATTATTGAAAAGTTTTATTTACTAAACTGAGTTCAATCGAATACGAGTGATGACGAAACTACCGCTTAGCCATCCCTGGCGCCCCGCTACGACATCAGAAGTGAGATCAGGACTCTAGTCTCACTGGCGTGACGTGTTTGAACAGGTTCGAAGTACAGCAGAAAAACATTATGCAGATCAGAATACTAGTAGTGATACGCCACAAGAGCGTGAATGCAGCATACGTAAGTCGTGTAATAACGTCTCTATTACCTCGATGGAAGATCTGAGCCACGAAGAAATCGTCACATCTTACGTTCTGGCTCATGTTGCCAAGTTTGACTGTCGGCTTCATCACATGGCATTTACTAGCGGAAATACGACACGTAACAAGCTATAGCAAGAAATTAAGGCAAGTGCAAGTCTCAAGTGAAACTTTGATCGCAATAATGGATCTGTCATGACGAGTGGGTAGTTCCGACACGAATCGTTTTTCAGCCAATGACTACTGCTAGAGTTACATGGCACTAGTGCAGTAAACCAGGACATGAGACTGTGAATTGTCGCTGAAATTTTAGAATTTACTAGATTCAATACCAATAACATTACACGTTCGATGACTTCGGGCTCCAGCAAGCAAGCAAACAAGAAAGCAAGCAAGTTTCCGTGGGGAAGAAAAATTGACACATCTGAAGTCGTCGTGACCTGTAAGATAAGACGTCCGGTGCGTTCGTGTCTGGCGACGCGGCGGTGTTCGGGGCCCGCTGGCGGATGCAAGTTTTTCTGGTGAAGTGCGTGCTTGTGCGTGCTTGACAAGTGTTCGCGGTTGGCTTCCGCAGTGTGGGAGTAACATCGTGTAGGAGAGGTGGAACCCGCAAAATTGTAGTTTGCGTGGTGGCTGGTAAGATTTGCTATGGTAAAAAGTTTGCGTGGTGGTAAAATGTCTTGTGAGTCTGCACAGGTAGCTGGAGGTGAGTCTTCCGCGGTCGCGGCCTACCCAGTCCGCGAGAACCGGGCAGATCACCTCAACGGTACGGAGGCCGGCCGACGGGTCCGCGAAACGACGAGACCACGCCTCTAGCACGGACTGCCGAGATTGGAGCCCCCGCGCTCCGGCTACACTTGCGCTAGGGCGCGCCTCCTCGTAGGAGACTGTGAGGTATCCTTGAATAACTATGACTGCGATCGCGCGCTGCCGGCGTCACAGCGCGGCGACGTTCTCGTGGGTAAGGACGTGGCACCAGACGGGTGCTCCGTATAGTGCCATCGACCGCACGGGTACCATCACCCTGCCTATTTCTGCCGTAAAGCAGTGGTGTATTTCGGTTTGAAGTGTGGGGCAGCGGTTGTAACTATACTGAGACCTTAGAACTTCTATCTCGAGGTGTGTGGTGCGTTTACGCTGTGGATGTCTATGGGTTCCAGTAACCACTTAACACAAGGTGGGCTGTGAGCTCGTTCACACATTAAATCGAAGAGCGTAATCAAATGAAATTAGATACGAAGTTTAAAGGGCCGTTTAAAGTAGTTGAAGTATTGGATGGTGACCGTTACACATTGAAAGCTTTAAATTCAAAACGTACTTACAAATACCCACACGATAGGCTAAGAAAAATGCCAGCAGGTCCAGGTACCAGTCGAGGTTGATGTAAATGATGATGATGAAGAGCAAGCTTAAATTGTGGTGAAAACTCGAGTAAGGATAGTCTATCGGCCGTATTGTGTTCGACCGTACCAGTAGCTATTACGTAGTCGTAGCCCGGTAGAAATCGGTGTCTCTTGAGGCAACTCAAGTAGTCCGTGGGTGCGCGGTGCGCGTTTGGCTCTGGCGGAGGTCGGGGTCTGTAAAGACCATCGTGTGTCCAGTCAGCGGGTGATGCACACGGGCGATCTACGCTGTGGATGCGCATCATGAGGGCAATTGCGATTGCTGGTCGGCTGGAGAGCCGTGGCGTTAGATATTTTTACTCGGAAGTTTTCTTTGATCTGAGTTCCTGTAAGCTATGCCTGATTTGTACAGAGTAAATTTGAAGTTTGATGAACGACTGAGGTACGTGCTCTGGCTGCTGAATAGTGAACTTTGTATAACCTATTGTTTGATTTGGTTAAAATGGTATTAAAACAGTTTAAAGCTTTGATGACTTTAAATTTTCCGATAAGTCGTAAAGTGTAGTCAGGAGTGATCGAGCGGAACAAGTGTTCTCGTGGATGTTTTTGATTGTAGGTTAACCATCACACGAGGACGTGTACAATCAGGAAGGCCGTGTCGCAATCGACACGTGATTGCTGCAGCCAATACGAGATATGGGACGCAAACGCCGTCTGTCGGCGCTCGATGGGTCAACTATTCACCGGCCGAGCGGAGCGACGTGCCGGTAGCTGTGTAATATCAAGTATTTTTGGTAAATGAGAATAATCTGGTGAGTCGTATTATTTCTATTTGGATTTTGGTGCCGAATGTGCTCTTGTCGAGAAATCTATATGCGATGGTTCTCATAAAATGACTGTTGATTAGAGTCACAGGGATGACTGTTGATTAGAGTCACAGGGATGACTGTTGATTAGAGTCACAGGGATGACTGTTGATTAGAGTCACAGGGATGACTGTTGATTAGAGTCACAGGGATGACTGTTGATTAGAGTCACAGGGATGACTGTTGATTAGAGTCACAGGGATGACTGTTGATTAGAGTCACAGGGATGACTGTTGATTAGAGTCACAGGGATGACTGTTGATTAGAGTCACAGGGATGACCATTATTGAACACTTGCAGTCACAGGGATGACTATCATTGAACACTTGTAGTCACAGGGATGACTATCATTGAACACTTGTAGTCACAGGGATGACTATCATTGAACACTTGCAGTCACAGGGATGACTATCATTGAACACTTGCAGTCACAGGGATGACTATCATTGAACACTTGCAGTCACAGGGATGACTATCATTGAACACTTGCAGTCACAGGGATGACTATCATTGAACACTTGCAGTCACAGGGATGACTATCATTGAACACTTGCAGTCACAGGGATGACTATCATTGAACACTTGCAGTCACAGGGATGACTATCATTGAACACTTGTAGTCACAGGGATGACTATCATTGAACACTTGTAGTCACAGGGATGACTATCATTGAACACTTGTAGTCACAAGGATGACTATCATTGAACACTTGTAGTCACAGGGATGACTATCATTGAACACTTGTAGTCACAGGGATGACTTGCAGCAGTAGTAAATCACTTATTTTCGTTTGTGTAATCTTTCAATGTCGTTATAGAATTTGTGATGACACAAGACTTTTATTTTAGTAGAGTGGTCAGATATGGCCGAGCGTGAATGATACTGTGCGGTATTTGCTTTTGCTTCAGATTAACACACGAGGACGTGTGTAACACAGGATGGCCGTGTCGCATCCGGGTCAATAGTTCGGAATATCAACGATACACAAACGTCAAAGTGACAGAATGGCCGTGTCGTGGTTGACGACTTTTAGTAATATTAAGACAGTGGTTTTGATTATTATTTTAAATGGTGAAATGTTGTTTTGATAAATATCACAAAATGAAGGGTAGACTCCGTAACGCCACAGTTATAAAATGGCGGTACGTGGACAGAGTCGTGGCATTCGTGTCAGACAGTGATTCCGTCCGTTTCAGTCAGTCAGTCAGTCAGTCGGTCTGTCGGTATGTGCAACGAAACTGTCGGTTTATCCTGTCATTGTGAAAGTTGTGTGTGTTGAGTTTCACTAACTATTATTGAAAAGTTTTATTTACTAAACTGAGTTCAATCGAATACGAGTGATAACGAAACTACCGCTTAGCCATCCCTGGCGCCCCGCTACGACATATATTTCTTAAGACTCAATAGCATTGGAATAATATCAAGAAGCACCCAAAACTATCTGTACAATAATACAATTTTCAATCGTATTTTTATTGTTATACAGCCAAGAATGGGAATACATACATACATTAAAATACCCGAACTTGAAAATACATGAACTGACTTTTTATTTAATAACTGTTATCCTATTTATTAATAGAAAAATTTGAAGAACAAAAAATAACTATACAGCAAGTTACATAAACTAATGGTCATCACGAGACAGTATTTTGACATTTATCGGTAGTACATATATTTTTTTGTATCACATCGCACTATACATTTTGGTTTTTTTTTATCTATTTGAACTAATGGATAAAAAATCATTAACGCTGTGGAAAACAGTAAAAACAGTTTTTGTTAGGGCATCTAATAAATGTGAGGTATTTGTTTTGTTGCTATTGGATTTTAGCATATCACGATGCCTTAAACCTTTACAAATTTTCTTTCCAAACAACATGATAACCTAACTTCTATTAAATGAGCATATTTTTTATATAAAATTGATTGTCTCACGAAAGTTGAAAAGTAAGATATCATTACGAATCGACAGGGCTAACCGGTTGCCCCGGTACTAATATTATAACGTTTAAACCAATACTCACTTATGACCCATTGTTCCTTACTTTAAGCAAATTACAGTAGGTACTACTGAGACTATTTATTCGTATAATCTTTACCTCAACGAAGAGAACGCCGACTTCAAGCGAGAGCGGTCTTACCGGAAACAAAACCGAGGTTAATGCGTCAGCTATTTCGTCCTAATAGACGACCACGGAGATTTGTAGTTGCTGCAATCACTGGCTACAGGCCATATAATAAACATTTATTGAAAATAGGTACTACAGAGTACTACAGACAGTCCCTTATACAAGACATTCATGTGCTACTCGAATATCCACCACAGTAGTCTAATAGGTATTCTTCAAAGTTTTCATGATGTAGTCAGCTACACGAGGAAGCTGACTAACTTGGTGGATCAATTATTTGGGATAGTGGTCATCATATCCCTGCTACCATAATGGAAGATAAGCGCAAATTATACGTAATTTACGAAGAACTGCCTGTTTACCGACAACATACGTATGATATATATTTCAGTGCCATAAAAGGTACATGAACTTATGACCCACCTCATGATAAACGCTCACCACCATTATGAATGTCAGCGTAGTCAGAAGAACGCTAGGCCGTACCTTTAATTAAACTATAAATACCTTAAAACTAAACGTGTATTGACAAGTGACAAGGTATATCTGGAATAAAAATATTCAATAAGATCCGATGTTTGTTTTGGCTGATATTTGACTGTGACCAAGAATAAAAAATGAACCAAAACAAATGTACATAAATGCCTTACTTAATTTTGTGCACGCTATATCTAACTAAATATATAAGAAGGCTATTATTGTTTTCATCAATCATATCATCGCTAAAGAAAAGCGATAATTAAAAAAAAATTTGGTGCATTTTAGAATAATCCATGTCTAACAAAGCGAATTCAATTTAGGGCATTAGTGAAAGAAAATTAGACACTCAAATCCATGTTGTTTCATTAGTAGTTCCATTAATTTTATAGTCGAACTACGAAAAAAAAAAACAATCTGTATAGAAATAAAGAAATAAAGAAATTATGGATTTTTTAATTAAATTAATACATTTTAATTTCAGGCTACATAGCGAGCGGGTCGCCGAGCGCTCTATTTTATACGATGACATCAACAATTAAAAAGGCTTTATGCAAATTAATTACAAACATTCTTAAATACAAGTACATATGTATTATATTCCTGACTAAGCATTTTTTTTAACAACCACGGCATGTGCTTGCTAACCACATAAAGGTTAATAACTAATAAATATTCCAATACGTCACAATTCGTTTAGAATATTTCAAAATTAAATAAGGAAAACGCAATGACCGCGTTTACAAAAATTCCAATGAAAACCAAAAACAGGTCTTATAATTTTTTGTAATCGACATCGGGACTATGAATCACTGGAACTTGAGCAATGTGTGATCAAGTTTTTATTTGCCCACAATAAGAACGGGAATACGGGTAGGAGCAAACACGAGTAGATGACGTGTCGCATTACGCATTCTCTACACGGGATATGTTGATGCACTGGATCGTTCCACCATAATCATTAAACGGAAAGCTTGAGTTCACTAA